>NC_085993.1:48198012-48523845 GCF_030014385.1 Trichomycterus rosablanca | reverse complement strand
ACTCCTCCATGACGACATCACGGAGCTGGCAGATATTCGAGACTTTGCGCTCCTCCACCTTCCGCTTGAGGATGCCCCAAAGATGTTCTATTGGGTTTAGGTCTGGAAACATGCTTGGCCAGTCCATCACCTTTACCCTCAGCCTCTTCAATAAAGCAGTGGTCGTCTTAGAGGTGTGTTTGGGGTCATTATCATGCTGGAACACTGCCCTGCGACCCAGTTTCCGGAGGGAGGGGATCATGCTCTGCTTCAGTATTTCACAGTACATATTGGAGTTCATGTGTCCCTCAATGAAATGTAACTCCCCAACACCTGCTGCACTCATGCAGCCCCAGACCATGGCATTCCCACCACCATGCTTGACTGTAGGCATGACACACTTATCTTTGTACTCCTCACCTGATTGCCGCCACTCATGCTTGAGACCATCTGAACCAAACAAATTAATCTTGGTCTCATCAGACCATAGGACATGGTTCCAGTAATCCATGTCCTTTGTTGACATGTCTTCAGCAAACTGTTTGCGGGCTTTCTTGTGTAGAGACTTCAGAAAAGGCTTCCTTCTGGGGTGACAGCAATGCAGACCAATTTGATGTAGTGTGCGGCGTATGGTCTGAGCACTGCCAGGCTGACCCCCCACCTTTTCAATCTCTGCAGCAATGCTGACAGCACTCCTGCGCCTATCTTTCAAAGACAGCAGTTGGATGTGACGCTGAGCACGTGCACTCAGCTTCTTTGGACGACCAACGCGAGGTCTGTTCTGAGTGGACCCTGCTCTTTTAAAACGCTGGATGATCTTGGCCACTGTGCTGCAGCTCAGTTTCAGGGTGTTGGCAATCTTCTTGTAGCCTTGGCCATCTTCATGTAGCGCAACAATTCGTCTTTTAAGATCCTCAGAGAGTTCTTTGCCATGAGGTGCTATGTTGGAACTTTCAGTGACCAGTATGAGAGAGTGTGAGAGCTGTACTACTAAATTGAACACACCTGCTCCCTATGCACACCTGAGACCTAGTAACACTAACAAATCACATGACATTTTGGAGGGAAAATGACAAGCAGTGCTCAATTTGGACATTTAGGGGTGTAGTCTCTTAGGGGTGTACTCACTTTTGTTGCCGGTGGTTTAGACATTAATGGCTGTATATTGAGTTATTTTGAGGGAAGAATAAATTTACACTGTTATATAAGCTGCACACAGACTACTTTTCATTGTGTCAAAGTGTCATTTTGTCAGTGTTGTCCCATGAAAAGATATACTTAAATATCTGCAGAAATGTGAGGGGTGTACTCACTCTTGTGATACACTGTATATATATATATATATATATATATATATATATATATATATATATATATACAGACGTAATGTCAAGAGCCACTCATGTGGGTTCTGCTTTGAATCCTGGATTGGGCTCACAAATACAAAAGGCACATGGTGTTACATGAACCTAGAGATTGAGGGGACATCAGTGCACCCATAGTGCCGGTCCAATCAAATATAATGAGAGCAGCTGAATGGAATCATTCATTCATATTTGTGATTGTGGAAACTCATCAGGCAATTTAAAAAGCTGTGTACTGTACACTAGAAATAAGGCATGTTACAGTGTGACGGGAGTGATGCTAATTGTTGTTTTAGATCGGATTGTTACCTCATTGCAAGGTTTTTCTTTGTGTCATCAGCAACAAGCTTTAGTTGAATCAGTGTTGATTTTGGAGCATCCTTTTTGCACAGCAATCTATGGTGACATGAAGCTTGCTCGACTTATATAGGTACACACATGCTTCAATAGCTCTAATTAAGAGCACACCTGTTTTTTATTTTATTTTACCTGATCGTACTTTTGTCAAGGAACCATGCCTTTGTTTACCCTATTTTGGGTGCAGTCTAACTAGCCCTAGTGGGTGGCTTGGTGGGTAGAATTGTCGACTCACAGCAAGAAGGTCCTGTGTTTGATTTCCACAGTCCAAAGATGTGCAAGTGAGATGAATTGGAAATACAAAATTGTCCATGACTGTGTTTGACATTAAAAACTTGAACTGAATCTTGTGTAAACAGTAACTACCTGTCCTGTCCTGAATGTAACCAAAGTGTCTAAAACATGACGTTAAAATCCTAATAAAATAAAAGAAATAAAAATAGGCTTAGTCCTCTAGGCCAGTGGTCCCCAGCCACAGGTCATTTATTACCGGGCCACACAGAAAGAATAAATAAGAGATAATTAGAGATCGTACATCAGCAATGAAAACACTGCTTCCATTTCCAACACACAGGTGTTTATCGTCTCTTATAAAACGGATAGTTCCGGTCCTAAAATCTGATTGGCTGAGCCGCGTTCGAAGCCGTTGTAAAATCCCCGATATACACACACCTATGACCACCTCACATCATTCCATATTAATACGCCACTGAAAAGAAAAAGTGAATGTTATGTTCGCTCATGTCGTCATGTTGTCTAGCAACGCTGTTAACGAACTACCTGGGGTCACGGAAGAATGCTTTTTGTAGGTGTTTTTGTAAATAAAAACATTTATAAATTGAACATTGTTGTATTTTATTATATTTTATGTTGACCGCCGTATTATAAAAGCAATAAGCCACTCGAGACTGTGTGTTACTGCTATGATTTTATCACGGGGAAAGACGTTTTCAAAACAACCTTCCCCGTGATAAATTCGCAGTAACGCACGGTCTCTCGTGGCTTATTTCTTTAATATCACCCCCAGGTGGAAGCAGCATCTCGTTGCAGTTAAAAAGGGTAATTTGTGATGTATAGTTATTCTATTTTAAATCCTTCCGGCCCTGCCAGTCTGTGAAATAATCTTTTATATGAAACTGGTCTGTGGTGCAAAAAAGGTTGGGGACCGCTGCTCTAGGCTATGTTGATTGGCTAGGAACTATTTTCTTGGGCTGCTAATGTCTGTGTTGCATTAGCATTAATTTAAATGTCACACAGTGATCAGAACGTAGAGTAATTTACACCAAGACCGCCTGAGCTATGTTGTGTAAGTGCTACTGACTAGAGAATCCAGCAATGATAAACAGTTACACCATTCACCTTAGTTTGCCTTAGTTTCTACTGTGTTTCCTATAGTA
Source organism: Trichomycterus rosablanca (assembly GCF_030014385.1). Taxonomy (NCBI): domain Eukaryota; kingdom Metazoa; phylum Chordata; class Actinopteri; order Siluriformes; family Trichomycteridae; genus Trichomycterus; species Trichomycterus rosablanca. The sequence goes on along the minus strand of NC_085993.1, from coordinate 48,520,748 downwards.
ATGTGTTCTTGTTTATGACCCTAAAGTCTTTTTTAGTCTGTGGCTGTATCTATATTGAAAGGGAAGTTGACACAATTCACTCCACAGCAAGAGTTTTGTCAACCCCTTATGTGCTCTCTATAACGATGTGTCTTTGTTTAGGATGTCAGGATTTGAAATGACTTTAGAAGTCAGTGGGGTGACTTTGCTTTTCGCTTCGGTCGAGCTCTCTGTCTTACCATCCAGTCCTGCACACACAGCAGACCCGGCGGTCTGTATTAATAAAACTAATGGCACTTTGTTCTGCGGTTGATGACATGCTGTGATGATAAAATACGGCTGGACACTAAGGGTGCTGTTAGAACACAGAACACACACTCCATAACACACACACACACACAGATCTTACACACGAGACCTCACACTGAGACTGAATAGTTTATCTGCATGGTCTCTTGCAGTAGACGTGTTGTATAAAAGCCCTGCTGAGCCCATCAATCAGCTCTGGGTTTATAATCAGCTCTGAGTACTGGACGTCGTAACTGTAACAACAATCTGTTTTTAATGTATAAAGACACTGGATGAACTCAAAAAAATAAATAATACATTAAAGTGAAAATGCTTACATGTTTAATTTATATTATATAGAGTAAATTTGGGTGAATGAACCTCCCAGTAAGGAACCCTGCTCTAGAAGACCATTTTTTTGAAGATTACATCACCATCTAAGCAATTCACTAATGATTACGGAAAGCTTAGCTAAATTAACTAGTCTGTTAATTTATATACGTTTATTTTATATATTCTCACAGACGGGGTGGCACGGTGGCTCGGTGGGTAGCACTGTCACCTCACAGCAGGAAGGTCCTGGGTTTGATTCCCAGGTGGAGCGGTCTGGGTCTTTTCTCATTGGAGTTTGCATGTTCTCCCTGAGTCTGTGTGGGTTTTCTCCGGGAGCTCCGGTTTCCTCCTACAGTCCAAAGACGTGCAAGTGAGGTGAATTGGAGATACTAAACTGTCCATGACTGTGTTTGACATTAAACTTGAACTGATGAATCTTGTGTAATGAGTAATGACCGTTTCCGTCATGAATGCAACCAAAGTGTAAAACATGACATTAAAATCCTAATAAATAAATAAATATTCTCACTGACTATTCAAAATCATGTGGGTAGCGAGTGTTATTATAGCCGACAGCTTCAAAACTGATAAGATGTGCCACCCGGCTGGGCTGGGAGGCTGCATGAACAACGATTGGCTGTTGTTCATAAGGTTAGGGGCAAGCCGGATCATGGGTCGACATAACTGGTGCAATTACGACCTCTGCTGGCTGACTGATGGCGCCTGCACAGGGCTGAGGAATAATGCTGATCAGAGTGGGGCTCTCCGTGCACAATGCTGATCGGTATTTATGGACTCGACTCGTGCAGGTGAAAAATGCAGTCTGTACTGAGCATGTGTCGGAAGGGGTGTGTGTCAGTTGCGGCGCTCCTCAGTCAGCAGTGGAGGGTTGTATCAGTAAAGGTGAAGCGTAATGCAATCAGGTAATTGGATACGACTAGATCAGGGGACAAAATTAGGGAAAAAATTGAGAAAAAGAGGAAAAAAAAAATAATAATTTAAAGATGTAACGATCCTCAACAATATGTATTTTTAGGCATTAATATGTATAAAACTGTTTAGAATAATTACTAGTATGTGTGTGCATACTATTGTTGTGTGCTCATCTGGACATTGTTTCCCCCAAACCCTTTATTAAAGTATAATAATATATGTCAGGTTGAAGTAGCCCTCCGGCCGAGTCTCTGTGGGTAGTCTAAATAACAGCCGTCCTCCAGAACCCCATATTACTGTACTTTCCTTTCACTCTCACACAAATAAACACAGTCTCAACAACCTCCAGTCCCCCGGCTCCCCTCGAGGGGAAGGCTAATACGGTGGCAATAACAGTGGATGGATTACTAGCATTGATCAGACTTGCATACTGGGAGCACAAGAGGAATCGAGGCCAGGACTTTGAACAAAGAGAGACAAATATAATGCCCACTGATGGGTAAAAGCAAACAGAGTGAAAGGAAAACATGTGAAATGTTTGATTGGGATTAAAATGTGACCCATCAGGCAGACAGAGAGCATAGGAGGTGCTGCGAGGTGTAAATATCTCTGCTGTTCTGTTTAAAATCATAGTGCTGTCTAGGGTAGCGTTTTAAAAATCAGTGGAGGTCAGTTTGTTTCACAGTCCGTTGTGCATATTAGTTAATGGGTGATGGTGTATGCATGGGCTGAGTTTATTGATTGAGCTTAGGGGGAAGTGAACCCAAAAATAATTAAATAAATATAAAAAATGAGGATCATCAAGCGAGCCAACTGTAGGAAAAGCTTCCTCAACGTTATACTGCACAACTCCTGCAAATTCTAATACATTTGGAGTACCAGCTTCAGATGAACTATGGTAATTAACCACATAATAAGAAAAACGCAGTTGTCGCTGGTTTAAACCCCATCACTGCCAGGTTGCCACTGTTGGGCCCTTGAGCAAGGCATTTAACCTTCAGTTGCTCAGACAATATTCTGTCACAGTACTGTAAGTCGCTTTGATAATAATAATAATACATTTGGACACCCCACTTGTTTCTGCCACATCTATTGCTAATGTGCACAGAATCATTTATTTAACATAATTAAAATACTTTCAAGTATCGGTACCCTTCACAAAGGTTTTGGGCTTAACTCCATTAAGCACCATTAATATTAATTAAAACGTTAATTGCCACAAATGTTCATTTAAACTGGGACCAATCAAATGAATGTTAAGAGCCTTGCTGAAAGATCCAACTGTTACAACATGAGTCTTGAACCAGTGATCATACAATTACCAGTCCAGTAATTTAACCACTGAGCTACCAGTGTCCAAGAGACATTGTTTGCCTAAACAAGGACTTTAAGTTAAACCCTGGACCCTTAAATTAAAAGTCTAATGCATTTACATTTTTGGCATTTAGCAGACGCTCTAATCCGACTTACAGTAAGAGCGACTTACAGAAGAGCTACCATAGTGAACATTACCTTACTCTAGTTTAAGTAAACAACAGTCCAAGAACACAAATCTGCTGAAACCCTGTTAGAACCAAAGCTATTATTGGCTTTGTAGGCGAGCATCAGTGTTTTAAACTGAATGTGTGCAGCTACAGGAAGCCAGTGAAGAGAACGCAGCAGTGTGGTGAGGTGGCAGTGTTTAGGTTGGTTAAAAACCAGATGGGCAGCTGCATTTTGAATGAGTTGAAGGGGTTTAATAGTGGACGTGGGAGCTCCTGCCAGGAGGGAGTTGCAGTCGTCCAGCCGAGAGATTACAAGTGACTGGACAAGAATCTGAGTAGCTTCCATGGAGAGAAATGGACGAATCTTCCTGATGTTGTAGAGGAGGAACCGGCACGATCTTGTCATGTTGGCTACCTGATGAGAGAAGGTCAGCAGGTTATCCAGGACGACACCAAGGCTCCTTACATTATTAGATGGTTTGATCTGGGAGTCATCAAGAGAGATGACTAGGTCCTGGGTTGGAGATTGATCTCCAGAAATAAGTAACAGCTCTGTCTTGCTGGGATTGAGTTTTAGATGATGAGCTGACATCCATTGTGAGATATCGCACAGGCATGCTGAGATGCGAGCTGAGACTTGTGTGTCTGAAAGAGGAAATGACAGAATGAGCTGAGTATCATCTGCATAGGAGTGGTAAGTGAAGCCATGATCTTACCAAGAGAGTGGGTATAGATAGGAACACCAGTTGAGAGAGTGCATAGAGGGTATATTGATCCCCTCCATGACACCTCGTAGGAACGCCCTTCCAGGTAGGAGGCCATCCATTGCCATGCTGAACCAAATGCTTTGCAAGCTGAGCTAAACCTTGCCCATCAATTCCTGATCTTACAATTTTATTTTGGATATTTACTTTTGGACAGAATTGGCACACGTTTCCTCAGACATAGTTTAGATTTTTTATAAGCCCTTCAAGAAAGGTAGAAGCTGAGTCAGACATGGTCACTTTTTCCTCTTATACTTACAATTACTTTTTTTACTTACCCCTGCACTAAGTGTATAACGTGTGATAAGACTAGATTGTGAATGTAGTGACTTTTGTTGTTGTGTTTTGTCTAACATACAATGTGCTGCTTAAACATGTTTTAAAATACAAATCTTTAATGGGAAGTCAATGCATTCAATTTGAATACTGTTGTCAAATAAACTCTTAGGTCATTTTTGTACTTAGTCTAAATACAGAGGTCTGTGCTCATACTGATTTAGCCAAACATAGCACTTTTATTACCAGCTTTTGGAAGTCTATTACTTTCACAAATCACTGTTCACAATTCAGCTTAGCTAAAGCAAACCCCAGACCCTTTTTTGAAAAGACCAGATGGGGTATCACCTTGCTCAAGGGTCCAACTGTAGCAGCATAAGTCTTGAACCAGTGACTATACAATTACCAGTCCAGTAATTTAACCACTGAGCTACCAGTGTCCAAGAGACATTGTTTGCCTAAACAGTTAAACCTGGGACCCTTAAAGTCGAATGCTTTTCCAACTGAGCCATTCCCTGTCCATCAATTCCTGATCTTACAATTTTATTTTGGATATTTATTTTTAGACAGAATTGGCAGAAGTTAGACTTTTTAATTAGCCTTTCCAGAATGGTAGAAGTGGAGTCAGGCATGATATGGATGGATGGACAGACAGATAGATAGACAGATAGACAGATAGATAGATGGATAGATGGATAGATAGATAGATAGATAGATAGATAGATAGATAGATAGATAGATAGATAGATAGATAGATAGATAGATAGATAGATAGATAGATCAGTGGGTGGGTGGATGGACGGAAGGACGGACGGACGGATGGACGGACGGATAGATAGATAGATAGATAGATAGATAGACAGACAGACAGACAGACAGACAGACAGACAGACAGACAGACAGACAGATCCTCTCAGGATGGGTCCAAAACGTTAAAATGTATATTTTAGAATCTGAACAGAGCCAGGAGATTCTACATGGTGTTAAATCCACATTGTGTGTCCTGAGTTCAGCAGCTGATCAATATTACTGCACATCAACGATTATGTGCACATTGATTGTAATTATTTCAATGTTTCCACTGCTAGTGGTCTTGCAGTGAGAGTAAATGCGAGAGGAGTGGATTAATGAAAACATTAGGATTGGTTTCTTGTTCAGTGTGGTGTTTTTGTACAATACTGTGGGTTGTTTTATGCATTCTTATCTCTATCTCTCTCTGTTGTTGCTTTTAATATCAGTCACCCAGAGCCATCAGCTTTCAGACAGTTCAGCATTAAACTGATCCTTGATCTTCAGCTGACATTTTTAACACACAGGAAATTTGACACCGACTGTTGTGTTAAGTCGTGAAATATTACCAAGATTTGCGGGTTTGTTTGGGGATTTTCTCCATATTGGTGTCGCTGAAGCAGCCTAAACTGTTTAAAGTGAGTAAACAAAGCAAACAGCTCCAGAGGATAAAACGATTTAGGAGAATCTGCATGGGAACAGATGAATAAACCGGTGTTCTTCATCACGCTAGCCAAAAAGCCAAGTCATACAAAATGCTTTGACTTAATTCTTCATGTCTGAATTTGAGCCTAGAAATTCCTCTTGGCTTGGAGTTTAGTCTAGATGCCATTTGTCCTTTCTGCATTAATAGTTTTAGTAAATCTGTGACTTCATATTGTGATCTGAGTGAAATCAGCAGTAAATAAAAAGAAGAAATAAGTTAGGCAGACATTAAGTTCATGGGAAATGGCGCTCTGTTTGTTTGTTTGTTCGTTTGTTTATTAGGATTTTAACGTCATGTTTTACACTTTTGGTTACATTCATGACAGGAACAGTAGTTACTCATTACACAAGATTCATCAGTTCACAAGGTTATATTGAACACAGTTATGGACAATGTAATATCTCTAATTCACCTCACTTTCATGTTTTTGGACTGTGGGAGGAAACCGGAGCGCCCGGAGGAAACCCACACGGACACGGGGAGAACATACAAACTCCACACAGAAAGGACCCAGAATGCCCCACCTGGGGATAAAACCCAGGACCTTCTTACTGTGAGGTGACAGTGCTACTCAGCCATGGAGTCGGCGCTCTGGTGGCACCACTGCCCAGATCCGAACAGTCTCAGAGGCATCGTCGGCCTGGACGAGCACTTGACGGTCATAGACAAAGGCCAAATGGGGGTTTTGCCAGTTTTACATTAGAAGCCCTTCCTGATGCAACCCTCCTTATTTTTTCCAGGCTTGGAACCTGCACTGAGAGCGCACTGACAAGCTCACAGTACTCACAGTACCCAACCTCACCCCCTTCTATTTTTTCTTCAACTATAGTTGATTAATTTGGTGTTTTATATCTAAAGGATCAGGTCTTGAAATTCTCACTTAATTCATATACACATTCACTCATTTTGGTTTCTGCAAAAGTGAATCTTGAGACTAATGGGCAGAGACAAAAACAATACATGCTATGTACCAGTCCTTTATAAGGTTACAGCAAGGAAGCGCTGTAGTGGCTGAATGTCATCGTCTACACTTGGAGTGTTGGTGTGTTTATCACCAGGCTGTCAAAGTACATAGCAGTACATTACCAGTGTAAACATTTTTCTACAAGCAAGTTAAAAAATGTCAATGGTAGGCGCCTAGGTGGAGCAGCAGGATATTCTGCTAGCACACCAGCACCGAGATTCTGAACTCCTCGGTTCGAAACTCGGCGTTGCCACCGGTCGGCTGGGTGCCATCTGGCGGGCATAATTGGCGGTGCCTGCAGCAGACACGGTTCTGCTAGGGCGGGATGACCGGACTATGTGAGCAGGGTTTGCAAATGCTGTGTAAGGACCCTGATTGGCAGATAGAGAGGCGACTGTGCAGAGTGCATAGGTGAAAAGGGTTCCGCTTAGGGCTGCGCGTGGGTCGGGGGAGGCATGAGCGGTAATATACCCACCTCGACTGCAATCAGGGATCCCCCAGCAGCGGAAGACAAATTAACTACGCCAAATTGGGAGAAAATGCATCATTACAAATAGAAAAAAAATCAATGGTGTTTTTTACATGGCTTTTAGATCCTTGTCAATGTCAGTAATTTGCCACTAAAGTGATTCAAAAATCAAGTGCTAATAGCAATCCAGCATTTCAGGCCATTACAAGTCCTCATACAAACATTAAATTTAAGGCAAATTGCACCGCGTAAGAGTGTTTTTGGAACGATGCAGGCAATCATTTAGCATTTTCCTAGAACCATTCTATTGTTGTTTTGTGAAAGTGAGACTCCACTAGAAGTGTTTTTTACTGAAGGAAAAATGTAAAAGCTGAAAAAGTTGAATGTGTCTGCAAGTGCACTCTTAAACTGTCTAATCTCACAAGGGCTCGTCTTATCTCAAATGAGTTCTCCAGACTCGATAAGGTCCAGTCAGCCAGCTGCTTATTTTTTGTGAGAGCATGTCACTAACCTCTGCTAACATGAGAGGAATGACCTACAAAGTTTAACACCCAAAAAGTAGCAGTAAAGCTGCTCTGACAACCCCCGGACAACCATGGGATCATGAAACTCTACACATTAAGCAATGAACTCGTGTTTTCATAGTTAGTTGAGACTGATGGGCAGAGAGGAAAAATGCTACATGCATGGGAGTACAAATGCTTCCATCAAGCTCAGTTCTGGGTGTTACAGCAAGAAAGCGCTGTAGTGGCTGAATGTCGTCGTTTACTCTTGGACTGTTAGTGTGTTTATATCCGGTCTGTCATAGTACATAGCAGTACATTAACAGTCAACGGTGTCAATGGTGTTTTTTACATGGCTTTTATATTCTTGTTAATGTCAGTAAATTGACATTGAATTCTCATACAAACACAGTCATTAAATTTAAGGCAAACTGCACTGTATAAGTGTGTAAGAGTGTTTTTGGAACGATGCAGGCAATCGCAATCATTTAGCTTTTTCCTAGCCATTCCATTGTTGTGTTGTGAAAGTGAGACTCCACTAGAAGTGTTTTCTACTGAAGGAGAAGTGTAAAAGCTGAAAAAGTTGAATGTGACTCCTCCTAAGTGTCTGCAAGTGCACTTCAAAACTGTCTGATCTCACAAGGGCTCGTCTTATCTCAAATGAGTTCTCCAGACTCGATAAGGTCCAGTCAGCCAGTCAGCACTGCTTATTTTTTGTGAGAGCATGTCACTAACCTCTGCTTACGTGGGAGGAATGACCTACAAAGTTTAACACACAAAAAGTAGCAGAAACGCTGCTCTGAATGAGATAGTTTAGGAGACATTGATGACGGTGTAATAAGGTAATCAGATTGATGCCACCAGACAACCATGGGGTCATGAAACTCTACACATTAAGCAATGAACTCATGCTTTCATTGGTAAGTGGTGGTTTTCATTGGTAAAGCAGTATTTCTGCAGTTCAGATGACCCAAAGTTCCTATTATTTATTAATTCTATGTGTTCAGTCGAGTAGATGGTCTAAATAGTACACAGATCAACCATAACACTAAAACCACCTCCTTGTTTCTACACTCACTGTCCTTTTTATCAGCTCCACTTACCATATGGAAGCACTTTGTAGTTCTACAATTACTGTCTGTTTCTCTGCCTGCTTTGTTAGCCCCCTTTCACCCTGTTCTTCAATGGTCAGGACCCCCACAGGACCACCACAGAGCAGGTATTATTTGGGTGGTCGATCATTCTCAGCACTGCAGTGACACTGACATGGTGGTGGTGTGTTAGTGTGTGTCCCTGCTGGACTGAGAATAGTCCATCACCCAAATATAACCAGCCCGTGGGCAGCGTCCTGTGACCACTGATGAAGGTCTAGAAGATGACCAACTCAAACAGCAGCAATAGATGAGCGATCGTCTCTGACTTTACATCTACAAGGTGGACCAACTAGGTAGGAGTGTCTAATAGAGTGGACAGACTGGACACGGTATTTAAAAACTCCAGCAGCGCTGCTGTGTCTGACCCACTCATACCAGCACAACACACACTAACACACCACCACCATGTCAGTGTCACTGCAGTGCTGAGAATCACCCACCACCTAAATAATACCTGCTCTGTGGTGGTCCTGTGGGGGTCCTGACCATTGAAGAACAGCATGAAAGGGGGCTAACAAAGCATGCAGAGAAACAGATGGACTACAGTCAGTAATTGTAGAACTGTAGAGTTAAATGGACAGTGAGTTTAGAAACCAGGAGGTGGTTTTAATGTCATGGTTGATCGGTGTATGTCGACGCTAACGATTTGTTCTTCAGCTGTGGTTGTTGTTTGAGTGACCGTGATTGATCGTATGGTCAAGCCTTTACGGCTTAGAGAAAATCAAGTACTGAATGGACATTCCGTCATCAGGAATCCCAGTGTCAAATGCAACTGTGTGTAAAATGAAAATGTACAAAGTATGAATTACTTATTGTCAAAAAGAACGAGCATTGATCAAATTATCTATTTATGTCTTCAGTAAAAGCTTCTTCCTGATCAGGGATGCAGTGAGTCAAGGTCATCCCTTTAAACACAAAGCATGAAATACAATAATATGACACAAACATTGCACCAGTTTATCACTTGGCATCTATCTCACCCATTTACTCACTCACACCTCAGGGCAGCCCATCTACCTGCCAATTTTGAAAATTAGGTGGAAGGTGGATTATATGGGAACAAATAAATGTGAACATTTATTGTAAAAATGGACTTCAAAACTGATTTCTGCTGTAGAGAAACATAATATAGTGTCGTTCATCTTCTCCAGATGTCTTTATTATTCCCGAAGGCATCGCTATATAATCCTTTTAACTATCTGCCATAAAATGTCTGTTTATAAAATCTGAAGGCATAGCTTGGTTCATTGTATCTTTGGTGTCTATATTTCTCCAGATATACTTTCATTTCAGACCCGCGGCTATTCAGAGTTTAGCAGGTTGAACCTTTTGTGAAGAAATGCATTTCATCTCTACACACTGTTCTTGAGCTAATCTGAAGGCCACATGAAGTTTGGAGGTCTGTAGCGATCGACTGCAGAAAGTTGGTGACCTCTGTGCCTCAGCGTCCGCTGACCCGGTCTGTCATTTACGTGGCTACCACTTTGTGGCTGAGTTGCTGTCGTTCCCAATCGCTTCCACTTTGTAATAATAGCACTGATGGTTGACTGTGGAATATTTAGTAGTGAGGAAATTTCATGACTTGTTGCACGATACCACGCTGGAATTCACTGAGCTCCTGAGAGCGACCCATTCTTTCACAAATGTTTGTAGAAGCAGTCTGCATACCTAGGTGCTTGGTTTTATACACCTGTGGCCATGGAAGGGATTGGAACACCTGAATGTAATTATTTGGATGGGTGAGTGAATACTTTTGGCAATATAGTGTACTTTTGTTCTTATAGTGGATCTGATCGAGATGGGGACTGAATTTATATTCATTTTATGTATTAAGAAACAAACCTGGTATTTAATGCAGATACCTTTATATGTGTGCTTTCCCTAAATTGGATTATACAGCCCATAATTTGCTGTCTGACTTTCTAATACATGCGGTACGTCATAATCAGAGCTACACAACACCTGCATCAGATGACTGAAATCATTCCTTTATTCTAAACCCCTCAACACAATCAGTACCCCCAGCAGTCATGCCAGCTTGCATGTACTCTCTCAATCAGCAACATCTGGCTACGCTTCAGGCTACGTTTGCTGCTGTCTGGACTATTAAATCCAATTTGAATTGCTTTTGCAACTGGTAAGCGTTTGCTTTAGAGCAATATGAACGTGTTGCTCTCTGAAGCCAGTGAAGTAGCAGTCTGGCAAGGTCACGAAAAGCTTTGTCCTTGAGATAAGGCTGCTGAAGGATTCTGGGTAATTAACAGGGGCTCACTGCACACTGACCACCTTCTTCTGTTTCTGCTTTTGAAAGGAGATAAGAGGAACTAAAAGTGACTTTTACTGCTTTGTATAAATGCTAAGATCTCAGCTGTGGTTTAAGTGGAAGTGAAGCGGAGATGAAAATATCTCGTCCTGATGTAATTCAATTAAATTAAAGGAATTAAAGGAAGCTTTATTGGCATGATGAATATGGACATTTGTATTGACAAAGATTATTTACAGATTCAGGAACTAATAGCAATAAAAAATAATACAGCATATAAAAAGTAGTTACAAATATACACCGAGCAGGCATAACATTATGACCACTGACAGGTGAAGTGAATAACACTGATTATCTCTTCATCACAGCACCTGTTAGTGGGTGGGATATATTAGGAACATTTTATCCTCAAAGTAGATGTTAGAAGCAGGAAAAATGATCAAGCGTGAGGATTTGAGCGAGTCTGACGAGGGCCAAATTGTGAAGGCTGGGTCAGAGCATCTCCAAAACTGCAGCTCTTGTGGGGTGTTCCCGGTCTGCAGTGGTCAGTATCTATCAACAGTGATCTAAGAAAGTAACAGTGGTAAACCGGCGACAGGGTCATGGGCAGCCAAGGCTCACTGATGCATGTGGGGAGCGAAGGCTGGTCCGTGTGGTCCGATCCAACAGACGAGCTACTGTGGCTCAGATTGCTGAATAAGTTAATGCTAGTTCTGATAGAAAGGGTCAGAATACACAGAGCATCACAGTTTGTTGCGTATGGGGCTGCAAAAGGGGGACAGAGTACTACTCCTCCCACCCTCACCGCTTATAACCAAAATATAAAAGTGCGGAAACTTTTTGAAGATCCCTCGTAAAAATAAAAAAGCCTCATGTTAAGGCTTTCCAGAGCACCCTCTCAGGTAAAAAGAAAAAACAAATATGTTGACTGCAAGTCGCTCTGGATAAAAGCGTCTGCTAAATGCCATAAATGTAAAAAGTATATGTGGGTGTGGGCATTAAACTCCTATGACCACAAAAAGCATGAAATTGACTTATCTATTATCCTTTTTTATTTTTTTAAATAAAAGTAATTTATTGGCTTAAACTTTTGTTTTTGCCTCTTTTGTTGGTTCCCTTCAACAGTCCAAAAAAATTAAAGAAGTAAAATTACTTCTACCTAACTTCCTGTCTTGCTTAATGTTTAAGAAGTTATGCTGATCATTTAGGTGGGCATGTCAGGGATGAGCTATTTCACTAAAATTATCCACGTCGGCACTAATGATGTTCGTTTACGGCAGTCTGAGGTTACTAAGAGTAATGTTAAAGAGGTGTGTGAGTTAGCTAGGTCGATGTCTGAGGCAGTAGTGTGCTCTGGCCCCTTACCGATTCGACCCAGTGGCGAAACCTACAGCAGGTTGTTGTCGCTGAACCGCTGGATGTCTAAATGGTGCTCAGAAAACTGCATCGATTTTGTAGATAACTGGTCCACCTTTGAGGGAAGGCCTGGTCTTTTGAAGCGGGATGGTGTCCACCCCACGTGGGAGGGTGCTGCTCGCATTTCTTGCAGCATAGGTGACAGGCTTTACCACCGCGTTAGTGTAGCGGCAGATAGTGTTAAATGACTATCCAGAGCCAAGACCAGGCAGCAGACTAACAGGCCTAACCGACTGTCTGCGAGTCGCCATCGGACGTCACCCGGAATCCTTAGGTCACAAACCATTGAGACTGTGTCTGTTTACCGTGGCAGGTGTAAGCCAAAACAAAATCAAAAAGTATGTCATAATAACTTAATTAAAATTAATCTAAATGAGCATCATGAAAACCCTAGTAAAGTTAAACTAAAGTTAGGACTTCTAAACATCAGGTCACTTGCATGCAAAACAGTAATTGTAAATGAAATAATTACAGATAATTGTCTTAGTGCCCTGTGTTTAACCGAGACCTGGGCTAGACCTGATGAGTATCTAAGTTTAAATGAAGCATCTCCTCCGGGTTACAGTTATGAACATAAGCCACGTCTTAGCGGTCGTGGTGGAGGAATAGCCGCAATTTATGATAAAGACATAGGTCTTACTGTAAAATCATCTCCCATAACAAACTCGTTTGAAGTTCTTATCTCTGACATAACCAATAAATGTTCATCTGATAAAAATAGTATGTTTAAACTGGTTACTGTTTATCGACCCCCTGGTCCTTACTCAGAATTTCTTAACGAATTTGCCGATTTTCTTTCTAAATTAGTCTTATCAACTAAGAAAGCTTTAATTGTTGGTGACTTTAATATTCATTATGAGGATAAGTGTAATCCACTCAAAATTGCGTTTGATTCTATTTTAGAATCCTTAGGCATCACCCAAAATGTAACAGGACCCACTCACCGCTGTAAACATACCTTAGATTTAATACTTACTTATGGTATAAACATAGACAACCTGGAAATTATACCACAGAATGACTTAATCTCTGATCACTCCCTACTAATATATGAAGTGTCCCTGTCCAATAATATACAGCAACCAAATCGTTTTAAATGTAAGCGCACTATTACATCTGCAACTGCAGCAGCGTTCATAAACTGCCTACCAGAATTACCAAATATATCAGCATCAGAACCTAAAGAACTAGATCAGGCAACTCAAAACCTAGAGACCGTACTGCGCACAACCTTAGATAACGTAGCCCCACTCAAAACTAAACTGATTAGGGAGAAAAAACTTGCTCCTTGGTACAATGACCACACATGCGCACTTAAACAAGCAGCACGGAAATTAGAACGTAAGTGGCGTCACACTACACTGGAGGTGTATAAGATTGCTTGGAAAGATGCTCTAACTGAGTATAAACATGCACTTATAAAAGCTAAATCTTTATATTATTCATCCCTAATAGAGAAAAATAAAAACAATCCTAGATTCCTTTTTGAGACAGTGTCCAAATTAACTAAAAACGTCAATGAAACTGAATCTAATATACCGCCCGACTGTACCAGTGATGATTTTTTAAAATTCTTTAATGACAAGATAGAAAAAATACGACTTCAGAGTCAGAGTGTGTCACTTGCCAATGTTAAGTATGGACTCACTCCGAGCAGCATTGGTGATAATAGTAACGAGTTAATCCAACTAAATTCCTTTAATCCAATCTCCCAAAATGAACTAACTGTGTTGATTAAATCATCGAAGTCATCATCGTGTATACTCGATCCTGTTCCAACTCGTTTACTTAAAGATTTACTCCCAGCTATTGTAGAGCCCCTGCTTACATTAATCAATGCATCCCTTAGCCTTGGGTATGTACCTAAATTGTTTAAAAGTGCTGTTATTAAACCCCTGATTAAAAAACCTAATCTTGATCCACATGTTTTATCTAATTATAGGCCAATTTCAAACCTTCCTTTTGTCTCAAAGATATTAGAAAAAGTCGTTTCCAAACAGCTATGTTCTTATTTGAATGAAAATTGTATTCATGAAAAATTTCAATCAGGATTTAGACCCAACCATAGTACCGAAACCGCATTAATTAGAGTAGTTAACGAGTTGTTAATGTCTTCTGATAATGGATGTGTCTCTTTTCTTGTTCTATTAGATCTTAGTGCAGCGTTTGATACGGTCGATCATAACATTTTACTGGAGAGGCTAGAAAATACAGTAGGTGTTAAAGGACTCGCACTCTCTTGGTTTCAATCATATTTGACTGACCGCTCTCAATTCGTTTATGTAAATAATAAATGCTCAGAAACTACAAAAGTAAAGTGTGGTGTTCCACAGGGGTCGGTACTTGGACCGCTATTATTTACACTCTATATGCTTCCACTAGGTGAAATTATTCATAAACATGGCATAAACTTTCACTGCTATGCAGATGACACACAGCTGTATATATCAGCCAAACCAAATGATACTGACACAATCAGTAAGATAGAAGATTGTGTAAACGACATAAAAAACTGGATGTCGTGTAATTTTCTTTTACTTAATTCAGATAAAACTGAGGTTTTACTTGTTGGCTCTAAAGCTGCAAGAGACAAGTTGTCTAACCTGGTGCTAAACTTAAACACGTTCTCTGTTACTCCCAGCCCAGATGTAAAAAACTTAGGTGTCACAATAGATTCAGATCTCTCCTTTGATACACACATTAATAATATTACTAGAGTTGCTTTCTATCATTTGCGTAATATCTCTAAAATAAGAAATATACTATCTGTTAATGACGCCGAAAAACTGATCCATGCGTTTATAACTTCTCGGTTAGATTATTGTAATGCTCTTCTAACTGGATGCTCTGGTAGATCCTTAAACAAACTCCAGTTAGTTCAAAATGCAGCAGCTCGAGTGCTAACTAGAACTAAAAAATTTGATCATATCACTCCTGTTCTATCATCTCTACACTGGCTGCCAGTTAAATTTCGCATTGATTACAAAATACTTTTACTAACCTATAAAGCGCTACATGGTCTGGCTCCACAGTATCTGAGTGAGCTTATTAATTACTACAACCCAGCACGTCCACTTCGTTCACAAGATGCAGGGTTACTTATAGTTCCTAAAATTAAAAAGACCAAAGCTGGTGGAAGAGCATTTTCTTACAAAGCTCCACAACTCTGGAATAATCTTCCTGCCTCTGTTCGGTATTCGGACACAGTCTCAATGTTTAAGTCTAAACTGAAAACATATTTATTTTCTCAGGCTTTTGATTAGTATAGACAAAGGCGCAGAGCTTGGGGGTTCTTGGTCATAGAAACTTGTGGTGATCAGGGATGTTGGGTCGCTGTCGTTCTGCCTCTCTTGTCCAATCACTCTGGTTTGGGTAGGAGAGGTGGGCGCTGATGTCCTGTGAAAGCCTTCATGACCTTGTTACCTGCTCGCTCTCCCTTTTAGTTATGCTGTAATAATTAGGGCTGCCGGAGTCTAAAACTCTCTGTAAAACTGTTTGTCAACTAGCATTGTACATTATTAACTACATTCTCTGTTGTTTTACCCCGAGGGCATTCTGATGGAAACCTGTTTACCCGCCGAGGTTAAGGATTAAAGTCGAGACTGCCGGGACAACGATGCTGCTCCTGTCAGATGTGACGGGTCTGGAGTAATTGCAACGACAAGAAATCACTACAGACTTTATTGAAGACTAGAGCGGATAACAACTCTATTATTATTTAATTGTTTATTTATCTATTTATTACCACTGTATGACTTTTAGATCATTCAATTCTGTGTTTGTATGATTTGTGTAAATCGTGTATTTATTTAAAGTATCCTCCAGACCACCCAAGAAGGATGGGCCCTGTTGAGTCTGGTTCCTCTCAAGGTTTCTTCCTGTAATTTTCAGGGAGTTTTTCCTTGCCACAGTCGCCCTCGGCTTGCTCAACAGGGGTTTTTGTATCTGTTGGTCCTGGATTTTGTAAAGTTGCTTTGAGACAATGTATATTGTAAAAAGCGCTATATAAATAAAGTTGACTTGACTTGACTAAAATGCTAAAAAAGCTTCTTATATTTGGGTGGGAATGTGTGATCGGCTGTAAATAGATTGGCATTGTTTATTTTATTTATAGTCTTCTTATTTCTCCTTTCTACGACGACGTATTAGGGCCACTGTAAAAAAATATTTTTAAGTTTTGATTTCGAGAATAAGGTTGAAATGATTATACGAATAAAGTCCAAATATTATGGGCAAAGAGTGTGCAGCCGCCATAGGCTTGTCAGTTCAGAGAAGCACGGGTCTCAGTACCTGGACGGCAGCCTCCAATGCGCCTTACTGTGGTTATCCAGTGATTACTTTTGGGTCGTTGTTTGTATCGTACGCTTCCATCCACATGACATGACGACTAAACCCATCAATGCAACCATTTATAGTGATGGCTTTAGTTTATAGTACGAGTCCATGTGCCATAAGGCATTGTGGCCTCGGTTGAAGTACTGGCGATGACGCAGACGCCGAGCACACCGTGGTGCACATTCTTCTAAATAAAAACATTTTATTGCAAAGCAGCCCTTATGCTAATAACAAACTGGTGCTGATGTGCAGGTGATTGGGGATTCCTTTATTTGTGAAACCGATACGAAAGTATAACTTTACCAAATCATAAAAATCCCTCATTTTAACACGAGGAGGTGCTATGGCCATAAAATTTTTTACTTTAATCTCGAAATCATTTCGACTTTAATCTCGAAATTGAAACTTAAAAAAATATTTTCTTTAAAGTGGCCTCAATATGCCGTTGTACCTTTCTGCTTGCTATTAAAGTATTAATTATAATAAATGTAATATAAAAGAATGCTGTAAATAAAAGCTAATTTAAATGTATGATTGTGTTTTTGTTTAATGCCACTAAACAAAGCATTACATTGAATAATTCCAGTGATTCTGCATTTATACTAAATCCATTGTGCACCAGTCTGAACATCTAACAGGAATGTAATACAGACTGATTGAGTCTGATATCTGATATTTTGATATTGTGGCTTATTAGAGCAAATAATCAAATGATCATTTCACCACAAGGTCAGTTTAAATCATCACTGATGTTCCTGTGACTGATGGACCTCTCTATTTAGAGACTTCCCCCTTTAGGCTCTTTTACACTAGCCATAAATTTTTATTCTTTTTCTTGTTGTGTTTTATTACTCGACACACA
This sequence comes from Trichomycterus rosablanca, assembly GCF_030014385.1. Lineage (NCBI taxonomy): Eukaryota > Metazoa > Chordata > Actinopteri > Siluriformes > Trichomycteridae > Trichomycterus > Trichomycterus rosablanca. Next base: position 48,503,230 of record NC_085993.1, on the reverse strand, counting down.
TTCTCAGACACACAGACACTCACTGACACACTGTAGATTTTATAGACACTATAATGTAAAGTTATGCTGCTATAATGGCCCTCAGAGGAGCAATTATTCAGCTCAGTGAAAGCCTCTTCTCCAAGTAAAAGACAGGAAAAGCACATTTAACCAGCTCACTCAGTTTATCATTTGTGATTTGGAAATCAAGTATTAAGGCAAGGATACAGCTTTTAGTGCACAGCTTCTTCTCACTTTCTCTTCTCGATGGACTAAAATCATAGAGAATGAAAGAAGCATTCTCACTGCCTCAGGATCTGTGGTCCAGAAATGGTCCAGTTTGTCCAATGTTGCCGTGCTGAAAGTTTATGCAGAGAGGAAATAATCCCAGTGCATTTAATATATGACATATTTTTGTCTAATGCAACATTAAAACCACCTCCTTGTTTCTACACTCACTGTCCATTTTATCAGCTCCACTTACCATATAGAAGCACTTTGTAGTTCTACAATTACTGACTGTCGTCCATCTGTTTCTCTGCATGCTTTGTTACCCCCCTTTCATGCTGTTCTTCAATGCTCAGGACTCTCCCAGGACTACCACAGAGCAGGTATTATTTAGCTAGTGGATCATTCTCAGCTCTGCAGTGACACTGACATGGTGGTGGTGTGTTAGTGTGTGTTGTGCTGGTATGAGTGGATCAGACACAGCGAAGCTGGAGTTTTTAAACACCTCACTGTCACTGCTGGACTGAGAATAGTCCACCAACCAAAAATATATCCTACAGCGTCCTGTGACCACTGATGAAGGTCTAGAAGATGACCAACTCAAACAGCAGCAATAGATGAGCGATCGTCTCTGACTTTACATCTACAAGGTGGACCAACTAGGTAGGAGTGTCTAATATTTAAAAACTCCAGCAGCACTGCTGTGTCTGATCCACTCATACCAGCACAACACACACTAACACACCACCACCATGTCAGTGTCACTGCAGTGCTGAGAATCATCCACCACCTAAATAATACCTGCTCTGTGGGGGTCCTGACCATTGTAGAACAGGGTGAAAGCAGGCTGAAAAAGCATGCAGAGAAACAGATGGACTACAGTCAGTAATTGTAGGACTACAAAGTGCTTCTATATGGTAGAAACTTTTATGTATGGTGTAGAAACGAGGAGGTGGTTTCAATGTTATGGCTGAAAAAGCTAAAATCTCTCTTCATTGTGTTTTTGGTACAGCGAAGAACACGTGTGCTGCAACAGATTTTCCATGTAAGAACGGACAGTGTGTTCCAGCTCGATGGAAGTGTGATGGTGAGCCTGAATGTCCAGATGGATCGGATGAGGCCGAGTCTACCTGCAGTAAGTGATGTCTTTGTGTATATTCTGTAGTTGTATGGAAATGTTTAGGCACCCCTTGGCCAAATCACGTTTTGTTTCCACAGATTAAAAAAGTAAAGTAACTTTTGCAACTATTTATTAAAATGTGTAATTCTATAAATCATTATGTTAATGAACATTTACTGTTTGTTTAATAAACTGCAAAAAGTGCCTTTAGTAGGCATCACAAATTACTGCTTATTTATGCCATGCAATGTTTCCTGTGTCACTGGCTGCCACGTAATGTTAAAATATAGTAAATCCAATATATACAGGGTAAATCTGGACTTATCAGACCACATGACCTTCTTCCATTGCTCCAGAGTCTTTATGCTCCCTAGCAAATTGAAACCGTTTTTGCCGGTTAGCCTCACTGACAAGTGGTTTTCTTAAGGCTACACAGCTGTTTAGTCCCAATCCCTTGAGTTCCCTTCGCATTGTGCGTGTGGAAATGCTCTTACTGTCACTATTAAACATCCCTGAGTTCTACTGTAGTTTTTCTACCGTTTGATTTCACCAGATGTTTAAGTGATCGCCGATCACGATCATTCAAGATTTTTTTCCGACCACATTCCTTCCTCGAAGATGATGCCCCCCCCCCCCCCCCCCCCCCCACTGTCCTTCCACTTTTTAATAATGCGCTGGACAGTTCTTAACCCGATTTTAGTAGTTTCAGCTTCTCCTTAGATGTTTTCTCTGCTTGATGCATGCCAATAATTTCACCCTTCTGAAACAGATTAACATCTTTTCCACGACCACAGGATGTGTCTTTCCACATGCTTGTTTAACAAATGAGAAGCTACTCACTGCATCAGTTAGGGTTAAATAACTTGTTGCCAGCTGAAACATAATCACCCATGCAGTAATTATCCAATGGATAATTACTATTTTTATTTTTATTTAATAATTACTCTTACCTATTTGCTTAGTTAAATCCAGGTGGTGACCTTTTTTGGCCAGGCAGTATACTAAGCTTATGACATGGTATTCTTTACATAAAATTATATCTCTGGCCTGGCCTATGTAGATGTTGTTTTGACCAGAGTGCTCAGGTGGCACAGTGGTAAAGTACGCTATCCCTTGGTTAAATACTTGTTAACAGTCTGTGTGCTGTCTGGTCTGGTAAATATGTTACATGTTATACATGTGTGTTATGTGTACTATTATGTGTATTATTCTGTGTATCACCAAAACAAATCCCTTGTATGTGTAACATACCTGGTGAAATAAAGTAATTCTGAAAAAATAATGCTAAGATCCCCGAATTCTATTGGCCCGTCAGGTGTCTGCACAGACATGACTGGTTAATGTCTCGAGTGAGGTGGAATGGCCGAAACAGCCTGGCCATTGAAATGTGCACTTGTCAGTCCACTATAAAGTGCAGATCCTAAGACCGTTTATTAATAGAAGGGGTTTCTCCCGGTAGGGCCCTTGGCGGATCTCAGGGGATGACCCTTTACACCTCTCTCACAGACACTACTGTCCATTGCTCCCATCAGTGTTGTATTGATCGGCTCTGTCCTTATTTAAATCTGTCCTATATTTATTTTAAGTCTTTGTAACTATTGTAATGTTTTTGTCTGCACTGTTTTGTATTGCATTGTTTGCACTTGTGTTCTATGTTGCACCCTGGTTCTGGTCAAAAAACATTTTGAAATTGACCAAACCTTACTCAAGCTGAAGGTGCTAATTTTTGACACCTTGTTTATTTACATTACATTTACGGCATTTAGCAGATGCTTTTATCCAAAGCGACTAACAGAACTGTGAGAGTATACTGTCTAAGCAATTGAGGGTTAAGAGTCCCAACAGTGGCAACCCGGCAGTGGTGGGGCTTGAACCAGCGACCTTTTGGTTACTAGTCCAGTACCATAACCGCTAGGCTACAACTGCTTTTTATTTTAACATTGCAGCCTTTATGCTTCTGGCAATCTAAAGCTTACTTGATTGTGGACAGTTTCACACATCTTGTAGAAGGTAGACCTGTCTTCTGGTAGTCCACTGATTACAATTAACCCTTTAGACTTTAATTATTTTAACTGTTCCATGTTATTTGTGATGGGTCCGCTAGCTATAAAACACTCACTCACTTTCTTAACCGCTTATCCAGCGGGGGGTGCTGGAGCCTATCCCAGCTTTTCAATGGGCGCAAGACACACAGTAACACCCTGGACGGGGCGCACACCCATTCACCTATAGGGCAATTCAGTGTCTCCAATGAACCTGACTGCACGGTTTTGGACTGTGGGAGGAAACCGGAGCTCCCGGAGGACACCCACGCAGACACGGGGAGAACATGCAAACTCCACACAGAAAGGACCCGGACCGCCCCGCCTGGGGATCAAACCCAGGACCTTCTTGCTGTGAGGCGACAGTGCTACCCACCGTGCCACCCAGCTATAAAACAACTCAGTGTAACACTTAGAAAAGCTGCATGTATATTTCACACTTCCCTTGATCTGGTACACACTGTCCACCCTTCAAGCAGAATCTCTGTTGTAGCAAAATTGTACCAAATGCACAATGAATAAAATGATTCTTCTTCTGCTTCTTGGACTTGAAACGCTAGAAGTCTGGACATAAAATATAGATCAAATGCTAAATATAAGCTACACTTTAAATAGTGCAGCTCTCTTGGACTTCTGCCAGCGACAGTAACAAACATTATATACAATCATTATGTCCTTATTTAGAACCATGCAAGATATGGTTTTAACCCATTGTTCATCCCAAAACTTGAACTACAGTATACGTAACATCCTCCACAGTCACCTTCAGCATTTTAGAGAATCAATATTTAGACTATATATTGTTTTTATCCTCTGAACAGAGATGTTCTAAATAAAGCAACAGAAGTTTGAATACCGCTTGTGATGCACCACTGTGGCACGAACCCAGCTCTTATAAGCATGTTTAGCCGAGGTAAAACTAGCAGTTCATAGCCTGGTGATCTATGATCTATGTACAGTTCATGTCTATGATTCATAGTGTTACTTTCTTTCAGATTTAATTTAACCACGTCAGCAGATTTAATTCAGAAAGTTTATTCGGTCATAGAAATAGAAATCATAGAAGTTTAAATAACTGTATCCATAATGGCTTACACATACCTTAATATATACACCGATCAGCCATAACATTAAAACCACCTTCTTGTTTCTACACTCACTGTCCATTTTATCAGCTCCACTTACCATATAGAAGCACTTTGTAGTTCTACAATTACTGACTGTAGTCTATCTGTTTTTCTGCATGCTTTGTTAGCCCCCTTTCATGCTGTTCTTCAATGGTCAGGACCCCCACCGGACCACCACAGAGCAGGTATTATTTGGGTGGTGGATCATTCTCAGCACTGCAGTGACACTGACATGGTGGTGGTGTGTTAGTGTGTGTTGTGCTGGTATGAGTGGATCAGGCACAGCAGCGCTGCTGGAGTTTTTAAACACGTCACTGTCCCTGCTGGACTGAGAATAGTCCACCAACCAAAAATATCCAGCCCACAGCGCCCTGTGGGCAGCGTCCTGTGACCACTGATGAAGGTCTAGAAGATGGCCGACTCAAACAGCAGCAATAGATGAGCGATCGTCTCTGACTTTACATCTACAAGGTGGAACAACTAGGTAGGAGTGGACAGTGAGTGGACACGGTATATTAAAACTCCAGCAGTGCTGCTGTGTCTGACCCACTCATAGCAGCACAACACACACTAACACACCACCACCAAACAAGGAGGTTGTTTTAATGTTATGCCTGATTGGTGTATATAGATTAATAAATAATATACAAAGCTTAACAATAATTTAAACACCTTTTGGCCAAAAAAGGGGCAGTGGTAGCTCAGCGGTTAGGATACTGGACTAATAATTATAAGGTTGCCAGTTCAAGTCCCACCATTGCCAAGTCGCTACTGTTGGGCCCCTGAGCAAGGCCCTTAACTCTCAACTGCTTGAATTGCATTCAGTGATAAATGTAAGACGCTTTGGATAAAATGTGAATATCAGATACATTTGTCTCTTTAGCGTTCTTTATCCCAGACACAAAGGTCTTGTTAGTGATTCCTGACAGGCTGCTTTGTTGCAGATTCATATGCAAGAGAATAATCATGAAAAATGATTGCTGCTCAGCCGGCTGCTGATGTTTGATGGATGGGGATTGGAGCGGGATCATTATACTTGCATTAAAGATGAATAAACTCTGGTGTACATACACGACCCAGGCACTTATATAAAACCAGCAGCCTGTCTGGGTCATACGTCTGCATGATTAACGTTGAAATAAAGGTCTCGTCTCAATTGTTTGCGATGGGTAATAATACTGTTGCTTAGGAGCACTGATACCTTCTGACTCCACAAGCTTTATTATATCCAATATTTATTATATACACCGATCAGCCATAACATTAAAACCACCTCCTTGTTTCTGCACTCACTGTCCATTTTATCAGCTCCACTTACCATATAGAAGCACTTTGTTGTTCTACAATTACTGACTGTAGACCATCTGTTTCTCTGCATGCTTTGTTAACCCCCTTTCATGCTGTTCTTCAATGATCAGGACCCCCACAGGACCACCACAGAGCAGGTATTATTTGGGTGGTGGATCATTCTCAGCACTGCAGTGACACTGACATGGTGGTGGTGTGTTAGTGTGTGTTGTGCTGGTATGAGTGGGTCAGACACAGCAGCACTGACAGAGTTTTTAAACACCTCACTGTCACTGCTGGACTGAGAATAGTCCACCAACCAAAAATATTCAGCCAACAGCGCCCCATAGGCAGCATCCTGTGACCACTGATGAAGGACTAGAAGATGACCAACTCAAACAGCAGCAATAGATGAGCGATCGTCTCTGACTTTACATCTACAAGATGGACCAACTAAATAAGAGTGTTTAATTGAGTGGACATAGAGTGGACACGGTATTTAAAAACTCCAGCAGCGCTGCTTTGTCTGATCCACTCATTCAAGCACAACACACACTAACACACCACCACCATGTCAGTGTCACTGCAGTGCTAAGAATGATCCACCACCTAAATAATACCTGCTCTGTAGTGGTCCTGTGGGGATCCTGACCATTGAAGAAAACAGTGATAGCAGACTAATAAAAGTATGTAGAGAAACAGATGGACTACAGTCAGTAATTGTAGAACTGCAAAGTGCTCCTATATGGTAAGAGGAGCTGATAAAATGGACAGTGAGTGTAGAAACAAGGAGCTGGTTTTAATGTTATGGCTGATTGGTGTATACACTATATGGTTAAAATAAATTAACACAGCTCTAATTCACTGAGTTCAGGTATTTTATCAGCCTCATTAGTATGTATAAAACCAATGTATGGAAAATCAATCAAGGAAAATAAAACATCAAATGCATAGAAGCTTTTCAGAAAAGGCCCTTTCATCTTCAGCATGACTGTTCTTCTTTTCACAAATTGAGGTCCATTAAGACATGATTGGATAGGATTTTTGTAGAGGAACTTCAGTGGACTGCACAGAACTCTGACCTCACCATTGCAGAACTTTTGGGATGAATTGAAATGTTGATTACGAGCCAAATCTTCTAGTCCGACATCACTGTTAGACCTTTAAAATTTTCTTTTGACTGAATGGGCACCAATTCTAACAAACACTTAAATCTTGTGAAAAGCCCTCTCAGAAGAGTCGAGGTTGGAGTAGTCACAAGGTCAGATAAGTCCATATTAATGCACATGGTTTTTAGATGTCCAGCAAGCTCATGCTTTCTCCCATTTTTATGTTTTACAACCAGTTTGTCCTGGTTAGGGTTGCGATGGGTTCAGCTTCCTCAGAATCACTAAACACAATGCAGTAACACACCTCGGACAGGACGCCAATCTACAGCAGACTTAGTCTTAGCACCATGTGTGTATGTAGACACCCAACCAGCTGAGAGCACCACTGGGGATCCAAACCCTGGATTTCAGCAGCAGTGGCCTATAGTACCTAAGTGCCTATAGTATTATTATTATTACAGTGGTACCTTGAAACTTGACAGCAGTTGGTTCTGGAAGTGGCGTTGAGTTTAAACGTCGTTGAGTTTCAAGGTATTTTTTCCCATAAGGACTTGGGAAACTTTGGGAAACTTTTCAGTGTGTTCCATGGTCTTGTGGAACTGCAAATATTTGAGGCTAATGTACACTGAAAACAACACAAATATAATATAAAAACCCTCAATACAATTAAAAACAGTTAAAGATTAACAAAAAAATACAATAAAACCTGCACTTTACCTTTACATCTTTATTATTTCCTTATGCTTTCTAATTGTGTAGATGCTTGCTCTTGGGATAACGTATTTCGCGAGTTTAGTAAGCGGCAAAACAGCTTTTGCTCTGGCTGTGTCGTTATGTCTTATTCAAGATTTAAGAGTTTTATTGTCATGTGCACAGAAGAACCAGCAGTTACACTGTACAGTGAAATTCTTACTTTGTTCGTCCTCCAAACGTCAATATAAGTATTATACATGAAACAAAAATTAAATTAAACTAACAGAATAAAAACTTAGTATAAAAACTTTTAAAAATATAAATTTAAACTATAAAAATGTTTTATATACAAATGAATAAAAATAGAAATAAACTAAGGCAGTAAAAGCACAAAACTTAACGTGACTTATTGTACTAAAACGACGAGTGAGGAATTTCATTAGTGGAGATATAATAATAATTAATAAGTAGTAATTAAGAGAAGTTTAGTGCTCCTGTGTCGTTCTTTTAATACATGAAGTCATATTAAGCTTTTTTTTTTTATGATAAGTGTTTTAGACTCTGTTTTAGAAGCTGATTCTGATTCTTACAATTTCTTATAACCTCCAGCTGTAACACAAGTTTAAAAGTGAAACAGTGAGGAAAATCCAGAAAAACACAGATACATGTGGAGCTTTCAGACTGGATCTAATGGTTATTCCACACAAATGCAGATTCGTCTCATATTCACACTTTGATGAAGTGTTACCGCACCACTCAAGCCAAGCGCTGAACAAAGCACACACGTCAAGTTTAAGGGGTCAAATTTCTTTACAAAGGGTGTTGAGTTTTAAAGATTTCGAGTTAAGGGGACATCAAGTTACAAGGTACTGCTGTATTATTATGATTATTATTATTATTATTATCATTATTATCATTATTATTATCATTATTATAATTATTATTATTATTATTAATTAAATTATTATTATTATTATTATTTGTTGTAGGGAATCTACAAGGAGTTTTGAGACATTTCCATAAGATGAAATAATTGCTGTGAATCCCTCATTTTAACTCTTGTAGAACTGACGCTCACTGGGTATTTTTTGTTTCTCTGCACAATCAGCTGTTCTGTGTACAAATCTTTGGGGATCAGCAGTATCTGACAAACTCAAACCAGCCCATTTGTTATCAGCAACTGTGTCACAATCAAGTCATTCAGATGTTTGATGTGAAGCTGGACTGAAGCTCTTGACCTGCATCTGAATGAATGTTTGCATTGTGTCTGTGTGGGTTTCCTCCGGGGGCTCCGGTTTCCTCCCACAGTCCAAAGACATGCAGTCAGGTGAATTGGAGAAACAAAACTGTCCATGACTGTGTGTGACATTGAACTTGTGAACTGATGAATCTTGTGTAATGAGTAACTACCGTTCCTGTCATGAATGTAACCGAAGTGTAAAACATGACTTTGAAATCCTAATAAACAAACAAACAAACAAACATTGTGCTGCTGTTATATGGGTGGCTGTTTGGATAATGCCATGCATGAGCAGGTATACAGGTGTTCCTAATTAAGTGGCCGGTGAGTTTAGGGAGATTACGTTCTGTCAGTATGGACACCTCTGGGATTGTTTTAAGCAGATGTCGCACTGGAAAACGTTTTAATCGCCGCCGCACATCATACTTGTCAACTTTGTTAGCGCATCCATAGAGTTTTAATTACTTCTGGCAATCACAGAATGATCGGTGATGTAGATGTGATTCGGGCGACACGATCAGGAGGTTATTTGCTGAGGGTCGTTTTATCTTCATATTGTTTTAATTGGGAGCTCATTAAGATGAGAAACTAGTCAATCAAAAGAAGGAGTGTGGTCCTGCAAGCTGATTAAACTGATCGTCATTATTATTGAATAACAGCTGCATAAAGAAATTCTCACTTCATGTAACATATGGCCAAAAGTATTAGGACACCAGACCATGAGTTCATTCTTATTCCACATCCATGAGCATTTACATAGGCAAGGCATAACATTATGAGCACTGACAGGTGAAGTGAATAACACTGATTATCTCTTCATCACGGTGGGGGGGGGGGGGGGGGGGGGGGGGGGATATATTAGGCAGCAAGTGAACATTTTATCCTCAAAGTTGATGTTAGAAGTTTGAGTTTGACAAGGGCCAGATTGTGATGGCTAGACGACTGGGTCAGAGCATCTCCAAAACTGCCGCTCTTGTGGGGTGTTCCCAGTGTGCAGTGGTCAGTATCTATCAAAAGTGGTCCAAGGAAGGAACAGTGGTAAACCGGCGGCCAATGCTCGTTGATGCATGTGGGGAGCGAAGGCTGGCCCATGTGGTCCGATCCAACAGACGAGCTACTGTAGCTCAAACTGCTGAAGAAGTTAATGCTGGTTCTGATAGAAAGGTGTCAGAATACACAGAGCATCACAGTTTGTTGCGTATGGGGCAGCAAAATGGGGACCAGCACAGTATTAGGAAGGTGGTCATAATGTTATGCCTAATCGGTGTATATGAAGGTAGCGTAATCTCCCTTTGCTTGTCTATAACAGTCTGTGCTCTTCGTGAAACGTAGTGAGCACTTGTGCTTGATCAGACGCTGATTTTGGACGAGAATGCCTGCTATCGATGTTCCAGTTCGTCCCAAATGTGGTCAGTAGGGTTGAAGTCAAGAGCTCTGTTCAAACCACTGGAGTTCCTCACACCGAACTAGTCAAATCATACTGTTGTATACCAAACAGTTGGGACATAATTAATTGAATACGCTTGTTGGCAATGAGTAAGGTTTAATCATCTGAACTCAATAATTAGTATGGATGTTCAGATCATAATTAAAACTTAAGCTATAATAGGGCTGATTAATTATTCAGGCTTTGTGATCATGGGTTTCAGCTTTCCTAAGTGATGTAAACATAATCGCTTGCAATGTTGGACTTTTATACTGGCTTAGGGGCGGCACGGTGGCTAAGTGGGTAGCACTGTCGCCTCACAGCAAGAAGGTCCTGGGTTCGATGCCCAGGCGGGATGGTCCGGGTCCTTTCTGTGTGGAGTTTGCATGTTCTCCCCGTGTCTGTGTGGGTTTACAACGGGAGCTCCGGTTTCCTCCCACAGTCCAAAAACGTGCAGTCAGGTTAATTGGAGACACTGAATTGCCCTATACTGTGTGCCTTGCGCCCATTGAAAAAGCTGGGATAGGCTCCAGGCTGCAGTGGTCAGTATCTATCAAAAGTGGGCCAAGGAAGGAACAGTGGTAAACCGGCGACAGGGTCATGAGCGGCGAAGGCTCATTGATGCACGTGGGGAGCGAAGGCTGGTCCGTGTGGTCCGATCCAACAGACGAGCTACTGTAGCTCAAACTGCTGAAGAAGTTCATGCTGGTTCTAATAGAAAGGTGTCAGAATACACAGAGCATCACAGTTTGGGCAGCAAAAAGGGGACCAACACAATATTAGGAAGGTGGTCATAATGTAATGCCTGATCAGTGTATATGAACTAATGTAACAATATGACAAGCTGGTGTAAAGGTCAAATTTCTCATGAGTTGCAGCTCTGAAGCCACTATAAGCTTGTGCTTGTTTCTAAATTCTAAAGTGCACACGAAGCATCAGCATTCCACATGACTGCAGGACCTCTGTTACCCTCTCATCTTTAATCAAGGTCAGGTCAATAAGGACGACGGCTCTCCACAAACTTTCCCCGCAGCACCGATCACGTGTTTCTTTATTTGTCACATCAGTCCGACCGCTGATCAGCCTGTCCGATTTCATTTCTATCCCGTTCCTCTGATTACTTTGTAATTAACACCCGTCCCTCCCGGCCCTCCCTCTTCAACCCTGAAGTGCAGTTCTTACCAGCGCTGAACCTCGGTCAGCTCAAAAAAATGCATCTGATTGAATTGATTTTCTTCGTAAGGAATCGATGGCTTTGCTCAAGAGACTCCTGCAGTCAGATTAACGTTAAACCAGACAGACTCGAGGGCAGGGGTTTGAATAATTACTGAATGTGAGACTGAAATGCTTTCACACGATGATGATGATAGAAAGAAAACAGCAGTGATAGAAATGTCATTACATAAACTGGCTTCATCTCAGAATAGAGAACTCATTTAGCAGGGTAGCACTTGCAGTTTAATGAGAATATTGTGACTTCTTTTTGACGTCTTTCGACTGCATGGACATGGATTTCCACAGACATATTCCAAAATCTTGTGAAAACCCTTCATAAGAAAGGGGAGGTTGTAGTGGTGGTGGGGAAGGGAAGGTCCTTTCCTATTCCAACATGACTGTGCCCTGTGTCCAAAGCAATTTAAACCATTTTATCTACTCTGTCTGTCTGTCTGTCTGTCTGTCTGTCTTTCTGTCTATCTATCTGTCTATCTGTCTATTTATTTATGTCTGTCTTTCTATCTGTTTCTCTATCTGTCTGTCTATCTGTCTATCTTTCTTTCTATCTATCTGTCTGTCTGTGTCTATCTATCTGTCTGTCTGCCTGTCTGCCTATCTATCTACCTGTCTGTCTAAATATCTATCTGTCTATCTATCTGTCATCTGTCTATCTGTCTGTCTGCCTATCTGCCTGTCTGTCTTTCTATGTCTGTCTGTCTCTGTCTATTTATCTATATGTCTGTCTGTCTGCCTGTCTGTCTGCCTATCTATCTATCTATCTATCTATCTATCTATCTATCTATCTATCTATCTATCTATCTATCTATCTATCTATCTATCTATCTATCTATCTATCTGTCTCTCTGCCTATCTGTTTGTCTGTCTATCTATCTATCTGTCTGTCTGTCTGCATTTCTGTCTATCTGTCTGTCTATCTATCTGTCTATCTGTCTGTCTTTTGGTGTGTCTGTCTAACTATCTATCTATCTAGGGGTGACACATTGTATCGGTGGGTAGCACTGTCACCTCACAGCAAGAAGGTCCTGGGTTTGATTTCCTGGTTTAGCAGGCCAGGTCCTTTCTGTGTGGAGTTTGCATGTTCTCCCCGTGTCTGTGTGAGTTTCCTCCGGAAGCTCCGGTTTCCTCCCACAGTCCAAAGATGTGCAAGTGAGGTAAATTGGAGATACAAAATTGTCCATGACTGTTAAAGACATTAAAGACATGAACTGATGAACCAGTAACTACCGTTTCTGTCATGAATGGAACCAAAGTGTGTAATACATGATGTTAAAATCGTAATAAATTAATAATCTATTTATCTATCTAAGAAAGGACTTGTTCAAACCTGTGCTGTTATTACCTGCCTCTCACATGATCATACTGGCATTGCAACCTGAATCAGGAGACAAAACCCTGAGCCAGTACGACTGTGCATACTAGTGTGTCTACATAATTATTTTAACATTAAACAGGGATCCAGTCAGATGCACCGGACGGATTTAATTTCATGCTTCGGGCAGCCGTTCCCCAAAGTAATTTCCCATGTGGCCACTCTCAGTTCCAGCACTCTTGCCCGGTTGTCCTCTTCTGTCCTGGCGTTCAGTGTGGAGGTCTCGGTGCAGCGGTACTGATTGCTTCTTAGCGGCTCTGCTGGCACAGGCGGTTTCATTTCACTCCCATCAGAGCTGGTTTCTCTCACTGTCTCACTGAGCTGAAACACCCAGTTCATCGGCTGACTACCAACCAGCTTTCCCACTCTGCCCCCTGCCACTCAGCACCAGCGCATTCCTGACATCCAGTCCTCCTGGCTTGTCTGTCTTCTTTTGTAAGGCACTTGTTGTAAATAGAGGAGTGTTATGTACAGAGACACAGTAGCATGGTGCCCAAATGTTAGCCGGAAGAATAAACATTAGAAAAAAAGTTACACCTAGGTTGGTGGAGCTGGCATGCTATCTGGCACTGTTATTGTTTATGTTCATGCCTGACAACACAGTTTAATCAGTGCTGGCTTTGGCAGCACCAGTGCAACCAGTGCACATGGCACTAGGGTGGCACAGTGGTCTATTATGAATAATTTCCTCTGGGATAAATAAAGTATCTATCTGTCTGTCTGTCTGTCTATCTGTCTGTCTGTCTGCCTGTTTGTCCATCCATTCATTTATCTGTCTGTCTGTCTGTCCATCCATCCATCCATTCATTTATCTGTCTGTCAGATTGTCTATCTGTCTGTCTGCCTTTTTGTCTGTCCATTTATCCATTCATTTATCTGTCTGTCAGTCTGTCTGTCTGTCTGTCTGCCTTTTTGTCTATCCATTCATTTATGTCTGTCTGTCTATCTGTCTGTTTGTCTGTCCATCTATCCATTCATTTATTTATCTGTCTGCCTGTCTTTTTGTCAGTCTGTCTGTCAGTGTCTATCTGTCTGTCTGTCTATCTATCTATACACCCACCCATCCATCCATCTATCCAATCATGTATCTGTCTGTCTGTCAGTCTATCTGTCTGTCTGACTGTCTTTCTGTCTGTCTGTCTGTCTATCTGTCCATCCATCCATCCATCTATCCATTCATTTATCTATCTTACTTTCTGTCTGTCTATCTATCTATCTGTCTGTCTGTCTGTCTATGTATCTATCTATCTATCTTTCTGTCCGTACACCTGTCTGTCCGTCTGTCTATTTATCTAGCCCACCACTGCTTGAATCCCACAGGTCCTACCAGCCGGCCAGGTGTCTGGGTCAGGGGTGGGTGGCTTAGGCCCTGAGATGGATTGATACCCTGTCCAGGGTATCCCTGCATTGCGCCCAGTGTTTCCTTGGTGAAACTGGACCCACTGCAACCTTGACCAGGATCATGTGGTTGATTGAAATGAGTGTGCCTCTGTACACAGATGTTTATTAAGACATGCTGTGCTAAGTTTGATGTGAAGGAACCACAGTGGTGAGAACAAAGTACTAAATCATCCTTATTAAAGACCTTAATTAAAATGTTAATAATTAAATGTTAATTGACAGTCAGGCTTTGTTGTCCGACATTAGAGCCTGACCTCTTTCGACTGAATGGGCATGGATTTCCACAGACTTATTCCAAAATCTAGTGAAAACCCTTTATAAGAAAGGGGAGATTGGTATTCTAGGGGGAGACGGGAGATCTATATTAATGCACAACAAGCTCATAGTCAGGTGTCCAAATACATTTGGATGTATAGTGAATAGTGTATATTAGGTTATATAATTAAACTTCTACAGGCATCTGGAAAACTTGCTTTTTCCTGTGGCTATGACAAAGGTCTTTACCAAAAATCCTTAAAATCTGTTATTCTTTTTTAGGTTTTCTGTGCAGTAAAATTTAGATTATTGTTATTTTTATTATTTAAGGAATAATGATGGAAAGAAAAAAGCAATAATAGAAATTGTCATTACGTAAACTGGCTTCATTTTTACCATCCCAGCTTAAAAAAAAAAACAAATAATAATAATATTTATCGTTTTTTATTTTTCAAATCTAGTTTCTATAATGCCTTTTTTACCGGACACCTCCTATACTTTAAGTTTCTTTTGTGATCCCTGTAGCATCTCGTATAGGACGTGTTAAGTGACCTCAGGCTTGCTGTGAAGTGCTCAGCTTGTTGCCACTGAGCTCTTGCTGTTACCCTATAGAATAAGGTTAAAGGTCTCCGTTCCTCGGAGGGCGAGTTAATTGGCTGATAGGCCAGAGGGACACATTTTGGCCTTTTCTACTCAGCGCCTCTAATGCATGGATTTTACAGTGGAGTCCAGATGCCGAGTCGAGCCTGTATGTGTCCGTGCATACACGTGTACGTGTGTTAGTGGGGTGGAATCGATATTATGTTCAAGATCATGAATAATTGAAGTGGGATCGCAGTGAGTGTTTAAAGTCACTTCTAGAAGTTTTGTGGGAAAAGGCACGCACACACACACACACACACACACACACACACACATACACACAAGAACAACTTTTTACATTCTTGCTGGGCTTTATTACCCAAAGCCTTCACTTATGAGAATTCATCTCTTACCCTTGAATTGATCTGTGCAATGCAACAACAGCTCCTGTGCTTTAGATGCAACTTGAACTGGAAAATACACCGATCAGCCATAACATTAAAACCACCTCCTTGTTTCTACAGTCACTGTCCATTTTATCAGCTCCACTTACCATATAGAAGCACTTTGTAGTTCTACAATTACTGACTGTAGTCCATCTGTTTCTCTACATACTTTTTTAATCTGCTTTCACCCTGTTCTTCAATGGTCAGGACCACCACAGGACCACCACAGAGCAGGTATTATTTAGGTGGTGAATCATTCTTAGCACTGCAGTGACACTGACATGGTGGTGGTGTGTTAGTGTGTGTTGTGCTGGAATGAGTGAATAAGACAGCAATGCTATATGGTAAGTGGAGATGATAAAATGTACAGTGAGTGTAGAAACAAGGAGGTTGTTTTAATGTTATGGCTGATCGGTGTATGTTGCATTTATAAGTGTTTATTTTCAGTATTTGTACAGTTACAATCTCCTTTTAGCTCAAATCCTAAACCTAAAAGAACTTCTAATAAAAAAAGTTTGTGTGTCAGGTCTTCTGCATTGATTATATTAAAAATTATTATTAAAATTACTATTTACTAAAGTTTTATCTTTAGTAAAGTGATCATATTAGGTTTTATCTCTCAAACACTTTTAACTGCCATGTTTGTGTTGGACATCTTGATTAATTATTTGTACGGTCTAAAAAAAAAAGCTTTTTTTTTTTAATGGATGTATGGGAAGGATGTTTTTTCCTCAACCGTTTCTTTTCACCAGCCAGAGGCGAAGTCTCACAGACTAATGAGACCAGTGTGTGCAGAGAGACATGCTATCCTGCTCGAGCCATCATTCAGGTACAAAATCCAGCATACAGATACAGTAATAATGAGTAACCCTGTTGTCCCCCGTCAGCCATGCTTTCTGGATGCCCGCCAGGTTGTCAGCACAGCTGAGAGTCAACCTTGCCTTGAGATATAGTAGTGGTGTGCTGCCTGATTGCCCATCTGACTAGTTTTATTATGGATAATAGGACATTTCAAGCAAGTTAGCACTACAAGCAACACATTTTCAGTATTCCTGCTGGACTAGATCAGTGTCTGAGAGCTGCATGAATGTCATGAGAAATATATTCAGGTGCAATTTTGCTAAAATGAAAAAAATCTGGTCACAAAAGAGATAAAGTAGAAAATTATGCACCAAGGAGGGAACAAATTTAATCCCAAGCGATGCTGAACCCGTCTCCCAAGAGTTGGAGGGACGACAGTGATCAATGTGACTCTCTGGCCAGTCTGTGGCGTCTGTAAGCTCATGTGTATGGAGGGTGTCCTCCAGGTCCTCATGTTTATAGATAGTCTCCTCCAAGCACCTATATTTGCCTAATCTTAACTGCATGTACTGTTGTTTAAAACAGAATGGTTGGTATACTTTGTATGTCCTGGATGAGGCATGTCCTCGTCCTTTAGTGGTATTCAGGGAACAACATGGAAAACAGATAGTTAAACCAATTAAATAAAAGCAACCAAGTCTTTATTTGAGCAACAGTAGCTTGTCTGTTGGATCGGACCATACGGGCCAGCCTTCGCTCCCCACGTGCATCAATGAACCTTGGCCGCCCATGACCCTGTCGCCGGTTTACCACTTTTCCTTCCTTGGACCACTTTTGATAGATAAAATCATAATAACAAAACTCTTAATAACAAAGCTCTGTGGGCAGCAGAGAACAGATCAGCAGTAATAATCATTCACACAAATCTGTTATTTATAGTTCATATTATTTTATTGTTATTCTGTTGTGTTGCATAGGCGAATGTGTGCTTTTCCTTAATAGACTAAATGGTTCCTCTTAAAAGAGAGAAGTGGGCACATGTGCTATATTAGTCCAGTGAAAAGTGGTGTGTTATGTTCATTATGCCCACATGCACTCTGTGATGTTTCTCATGAGGATTTCTAATAGAAGCTTCTATTAACAAAGCACAGCAAAGAGCTTGCAATGTTATTATTTGAGTGGTGGATCATTCTCAGCACTGCAGTGACACTGACATGGTGGTGGTGTGTTAGTGTGTGTTGTGCTGGTATGAGTGGATCAGACACAGCAGCGCTGCTGGAGTTTTTAAATACCGTGTCCACTCACTGTCCACTCTATTAGACACTCCTACCTAGTTGTTCCACCTTGTAGATGTAAAGTCAGAGACGATCGCTCATCTATTGCTGCTGTTTGTGTCGGTCATCTTCTAGACCTTCATCACTGGTCACAGGACACTGCTCAGGGGGTGCTGTTGGCTGGATATTTTTGGCTAGTGGACTATTCTCAGTCCAGCAGTGACATTGAGGTGTTTAAAAACTTCATCAGCGCTGCTGTGTCTGATCCACTCATACCAGCACAACACACACTAACACACCACCACCATGTCAGTGTCACTGCAGTGCTGAGAATGATCCACCACCTAAATAATACCTACTCTGTGGAGGTCCTGTGGGGGTCCTAACCATTGAAGAACAGGGTGAAAGCAGGCTAAAAAAGTATGTAGAGAAACAGATTGACTACAGTCAGTAATTGTAGAACTACAAAGTGCTTCTATATGGTAAGTGGAGCTGATTAAAATGGACAGTGAGTGTAGAAACAAGGAGGTGGTTTTAATGTTATGGCTGATTGGTGTATGTTCTCACAGTGTTGGGATTTAATGATTTTGGCAACCAGTCTTTAAGTTTGTTTTTAGTTCTTTAGGTTATTGTGGGTTTTCTGCTATAAATATGCATGCAGCAACTTCAGTCCAGGACACACCTAAACTCATTATAAATGTCATTCTCGAACACTCACTTTTTATCAAGGTCTGGGTAAAGAAAATAATTTTAAAGACGTTTTAAAGACGTTTAAAAATGAGATTTTTGGCCACTCAGGTGGCGCAGCGGTAAACCAGAGTTGGATTCTGAGTACATCGTTTCGAATCCAGCTCTGCCTCCCCGGTTCGAGGCTGGGCGGCTGTATGAGCAACGAGTGGGCCGGTTGCTCAGTTGGGGGGGTGGGACAAAGAACCGGATGTGGTTCTCTCTCTGTCAGAATGCGATTACGACCTCTGCCGGCTGATTAGAGGCAAAAATGCATCCGGCTGCTGCTCATGTTTCGGAGGGGATATGGGTTAGCTTCGATCTCCTCTGTCAGGGCAGGGTTCGGCATAGACAGAGAGGAAGCACGATGCAAATTGAGCAATTGGATGTGCTAAAGGGGGAGAAAAAGGGGGGAAAAAAAGAGATTTTAATTTATTCAAGGCCACTAAAGCTGCCCTGTTGAAATCATAATAAGACATTCAGTTTCTTAAAATGTAGCCCTTGGTGGGGAAAGTCAAAGCACTAGTCTGATTGTCAAGTGACCCTGGATTAACCAATACAGAAATCTCCAACGTCTCTCCCTCGATGTCTTTTATCATTTTAATGATGAGTATGTGTGGAACGATTCAGTCTGAAGGATCGCAGCCATGTTGCTCAATAGTTTGGTGGAAATATTACACGAGTAAGAGCTATGTGCTGACAAAACGAACATGCGAGTCAATCATGCACAACTTAAAATGAATCACTTAGACTTTTAAATCAAGTCTGATTTATCATTTATGCAGTTTAAAGCACAGGCAGTTTTACATAATAAAGAGTTTCAGTGCTCCTAGTGGGACCACCAATAATCATTTTAGTGTGATTTCAATAATACAATTTTAATGTTATTGAATTAACTTCATTTTAATGTTAATATTTCATCAAATGAAATATTATATAGCCACACCAATCTCCCGGCGGGACTGAGCTGCCCACACTGCGGCAAAGTCTGCGCAGCCAAGATTGGACTCATCAGCCACCTCAGAACCCATCGACAGATTGTCCAGTAAAGAACGAAGGAAGACGATCGTTCTCGGCAACGAGGGATAGCCAGAGAGAGACACAAATGTACCATGGCAGTT
The DNA here is from genome assembly GCF_030014385.1 of Trichomycterus rosablanca. Lineage (NCBI taxonomy): Eukaryota > Metazoa > Chordata > Actinopteri > Siluriformes > Trichomycteridae > Trichomycterus > Trichomycterus rosablanca. The sequence goes on along the minus strand of NC_085993.1, from coordinate 48,483,768 downwards.
TTATAGAAAGTATCAGCTTTTGTTTATCACTGCTGGACCAAAACAAAGCCAGTTCAGCAAAACCATAAACCCAGAAGATCTATAGAACATAAAAAGTAAAATTATTAGAATCGTTAATCAGTTTAAAAAAAACATTTCTCAACCCCACATGCTGCCAAATGTGTTTAATGCCTTTAACTCTGTGCAGGCCACTGGAGTGTGTCCATAAAAAATTGGTCAAACCATGTATTTAAAGGCCTCGTTTTTGCACAGGGGCACAGTCATGCTGGAAAAGGAAAGGGCCATCCCAAACTGTCAAAAAATAAATAAATAAATAAAATGTTCTGTACCAACATTGATGCTACACACAAAACATATCATGTTCCCATGGTAGTTGTGTTATAGAAAGTATTAGCTTTTTAAGAATAGGGGCCACTGTTATCACTGCTGAACTAAAAGAAAGCCAGTTCAGTAAGACCATAAACCCAGAAGATCTATAGAACATAAACAGTAAAAACTAGAATCACTTATTTGCTGTATTGCTGAAAACTTAGCTGTAAGGGTAATCAATAAATTCAGGAGTTACCTGAGGAAACCTATGTGGACAGGAGAAAAACTTGATCATTTGCTTCCACTTTTCTGGCAAAGGTTTAAGTCAAAACAAGCATGGCATCTTTTTTATAATTATATTTATGGATTTCTTATTTACTCCAAATTTAGTCATATTAAAATACTTAGCTGTATCTTTTTTCCTTTTATGTACCTACCACACACCCCCTCCAACACGTGTGCAGTCAGCCGCTTCTTTTCACCTTGCAAGGAACGAGTTCACACAGAGAGCAGTGTCTTCACAGAGAGTCACGCACTGCTCCCCTTTATTCAACATCAATGCACTAGCAGAGGCCGAGTCAACACCTCAAACTCGTTGTGCTCCTCAAACCGTTCCTGAAGCATTTTTGCTTTGTGGCATGGCGCATCATCCTGCTGAAAGAGGCCACATGAAAGGGTGAACATGGTCGGCAACAATGCTTAGGTAGGTGGTACGTGTCAAAGTAACATCCACATGGATGGCAGGACCCGAGGTTTCCCAGCAGAACACTGGCCAAAGCATCACACTGCCTCCGCCGGCTTGCCTTCTTCCTATAGTGCATGCTTCCAGGTCTGTAGCATTTTCCTGTTTCATTATGCATGTTCACAAAGCAAGCTTTAAAAAAACACGAAAAAGAAGAACATGAAGCACAGCACCCGGACCTTGAACATCAATTGAGTCTTTCTTGACCAACAGTGCCCAGCCATGCAAATGCTATTTTACTGAATGCTGAGAAGATCACATAAAGGTCACTCTATCTTAATACCAATAGTTTTTAAAGGGAATGTCTAACAAGCTCATGGCCAGGTGTCCAAATACTTTTGGCCATACAGTGTATATAGTCTGAATGTGATTGTACACAGTATGAGTGCTTAGTAAGCTATGATAACAGGTTTCCCTCCGTCTCTTCCTCTGAAACCTACTGCCCTATATCTGTGCATGTGAGCTGGCTCTGACCTCCATCTCCTCCCTGCTGTAAAATCTAATGAAGCTGTAAATTAGTCTCACGTGCTCCAGTGTGGGATTCATGTTGCGTCAGCATCCCCCCCCCCCCCCCCCCCCCCCCGACGACCTCTGTGTGTAGCACGTGGCTCGCTATGACTGTACCTCACCTCCCTCTGTGTTCACCCCATTCAGACACCCCTCCCATTTGTCTGAGCCTTTGTTCTCATTCTACCCACCGCAGTGATTTCTGATCCTATTCTGCTGTATGTTGAGGGTAATATTAATACCCATAAAATGGAGCTTTGTGATGGACTGGCAATCTGTCAAGGGTGTTCCCTACCTTTGGACCAGTTAATTGTGCCTGCCGTGATCCTGAATTGAACAAAGTGGTAGTAAAACAGACTGTGAATGAATGAACAACATATTTAAAGACATTTCGTTTCAAACTCATGTGCATCAGTATAGGATTGCCCTCCCCTACCCGGAGCAGCCATAACACCCTTCACTCTTCTGGAAAGGCTTTCTCCAAATGTTTGGAGTGTGTCTATGGAAAACAAGTACAGGGTCTTGCTTAAAAGGTTGTCAGAAACTAGAAGCGTATATTTTATTTCTATAATTGATTTTATACACGTTTATAGCAATAGGTGGGCTAAAACAACTGACCCCAATAATCCGAAGGGGTGTCCACATACTTTTGGCTGTATGCTGTAATACATTACATTTTTAGCATTTAGCAGATGCCTTTATCCAAAGCGACTTACAATTGAGAGTATACATTACAAGCAATTGAGGGTTAAGGGCCTTGCTCAAGGGCCCAAAAGTTGCAAGCTGGCAGATGTGGGGCTTAAACTAGCAACCTTCAGATTACTAGTCCGGTAACTTAACCGCTAAGCTACCCCTTGCCCTGTATTGTTTTTGTGATCATTAATACATGTGTACAGTCATACCAGTACAGGACACACTGCCATGCAATTACAATGTCATCATCTTATCTAACATGATATTTTTTAATTAGGGTGGCACAGTGGTGCAGGGGGTAGTGCTGTCACCTCACAACAAGAAGAGCCTGGGTTCAAATCCCCGGCCGTGTAGCCAGGGTCCCTGCGTTTGCATTGTTTTCCTCCAGGTGCTCCGGTTTCACAAGTCCAAATACATGCAGCCAGTTTAATTGGAGATACTAGAAATTTCCCTAAGTGTGTGTCAGAGATGTTCACAAGTCACAAAATACGAGTCCGAGTCAAGTCACGAGTCTTTAGGCTAGAGTCCGAGTCAAGTCACGAGTCTTTAGGCTAGAGTCCGAGTCAAGTCACGAGTCTTTAGGCTAGAGTCCGAGTCAAGTCAAGTCTTTAGGCTAGAGTCCGAGTCAAGTCACGAGTCTTTAGGCTAGAGTCCGAGTCAAGTCAAGTCTTTAGGCTAGAGTCCGAGTCAAGTCACGAGTCTTTAGGCTAGAGTCCGAGTCAAGTCACGAGTCTTTAGGCTAGAGTCCGAGTCAAGTCACGAGTCTTTAGGCTAGAGTCCGAGTCATAAAAAATCATAACCACTGCTTACCTTACCTTATGTTCTTCCAGATGCTATTAAATTTATAACCGTGTGTCCCATTAGGAATAGAATCCGTTATTTTGTAAATGTGCTTATAATTAAAAACCTCCAAACTTTTCCTGGTTGTGAAGTAAAACACTAATTCGTTAGAAAGCCAATCAAGCGTTTCATTACCACATCATCTGTGTGTCGCAAACTAAATACATGCAAATAACAGCATTTCTTACTAAAAATTAAAATCAGAAGGTCTCAGAAGGTCTGAAAATGGTCTTTCAGCCATTAGCGCCAGTTGTTCCTGTGAAGTGCACTATGTAGGGTATTCCACCATTTTAAGAGATTTTTGATATTCCAATCCAAAGGTAACGAAAATATTCAAATGAAGTGAACTTCAAACTTCAAACATTTTTGCCCATTCTTGCTTTATACAAGACTTCAGCAGCTTGACAGTTTACGGTCGCTGTTGTGTAATATTCTTCATTTTTATGTGTCTTACATTTTAATAGAGGACAGATCTGGACTTTAGACGGGCCAGTTAAGAAAACACACTTTGCTTCTACAAAGCTGCATTGTTGTATCATGTGCAGAATGTAGCTTGGCTTCCTTCGTCTTGCTGAAATAACCATCGACTTCCCTAGAAAAGATGTCACCTTGATGTTTGATGGCAGCATGTGTCACTCTAAAATGCCAGTATATGCCTCTGGGTCAATGTTACCTTCACACTGCAAGTCACCCATGTCATAAGCACAGATGCTCCCACATTCCATAACAGATGTTGGTTTTTGCACTGTTTACTAACAGTCTGGATGTAACAGTCACTGCCTATTTTATCAGCTCCATCAAGCACTGTGTAGTTCTACAGTTACTGACTGTATTCCATCTGTTTCTCTACATACTTTTTTAACCTGCTTTCACCCTGTTCTTCAATAATCAGGACCACTACAGAGCAGGTATTATTTAGGTGGTGGATGATTCTCAGCACTGCAGTGACACTGACATGGTGGTGGTGTGTTAGTGTGTGTTGTGCTGGTATGACTGGATCAGACACAGCAGCGCTGCTGGAGTTTTCAAATATCGTGTCCACTCACTGTCCACTCTATTAGACACTCCTACCTAGTTGGTCCACCTTGTAGATGTAAAGTCAGAGACGATCGCTCATCTATCGCTGCTGTTTGAGTCGGTCATCTTCTAGACCTTCATCAGTGGTCACAGGACGCTGCCCACGGGGTGCTGTTGGCTGGATATTTTTGGTTGGTGGACTATTCTCAGTCCAGCAGTGACAGTGAGGTGTTTAAAAAGCACTGCTGTGTCTGATCCACTCATACCAGCACAACACACACTAACACACCACCACCATGTCAGTGTCACTGCAGTGCTGAGAATGATCCACCACCTAAATAATACCTGCTCTGTGGTGGTCCTGTGGGGGTCCTGACTATTGAAGAACAGTATCAAAGGAGGCTAACAAAGCATGTAGAGAAACTGATGGACTACAGTCAGTAATTGTAGAACTACAAAGTGCTTCTATATGGTAAGTGGAGCTGATAAAATGTACAGTGAGTGTATAAACAAGGAGGTGGTTTTAATGTTATGGCTGATTGGTGTATCTGTACCCCTCTTCTAAGTATTCCTCGATTCCTAATGATTCAGGTGTTTAATTCCAGCAGGTCCATTAATTCCTTTGGTGTTTGGTGTGGACGAGATCCAGTGTCCTGCACCGAGCCCTATAGAACATTATTTGTAAGCCAGGCCTTCTCATTCAACATCTGTGCTTGGCCTTACAAATGCTCTTTTGACTAAGTGGGCACTAATTTCCACAGACACACTTCAAACTGTTGTGAAAGCTTTTAGAGACGAGTGGAGGCTTTAACAGCTGCAAAGTGGAATGGCTCGAACGCTCCATATTAATGGCTATGGCTTTAAAATGGGATGTCCAGCAAGCTTAAAGTCAGGTGTCCACAAACATCCTGCAAATTTAGGGTTTATTTGCATAGGGCTGATCCAACACCTCCAAGATGAAAAACCCAGCTCCGGGCTGCAGAGAGTACACATTTAAACAAGTAAACAGTGATGCATGTGCATTGCTTACATTCCTAAATTAAATAACTAATCGTGTTCATGCTTAGCCTCGACGTTACATGTGAAAGTTTGTGTTGCAGTGCCAGCATATGCTCTGTTATATGATTATAAATCATCTACTTGTATCATTCCTCACCATATGACGTAACGCTGCTTATTACTCCTCCTTATTGTTTATCTAGGCGACCAGGAGCAGCAGATGATTTGATTCTAATAGCATTACTCATTACTGCCAAAGCTACACAACATAATATCGCCAAGTTAGGGGTAAAATCAATCACAGTTAGCTTTTAGCTGCTAGCAAACCGGTGCACATGGACCTGAAAGCCGGTACTATGCTAAACACAACGTTTCTCTATATTTCCCTCTGTCAGCAGAACAGCATTAGGAAGGTAGTTAATCAAAAGCGCATTAGCATACAGTTCAGGCGTCTTCCCCTGTCTCGTCTAAGCCAGGAGAAACGTGCCCAGATTTCTAGAAACGAGCTCTCGTTCACACCGATGGAACCAAAGTGGGAGCTACGCTGAAAGGCCAGAAATGTGCAGACACTCGAAAATACTTCAGTGTTTTTTTCCAAACAGCTGTACACCACTGCAGCTGACACTCGACATTGCACCTTGGACGTTGAGGATGATCATGTGTGAGCTGCTCAACCATTAAAGCCCAGTTCATGAAGCTTTCCAAAAATGAAGTCTGTGCTTCCAATGCTTCCAGAGACGGAACTAGTACAGACTGACAGTTTAGCATTTTGTGTCCTGCTGGCTGAGGTGTTGTTGCACTTTCTAAGGCAATATCACTTTTATTTTAATGGTGTTTGCAATAATATTATTTATTTCACAAATGTTCGAACTAGATTCTGCAGGTCCTATTACTGTAGACCCTATCAGCCAAAAATAGGCTATGTCTGAGGTGGTGTGACCAAAGCCCTGCGATGGACTGGTGCCATGTCAGTGTTATTCCTGCCTTGTGTTTCCTGGGTGGAAACGGACCCTCTGTGACACTGACCAGGATGAAGCAGTTGATAATAATTTTTTTACCTTTGAAGAAGTGCTTTCTCACCTCCAACACTAGTCCAAAATGAATAAAGCACTAAGCTACATTCCTTTACAAAAATGATAATCATAATAAAATTAACTCATAACAATGTAGCAATTTTGGGTTAATAACGTTTATTTATGTTTGGTTTACCATTTTTAGACGCAAAATTAGCTTAACTGCCAACGACGACCCTAGACAAGTTTTACAAAGTCTACTTAAGACTACTTTGGACAATTTCAATCAAAATCCAGTTGTATGGCGCCCAGGTGGCGCAGCGGGATATTCCGCTAGCACACCAGCGCAGATATTCTGAACTCCTCGGTTAGAAACTTGTTGTTGCCACTGGTCGGCTGGGCACCATCTGCCGGGCATAATTGACAGTGCATACAAGATTGTATACAAGTTGTATGTAATGAGGTAAATAGCAAAAAGACAATTACACCCAACTGGCTAAACTGCAGAACATTTATATTCTGCCAGTATTAATCTATAAAGATTAATTAAAGATTAAGACACTATACTGTATAGACTAACAATGAGCTGTCGACATTTCAAATGATCCACACCAAACTCTGGAACAAAAAGAGCCTTCCCCAAACTGTTCATACAAATCTGAAAACCTTTAAATTATTTTACATCTTTGATTTTATTCATGCACCTGTTAGCAATGGGTGTAGCTTAAACATCTCACCTCATTAGGAGCAGTGTGTACGTAATTGTGGCTATATGATGTACTTATAGCCATGTACTGTATCTAGACAGACGGGAAGGCACGGTGGTTTGGTGGGTAGCACTGGCGCCTTACAGCAAGAAGGTCCTGGGTTTAATTCCCAGGTGGAGCAGTCCACACTCTTCTCTGTGAAGTTTGCATGTTCTCCCTGTGTCTGCATGGGTTTCTTCCCACAGTCCAAAGTTGTGCAAGTGAGGTGAATTAGAGATACAAAATTGTCCATGACTGTGTTGAACATTAAACTTAAACTGATTAATCTTGTGTATCCAGTGACTACCTGTCCTGTCATGAATGTAACCAAATTGTGTAAAAACATGACGTAACAATACATATAATAAAAGAAAAAAAAATCTATACAGACAGAAGCTTCAGGTTTACATTAAATCATCCGGTGTGAGTGGTTGTGTCAAAAAATAATGTCAAGTCAGGCATCAGAAAACAGACTTTCAGTTGAATAGAATATGTTCTGAATCAACAGAGCGAGAGAGCAGTTGATAGTGATTCCTGCGGTGCAGTGGTTTGAATATTTGTGTACAGAGACGTCCACTTTGCTGGCCTTTTGTTTGTTCACTTCTAGTTCTACACAATCTGTTGTCAAGCCCTATAAAATATTCATTCCCTACAAACCTCCAGGTGCTACGTGTGTTAGAATAAACAACCGGTGGTGTGTCGGTGCATGCTTCAAGAGATGTATGGGAAAAGCTGCTGTAATAACCTTCAGAACTAAATAGAGAAACTATTGGGGGTCTTGCTGACACCAAACTGTGCACTGACTGTTTTTATCTTTGGATGAAAAGGTCCTCCAAGAAGCTGTCAGTACGTGCATCAATACATCTCACTCTGGCTCTGACAGATTCTTAGTGGAATTGTTAGCATCACAATATAAAGAGACTCATACCAAGTCCACCAGATAGAGTTTCATTAACCTTGGGGAATTGAAGATGATTTCCCAGGAGAAATGGGCCAAAATTGAACAACAAGTCTCAAAAATCTGATTGTTTCTCACTATAAATGTCTCAAAGCCAGCAGTAGCTTAGTGATTGTGTTTGTTCATGGTGTCTGATTATTTCTCTCTGATCAGATTTTTTTCTTAGGGTTTATAAATACAGTGGTACCTTGTAACTCAACGTCCCCCAAACTCAAAATCTTTGAAACTCAACACCCTTCATCGAGAAATTTGTACCCTTGAACTCAACGTTTCCTTTAAACTCAGCGCTCGGCTTGAGCGGTGCAATAAAATCTGCATTTGTGTGGAATAACTGTCAACTTCACTCTGAAAGCTCCACATGTATCTGTGTTTATCTGGATTGTTTCTCCTGTTTCACTTTTAAACTCGTGTTACAGCTCGAGGTTCTGAGAAATTGTAAGAATCAGTTTTTCCGAGAGTCTAAAACACTTAATGCGACTTAATCTATTGAAATAACGACACAGAAACACTGAACTTCTCTTAATTATTACTGCTCATAAGTTCTCTCCACTAATTAATAAGCATAAGAAAACAATAAAGAAGTAAAAGGTAAAGTGCAGGTTTTATTGTATTTTTATTGATTTGTAACCATTTTTTAATTGTATTAATTGTACATTTATATTATACTCGTGTTATTTTCAGTGTATAAGTGTCAAGAACAACCCCATTATTTTACATAAGCCTAAAATATATGCGGTTCCACAGGACCATGGAACGTATTAAGTAGTTTCCCAAACATCCTTATGGGAAAAAATACCTTAAAACTCAACATCTTTTAAACTCAACGCCACTCCCAGAACCAGTTGACGTTGAGTTTCAAGGTACCACTGTACATATGTTTTGTTCATATGTATTAGTACCGATATTTTATGCTTTTCTGTGTACCATCAGCAGTGATAATTTTGACAAATGACAAAGAAGTCAAGGTTACAAATGAAGCTTATGATGAAGCCTACTTTATTATTATTAGTAATATTATTATAAATAGTTAATAACCTGATTAGTAAATTGAATTCTTTAAAATTGTAACCATATTTACTTAATTCACCAGTGATTTTTAATCAAATATTTATGTTGGTCATTATATGAAAGATGGGTGGCATGTGACTATTAGCAAGAAGGTCCTGGGTTAGATTCTCTGGGACTTTTCTGGTTGAAGTTAGCATGTTCTCCTCGTGTTTGCGTGGGTTTCCTCTGGGTGCTCTGGTTTCCTCCTACAGTCCAAATACATTATAGATACAAAATTGCCCTATGTGTGTGTGTGTGTGTGTGTGTTTGCCTTGCGATGACAAACTGTGTGTGTGTTTGCCGTGTGAACACTGATGCTCGTCTACAAAGCCAAATATGGACCAGCCCCAAGCTACCTTTGAGGTCAAATAAAACACCACTCTGTACCACGCAACCTCCCAGCCACTAGTCTCGCTCGACATGATCCTCCACCCAGAACTCGAGGATGACGAGCATCAAGGTTCTTCTCTGTACTGGCACCCAAGTGGTGGAACGAACTTCCTCTGTCTGTCCAAACATCTTTAGACGATTAAAAACCTTTATCGCCTCTTTACTGAGCACTTAAGCTGACATGTACTTACTAATGCTCTTATTTCCTGCATTAAAAAAAGAAACTTTGGTTCTAACAGGATTTTCAGCAGATTTGTGTTTCTGGACTGTTGTTTACTTAAACTAGAGTAAGGTCATGTTTACTATGGAAGCTCTTCTGTAAGTCGCCCTGGATAAGAACGTCTGCTAAATGCCGGAAATGTAAATGTAAATATGTAAATGATGGAGTGTCCAGGGTGTTTCCAACATTAGCTCATTGATTGCACCCACTGCAACCCTGACCAGGATAAAGCGGTAATAAAACAGACAATAAATGAATGAATTATATAAATGGTCCTGCATGTCATTTGTTCTGGTCGCTGCTTTGATGTGACCTGTTTTTATACTTTTTCTGTCATTTTTAGCATCTTCAAATGCATCTTAAAAATTCATTTTTCCCAGACTCCATTAACGATGTACCACCAGTACCGGGGTGATAATGATTTGTATTATTGAATAAATATGATAATCCAACGTTACCTCCTGCTCGCGCTCGGCTTCTCATAACTTTATTCCCCGAGGAGGAGGAATCGAGCGGAAGAGACGATGTGCTTTAGTGGCTGATGGAATGGAGTGTAGCTCATTAGTTCTGTCCACAAACCTTCATTTTTGTACAGAATGTGATGCTTTCCGTGTCAAATGATCTGTAAAGCAGTTCAGTGTAGCGTCTCCTCCTTCCTCTACACAAAGCCTGGAAGCCATGGAAAACGAACAAAACCGGCAGTGAAAACAGTTTTATTACTTAAAAATGTTCATTTTAAACAGGAAAAAAACATTAAATCTTAATTTATAAGAATTTTCTATAGGATATATTTCATATGTTTTCTTAAATCCATTTCTGTTTGCTTATTAGGATTTTACACTTTGGTTACATTCATGACAGGAACGGTAGTTACTCATTACACAAGATTCATCAGTTCACAAGTTGCACGTCTTTGGGAGGAAACCAGAGCACCCACACAGACAGGGAGAACATGCGAGCTCCGCACAGAAAGGTCACAAATGATCGAACCCGGGACCTTCTTGCTTTGAGGCGACAGTGCTATCCACTTAGCCGCCGTGCTGCCCTAAATCCATGTCCATGATGCGCTATATGGCTAAAAGTATGTAGACACATGACCATTAGCTTGTTGCCATTTCCAAAACAATAGCCAGCAACGGTAAATATGATATATCCCCTTTAATAAGTTTGTGGGTCCACATACTTTTGGCCTTATTCAGATGAAGACGGTTCTTCTCTGAGATGCCGAATAAAAACTGTGACCTTGTGAGAAAAGTGTCTTTAAAATACACTGATCAGCCATAACATTAAAACCACCTCCTTGTTTCTAGACTCACTGTCCATTTTATCAGCTCCACTTACCATATAGAAGCACTTTGTAGTTCTACAATTACTGACTGTAGTCCATCTGTTTCTCTACATACTTTTTTAGCCTGCTTTCACCCTGTACTTCAATGGTCAGGACCCCCACAGGACTACCACAGAGCAGGTATTATTTAGGTGGTGGATCATTCTCAGCACTGCAGTGACACTGACATGGTGGTGGTGTGTTAGTGTGTGTTGAGAGTTTTTAAATACCGTGTCCACTCACTGTCCACTCTATTAGACACTCCTACCTAGTTGGTTCACCTTGTAGATGTAAAGTCAAAGACGATCGCTCATCTATTGCTGCTGTTTGAGTTGATCATCTTCTAGACCTTCATCAGTGGTCACAGGACGCTGCCCATGGGGCGGTGTTGGCTGGATATTTTTGGTTGGTGGACTATTCTCAGTCCAGCAGTGACAGTGAGGTGTTTAAAAACTCCATACCAGCTCAACACACGCTAACACACCACCGCCATGTCCCAAATAATACCTGCTCTGTGGTGGTCCTGTTGGGGGGCTGACCATTGAAGAACAGCATGAAAGGGGGCTAACAAAGCATGCAGAGAAACAGATGGACTACAGTCAGTGTAGAAACAAGGAGGGGGTTTTAATGTTATGGCTGATCGGTGTATATTTTATTATACATATTTGCCAGGTTTGCAGCTGCTTCATCTATTTATGCATAATTCATTTTTGATGTTTTAAGAAAAGCATTATTACATACTAGCCTGTCAGCATGTGATTTTTTTATTAGATTTGCTTTATGAAAGATCTAGTGCTCAGCCTATTTTATTTATGTTTTAATTTGTTTCCTTTGTTCCGCTGTTCTCTTGCTTGTATGACACTTCGCGCTGGTCGTCTAGCCGGCTGAGGCCACAGACTACTACATTCTTCTTCAGAGATCTGCGAGTCTGTTGATTGTTTACACCATTCATCGACTGATTCTTACAGAAGGTTTACAGAGAATAACAAAATAATTTCTCTGTGTTCTTGGTGCCGGCAGCTTAATAATAGAGCAGAAATCACTGTGAGTGAGTGAGAACTCCCCATCCGGCCTTCTCTTACTTACACCAATGAGGCATAACATTATGACCACCTTCCTAATATTATGTTGGTCCCCCTTTTGCTGCCAAAACAGCCTTGACCCGTCAAGGCATGGAGTCTGACACCTTTCTATCAGAACCAGCATTAACTTCTTCAGCAATTTGAGCTGCAGTAGTTCGTCTGTTGGATAGGACCACACGGGCCAGCCTCCTCTCCCCACGTACATCAATGAGCCTTGGCCGCCCATGACCCTGTCACCGGTTTATCACTGTACCTTCCTTGGACCACTTTTGATAGATACTGACCACTGCAGACCGGGAACACCCCACAAGAGCTGCGGTTTTGTAGATGCTCTGACCCAGTCGTCTAGCCATCACAATTTGGCCCTTGTCAAACTCGCTCAAATCCTCACGCTCGTCCATTTTTTCTGCTTCTAACATCAACTTTAAGGATAAAATGTTCACTTGCTGCCTAATATATCCCCCCCACTAACAGGTGCCGTGATGAAGAGATAATCATTGTTATTCAGTTCACCTGTAAGTGGTCATAATGTTATGCCCGGTCGGTGTATGTGGCCAATTGTGTCTGTTGATGGCTTGACCAGGCTAATGGCGCAAAGCCTAGGAAAACTATTCTAAGCTCCTAACAGTCTAAAACCAGAGTAAAGTTTGAATGCAGGTACCCAGGATCCCAAACCCTGCTGCTTTTTATAATTCTTTTCTTAGAGCCACTTCTCTTCTTATTTCCAAAAGAAAAATCAATATACAATTTGTTTAATGTGTTCTTTTGTTTGTTTGTTTGTTTTTAGGTCGACAGACTTGTCCCCCCGAAAAGTTTAACTGTGGCGGCCTCGGGAACAAGTGTCTGTCCCTGTCCTGGCGCTGTGACGGAGAGACGGATTGTGAGAACGGAGCGGATGAGGAACATTGCGCTGCAGGTGAGATGGTGGAACGCAGAAGTAAATCAAGTACATCAGAGGCTGGTTACTAACATAACATAACATAACATAACAGTGAATTTAGATCTGGAAAACCATTAAAGTTGGGACATTTCGTAAAATGCAATGCAAACAGGAATCTGTGATCTGTTCAGGCTGCGGAACAGTAATGGACATTTACCCTCCTCATCATCAGTACAGTGATCTCGATAGACAACCCACACACACCCCACACTACCCAGTCTGCACTCTGCACTTTATTCACTTGAACTATATCCACCTCACCTGTACACATACTATGTACATTCATATCTCGTACAATACCTGAACATCTGGACTTTATAATTCATTTATTCATTTTCTTATCCGCTTATCCAGTCAGGGTTGCTGGGGGTTCTGGAGCCTGTTCCCAGTTTTTCAATGGGCGCAAGGCACACAGTAACAGCCTTGACAGGACGCCAGTCCATCGCAGGGCAGACACACATACACACATCCATTCACTTATAGGGCAATTCAGTGTCTCCAATTAACCTGACTGCATGTTTTTGGACTGTGGGAGGAAACCGGAGCTCCCGGAGTAGCTACAGTAGGTGCAGTAGCTCGTCTGTTGGATCGGACCACACGGTGCGTCAATGAGCCTTGGCCGCCCATGACCCTGTCGTCGGTTTAAGCCTGTTCCTTCCTTGGACCATTTTTGATAGATACTGACCACTGCAGACCGGTAACACCCCACAAGAGCTGCAGTTTTGGAGATGCTCAGACCCAGTCGTCTAGCCATCACAATCTGGCCCTCGTCAAACTCACTCAAATCCTCACGCTCGCCCATTTTTCCTGCTTCTAACATCAACTTTGAGGATAAAATATTCACCTGCTGCCTAATATATCCCACCCACTAACAGGAGCCGTGATGAAGAGATAATCAGAGTTATTCACTTCACCTGTCAATGGTCATTATGTTATGCCTAGTCGCATGGCAGCCTCTAATCCACAGTAATGTTACATATTAGAAAGATGTATTACCCTCTCTGTAGCTCGTTTGTATCCCTCCTTCTATAAGTGAGTGTATATTGGTGTAATAGGTTCAGTCCCTGAGGTTACTGCACTCCCATCTGTTTGCACTCGTACCCGCTATGCCAGGCGTGCCACGCTTCCCTCCACCCACGCCTTAAACGACGCGCCCGCCTCCATCAGGCGTGCTGGATCGGTCATTAGATATGCTTTATCTCCCGTCCTAATCCATTTGCTGGTACGATGATAGACTGGGTTATTAGTACAGATCTGATTATGGTGAATTATAAAGCTGTTTTCACATAACCGTGGAAAGCGGGAATGATGACCCTCATCTGCACGGCACAGCTCAATCAGCCGGGATGCGTGTCTACTGCAACTACACACACACACACACACACACACTGTCCAAGGTACAGCGAGCTTTACAATGGCATGGCTTAGCCAATGTAGACATGCATCCCAACCAGCCGGGATGCATGTCTATTCCAACTACACACACACACACACACTGTCCAAGGCACAGCAAGCTTTACATTGGCATGGCTAAGCCATGCCAATGTAAAGCTTGCTGTGCCTTGGACAGTGTGTGTGTGTGTGTGCTTCGTTAAATTTTGGAGTACTAGGATCTGGATGTTTGTGTACACTAGAATTGCCCCTATGCCATCCTAAACCTTTTATTTTCCCTGACATGCCCTGATATTTCAGTTTGATCTATGCCACCCTGCCTTTGGCTCTGCCTCCCACAGGCAGTACCGCGGCCATTAGTAAACACCTCGCTGCACTTTAGAAGCCGCCAAAATAGCCTTGTACCTCCGTAAACAATCACAGCCTTGCTGGGAACGACCCTGCCCTAGCCGCCATGGTGTAAATGCATTTGTTGTGTGGGAGAAGTATTTATTTCCCCAACAGTGCAGAAATTATTCAGTCCTCGATGTATTAATCACAAGATTTGGCTCAGCTGTCCTCTGAGCAGAGAAGGTCAGTCGTTCTTTGGCTTTATTTTATGCGTGAACTTGGTTGGGTGGCAGACCTATTAATCAATACTACAGATTTTTTCCTTCTATAATAACACATAATGTAATCTAATGTAAGTATTAGCTTGCAAAGGGGCAGGTAAAAGGCAAGCGGTAAAAAACACACGCTGGAACCAGAGCTGGGTTCTCGAATACATCGTATCGACTCTCAGCTTTACCTGGCGGCTGCGCTTAGCGGCCACATGAACAACGATTGGCCTGTTGTTCAGATATGGGTGGGATTAAGCCGGATAGAGTCTTTCTCATAACAAATGCTATTACGACCTCTGCTGGCTGATTGATGGCGCCTGCGCAGAGGCGGGAGAAGAGTGCTGTCAGGGTGTATCTCTCCGTACACAGTGCTGAGCTGCATTGTACTCGTCAAAGTGTAGGTGACAAGATGCATATGGCTGCTGCCCGCGTGTCGGAGGGGCGTGGGTTAGCTTCGTTCTCCTCAATCAGAGCAGGAATCGGCATTGGTAGAGAGGAAGCATGACGCAGTCGGGCAATTGGACGCGCTAAAAGGGAGAAAAAGGGGAGAAAATGCATAAATAAAATATAATATAAAAATACAAGAAACATTTTATGACAAGTTTCTTTATTGGACTCAGAAGGAGCGGTGCTTCACGTTAATAATTAGTCTACTAAGGGGCCGAGCCCAACTCCTGAAAAACAACCCCACACCATAATCCCCCCTCCACCAAACTTTACACTTGGCACAATGCAGTCAGACAAGTACCGTTCTCCTGGCAACCGCCAAACCCAGACTCGGCTTGCCAGACGGAGAAGCGTGATTCGTCACTCCAGAGAACACATCTAGAGTCCAGTGGCGGTGTGCTTTACACCACTGCATCCGACGCTTTGCATTGCGCTTGGTGATGTAAGGCTTGGATGCAGCTGCTCGGCCATAGAAACCCACTCCATGAAGCTCTACACACTGTTCTTCAGCTAATCTGAAGGCCACATGAAGTTTGGAGGTCTGTAGCGATTGACTCTGCAGAAAGTTGGCGACCTCTGCACACTATGTGCCTCCGCATCCGCTGACCCGCTCTGTCATTTTACATGGCCTACCACTTTGTGGCTGAGTTGCTGTCGTTCCCAGTCGCTTCCACTTTGTTATAATACCACTGACAGTTACTGTGGAATATTTAGTAGAGAGGAAATTTCACGACTGGACTTGTTGGACAGGTGGCATCACGGTACCACGCTGGAATTCACTGAGCTCCTGAGAGCGACCCATTCTTTCACTAATGTGTGTAGAAGCAGTCTGCATACCTAGGTGCTTGGTTTTATACACCTGTGGCCATGGAAGTGATTGGAACACCTGAATTCAATGATTTGGATGGGTGAGTGAATACTTTTGGCAATATAGTGTATATGCATTTTTTTTTTTTTCTCCGTTTTTTCCCCCAATTTTCTCCCCAATCTAGTCGTATCCAATTACCCTGGTTGCATTACGCTTCACCTCTACCGATACAACCCTCCACGGCTGACTGAGGAGCTTCGCAACTGGCACACGCCCCCTCCAACACGTGAGCAGTACCAACTGCCTCTTTTCACCTGCACAAGGCGAGTTCATATGCGTGAGCGGATCAGCCTTGTGCACAGAGAGCCACACCCTGATCAATGGAGTATTCCTTGACTCAATCAATCAATCAGCCAGCAGAGGTCGAAATTACCTCAGTTATGTGAATTCCCTGTCTCACTCCCACCCTGTATGAACAACAGCCAGTGATAGCTCAGTGGTTAAGGTACTGGACTAGTAAACAGAAGGTTGCCGGTTCAAGCCCCGCCACCACTAAGTTGCCACTGTTGGGTCCCTGAGCAAGGCCCTTAACCCTCAATTGCTCATCGTGTTCTGCTCACTCTGTAAGTCGCTTTGGATAAAAGCGTCTGCTAAATGCTGAAAATGTAAATGTAAACAGCCAATCGTTGTTCATGTAGGCGCCCAGCCCAACAAGTTTGAAATCTCAGCCCTGGTGTGCTAGCGTGTTTTACCGATGCGCCACCTGAGCGGCATGTAGCACATATTTGAAAATACAAGCTCTGTTCTAAAGTGCAACAAGCTCACTTATAAAATCCTAATTGAAAAAGTTTGGTTTTTATTTATACATTCAGCTTCGGTAACAGCTTTCAGAGCTCATGTGCCTCGTGCTTGTCCATGATGCACCACACAATCACACCTACAGGCAATTTAAAATCCAATTCACCATCACTACTAAATAACCAGGGTAAGACAGAGCTACATATCAATCTGAGATAAAGGCTTATAATCTTCCTACAAATTTGACATGACACTGTCACTAGGAGATCAAGACGTTGCAAGGGCAAGACAGACATCAAATAGCGAGCGTTTTTAATAGGATTGTCAGCCAGTGTGTGCTCAGAGGTGCTGCTGTGTATAGAGCGCACGGAAGCAAATTATGTTTGCTCTGACCACACTTAACCTGAAGGCTAGTGCTGCGTGAAGATACCGTGGAGAAGAGAAAATCCAGCTATTTAGAATTAGTACAGACACAGTGTCTTCAAAACTCCAGAGATCTGTGCCCATCAGGCACGTCTAGTATAGAATCAGTATGATGCTATCAGTTTTAGAGGTCAGAGTCCACAAAGAGGAGGAATCAAAACTGTAGAGTAGCAGAAAAGATGGGAATTAGATGCCATTGATTGACTGGAGCCAGACACTTCCTAATCCGAAGCAGTAGACAGCTAATAGATAAAGTCTTAGATTAGCCCGATCATAGCGACCTTGAAGCTCACATCCACAGACCCACCCGCACGGATGCTCATGGCTCGTAGCTATATTTAGACAGTTTAAATAGACTGAGCCGAAATCTGATTTGAGCTAAACAGATTTTAAGCTAAAACTTTTACCAATCAGACTCAATCCACAAATCAATTTTCTAGAGAGCTTCTTCTTAACGTAATGAGTGTCAGATTTGTAACGACAACAACAACGGGCATACCTTGCCAAAAGCGAAATAGTGGTGGCATTAATATTAGTTCTGGCAGTGACTGCAACAGAAGGCTTATATGCAAGGTGTGACTCTTGCTGCTCGGTTAAAGGGGCCGGCACGAGTTGGATGAATAATAGGAGAACAGTGTGATCCTCTGGACTGGTTAGGGTTTCCTGTGGGAATCCACTGCTGGCTGGCTAGCAGCTTCACATGTGTTGGTGAAGGCAAGGGTGTCAAGCAAGCAGCAAGGTGCACCAGAGTACAGAGAACAAGGATACAAACAAATTGGGACTATGCACAGGAAGCCTACCCCAAACCCCCCGAGTTGGAGCTGGTCAGTTTTTGGCTATGTAGGCAACCAAGCAAATGTGGGAAGCTACAAGAATGCAGCAGTGGGGTAAGATGGCAGTGTGGGTTGGTTGATGACCAGGCAGTTTGTTTGTTTACTGGGATTTTAATGTCATGTTTTACACTTTGGTTACATTCATGACAGGAACGGTAGTTACTCATTACACAAGAGTCATCAGTTCACAAGTTCAATTTTGTATCTCCAATTCACCTCACTTGCACGTCTTTGGACTGTGGGTGGAAACCGGAGCTCCTGGAGGAAACCCACGCAGACACAGGGAGAACATGCAAAATCCACACAGAAAGAACCCGGACCACCCCACCTGGGGATCAAACCCAGGACCTTCTTGCTGTGAGGCGACAGTGCTACCCACTGAGCCGATGACCAGGCAGGCATATAACTATGAGAAAGTGTTTATTGTTGTGTCAACGATGGTCTTATCGCCTGTTTATGTTTTTATTATAAGGTCATGTCTGGTTCAGAGAGATGCCAGCAATACTAACACTACTGGGAGCAATGATACACCTATGTTATGCCCTCTTTTACTTTCAGTAGTTGGGACAACCCCCACCATTTAACTGGCGCTGTCCCTGTGATTGCTCAGATGTGGTGAAATCCATTTCCCTAAACGCCTCATTCTATTAAGTCTCCAATTAAAATGCAATAATGGAATAACAGACAATAGAAGGAGGTGGATTTAGAAATGTTAATTCAGTATTGGTTTTGTCAGTCTGTGCAATATCAAACTTGCTCAAATCCTCACGCTCGCCCATTTTTCCTGCTTCTAACATCAACTTTGAGGCTAAAATGTTCACTTGCTGCCTAATATATCCCCCCCCACTAACAGGTGCCGTGATGGAGAGATAATCAGTGTTGTTGTTTTTTTGTTTTTTTAATGTTTATTAAACTGCCATTACACTTCATTAATACTTGATTTTTAATGGTTTTACCTTTTATTTGTGAAGTATTGATAGTGGTATTTAGACTCTTGCTGTGGAGCATAACAGTGACCTTTGTGTCAGCAGCACAAATCCTATTGATTTGGAAACAAGCGTAGAAATGTGATAATGCCAAAACGTTTTGTGTCACAGCTACCCTTTAAAATGTCCCTTTGTTGGGGACAGTACTGGGACGTATTGAAAGTATTGGGACGTCCCTTTTAATTTTTGAATTCATGTGTTTCAGCCAGGGCGGCACGATGGCTTGGTGGGTAGCACTGTCGTCTCACAGCAAAAAGGTCATGGGTTCGATCCCCAGCCGGGGCGGTTTGGGTCTTTTCTGTGTGGAGTTTGCATGTTCTCCCCGTGTCTGCATGGGTTTCTTCCCACAGTCCAAAAACATGCAGTCAGGTTAATTGGAGACACTGAATTGCCCTATAGGTGAATGTGTGTGTGTATGTGTGTCTGCCCTGTGATGGACTGGCACCCAGTCCAGGGTGTTACTGTGTGCCTTGCGTCCATTGAATAGCTGGGATAAACTCTAGCACCCCCCGCGTCCCTGATTGGATAAGCGGGTAAGAAAGGGAGTGAGTGTTTCAGCCATAACAGTTGCTAACAGGTGTAATAAATCAGTTATATAAAGGAATATATGTGCTTCCACCCTCGCAGCAACAGTATAGGGAAGGCCCTTTCCTGTTCCAGTATGACTGAGCACACGTCTGGAAAGACATGAAGAAAAGATCGGTTTAAAAAAACTTCTAAATTGTTGATGATTCCTTTATTCTTCTCCTCACAGATGCCAAGGTGTGCCCTCCTAAAGAGTTCCAGTGCCAGAACGGCATGTGCGTGGCACCCAGCTTTGTCTGTGATGGTGATGATGACTGTGGGGATGGCAGCGATGAGGAGAAGTGCACGGTGGGCACTGCCAGCACCTGCAGTCCTCAGGAGTTCCGCTGCAACAATTCGGAGTGCATCCCGACCCTGTGGAGCTGTGACGGAGACCCCGACTGCAAGGATAAATCAGACGAGTCACCGGAGCGCTGCTCTCGCAGGAACGACCCTCAGAAATCACGCTGTCCCGCCGGAGAGTTCCAGTGCGGCAGCGGGGAGTGCGTTCACCTCAGCTGGAAATGTGACGGAGACCCGGACTGTAAGGACAAGTCAGACGAGACGAACTGTCGTAAGTAGTCCTGTCCCTAAATCCAGAGGTAGCAGAAGATTAATTGATTGGATTGGAATTGATGTTTGGCTGTCTCACTGCATAAGCAAGTTTCATTTCTTAATGCAGCGGTGGGCTGTGCTAAGTGACAATGGTTTTCCATAGTAATTCTGAACATGTGGATATATATATATATATATAGACACAGACACAGCAGTGCTGCTGGAGTTTTTAAATACCGTGTCCACTCACTGTCCACTCTATTAGACACTCCTACCTAGTTGGTCCACCTTGTAGATGTAAAGTCGGAGACGATCGCTCATCTATTGCTGCTGTTTGAGTTGGTCATCTTCTAGACCTTCATCAGTGGTCACAGGACGCTGCCCACGGGGTGCTGTTGGCTGGATGTTTTTTGGTTGGTGGGCTATTCTCAGTCCAGCAGTGACAGTGAGGTGTTTAAAAACTCCATCAGCACTGCTGTGTCTGATCCACTCATACCAGCACAACACATCACAGATTCTGGAATTAGCACCCTTAATGTTAAAGACTCAAACACCCAAAATAAAGATGGTTGGTTTATACAGTATGAAGCATTGCATAGATCAGCAAGGGGCTTATATTTTTTACAGCCTCTGAGACATGAATGCAGTTTAAATCATTAAGTTTAGATGATTGCAGGAGCTCATCGCATTTATGAGAGGAAGAAACAATGATAAAATTTGCGTGTGTACAATCTTATCCTGTGTGCGTTCTGTTTCTGTTTTTGTGTTCGTGAATACACGTTATAAAATATGCTGATTTAACGTGCCTGTAAGCTCTGAGCCATGTAACACCAAATCCCTTGCCAAGGAGCAAAGATCAGCGTGACACCATTCACCATGTCCTGCTAGTTGCTAAGTAACCACGAGTGTTGGGGTACAAAAGAGGTCTCTTGAATTTGAGAGTCTCTTCTGTAGGCTTCTTGGGTATTGCTCAATATTTTCCACTTTCGGTCTGAAACACCTGCGTGCACTTTCATATAAACAATGACAAACCTGAAGACCAACTGAGCATTCGTCCGGTCCAACTGGAAAACATGAAGGAGCTTTAGTTTGCTTAGGAAACACAGCTGTTTGCTTTTGATTTCCTAAAAATTGCTAAAGGATTTTTTGTTGTTTTGGTTTTTATGTGCATTTTAATCGCGTGACAGCCCTACTTTAAACTTATGATTTTAAAATCTTGGAATCCTTTTGTCCTTGTACCATCTTATAATTTATTATTAATTGGCATCTAATCCATTCATTCCTGTCATCTGTTTGGATCTTCAGGTTTTTTAATGGCTTGTTCATTATTAATCTTATTGTGTGTGTGTGTGTAGATGGATGGATGGATGGATGGATGGATGGATGGATGGATGGATGGATGGATAAATGGATGGATGGATGGATGGATGGATGGATAAATGGATGGATGGATGGATGGATGGATGGATGGATGGATGGATGGATGGATGGATGGATGGATGGATGGATGGATGGATAGATAGATAGATAGATAGATAGATAGATAGATAGATAGATAGATAGATAGATAGATAGATAGATAGACAGACAAAGCCACTGTGCCGCCCTCAGGCATCTACATACAGACAAAACTGGATATCTCTGAATGAGGAGGATGGATTGGCATCCTGTTCAGGGTGTGTTACTGCATTGTGCAATTCTAGGGAAACATAATGCACTGTGACCCTGACCAGTATAAAATGGTAGTAGAACATAAAAAAAAGAAATGAAAGCTGTGTCTGATTACTTCCAGCATAGTGCGTCAAAATGGTGAAACACCATGTGTAGGGGGCAGCATGTTGGCTCAGTGGGTAGCACTGTCATCTCACTGCAAGAAGGTCCTGGGTTCGATCCCCAGGAGGAGCGGTCCGGGACCTAAATATTTACTGTGTGTGTGTGTGTGTTTGTTGAAGTTGTCCTGACCTGCAGGCCGGATGAGTTCCAGTGTGGTGATGGTTCTTGTATTCACGGCACTAAGCAGTGTAACCGTGTACATGACTGTCCTGATTTCAGCGATGAGGCCGGCTGCATCAACAAGAGTGAGTCTCATCTTTGCACGTTCCCTTCATTAGCTAATGGTTTATACTTCATCAGAAGACAAAAAATTGCAGATGCTTTTATTACCTTAGCTAAGGTCAGCATTTAGGGCGACACGGTGGCTAAGTGGATAGCACCGTCGCCTCACAGCAAGAAGGTCTTGGGTTCGATCCCCAGATGGTGCGGGGGATCGAACCTTTCGGTGTCCTTTCTGTGCAGAGTTTGCATGTTCTCCCCGTGCCTGCGTGGGTTTTCTCCGGGAGCTCTGGTTTCCTCCTACAGTCAAAAAACATGCAGTCAGGTTAATTGGACACATTGAATTGCCCTATAGGTGAATGGGTGTGTGTATGTGTATGTATGTGTGTCTGCCCTGCGATGGACTGGCGCCCCGTCCAGGGTGTTATTGTGTGCCTTGCCCCCCCCCCACGCGACCCTTGGATAAGCAGATAAGACAGTGAGTGAGTGAGTGAGTGAGAGGTCAGTATTTATAAGCTCACGATACAAGAAGTGTGCGTTCTGTTCTCTTACAGCTACTAAATGTGAAGCACCACAAAAGTTTGTGTGTCGGAGTGGAGAGTGTATCGACAGCAGCAAAGTGTGTGACAGAATTAAAGACTGCAAGGATTGGTCAGACGAGCCAATGACAGAGTGTGGTACGTGTTGCAAGACACAAAATCATCTCCATTCGAGTCTGCTCCATCAATCATATGTAGGGCCGTACTAAATTCACAGGAATATGTGCTTAGTTTCACGAACCTCGTTTATAAAAATCACAGATTTCCACATTTCACAGCAGTCACTAAACAACACTCATACATAAGACACAGCACAGTCTACCTTAATAGTTAAATGTAAACCTAAAACATCCAGCGGCGGTGCAATTTTCACGGATGATAATTAGGTAGGGCCTTAGTCATATATGACATTTATTAAGCAGTTTGAGGCAGCTATGAGCTCATGAGTATACGTGTTTGGATAAGGGATCCTTTATATGTTTTAATTTGCCCAGTGACGTTGTCATAAAGGTCAGGTTTCTAGTGTTCCAGCGATCCTCTGGTAGACGTCTGCACAAGACGTCTGATGGAGTCCTGCGGTATGTGGTACCAGAAGAACACAAATTATGAACAACATTTTTTGACATGCTTGTTAGGTTCTGTGGCATCAGGGGAATGTGCCATCTCTCCCTGACGCCACAGGCCTTACAGAGCAGTGAACGAGCTGGCTGAAATACCTGGCCAGCTCGTTAGGGCGAATGCGCTGCAGCTGTGTCCTGTGCCTTCCCCTATTTAAGGGATAGGCGCAGAGCTGCAGCCGTCGCATCTTCTGCGTTTGTTGGCCTTTTTCTTTCTTTCAGTTTGTTTGGCACTGCGGTGCCCTTTTATGTTTGTTTATTTGTTTTATCTCTAGATTGTGCCGCCGCACTGTGCCGCCGCCGCTGTGCCGCTGCCGCCGGGCCACCGGTATTGGGGCGCCACCAGGCCGCCGCCGCCGCCAAGCTGCCGCCATTTGAGCCGCCGCTGTCGTGCCGCCGCCGCCGCCTGGTCGCTGCCTTCAGGTCGCCGTCGGGCCGCTGCCGCCGAGCCGTCGAGCCGCCGTGCCGCCGCCACCATGAGATCCTGTTATCGCGCCCAGAGGAACGCGACCCCCTCCCAGCGTAAACCGCTGGTGACAGCGTCGCGTTCCGCTGTCTGGAGCGCTATTACAACGGCCACTTCCCAGCCAACTTGGCTGGTGACAGCGCCGCTGTGTTCTTTAGCGTAATGACGCGGTTGCGTTCCAGCAATCCTTGCTGCCGACCGTAACACCCGGGCTTGTAAAAAGCCCGTGTTTTTTCCCCCTTCTCCGGCCAACAGCGCGAGGTTTTCCACCTCGCGAACCCGGTCGCTTCACCTCTTTAGTGCTGGGAGCGGTTTTGCTTTCAGCGCTGCTGTGGCAGGCTGCGTAAGCTCCCAGCCAGGAGGTGAGCGACCAGGGTTCGCGCCTCGCGCTTCCCCTTTTTGTTATTTGTGTTTTTCTGTTTATTTTCAGCCCCGACGTCCGGCTGCCTTCGGGATTCCCCGAAGTGTTTTTTGTTGGTGTTATTCCTTTTATTTTATTGTATATTATGTTTATTATTTTGTAAATAAATCCCTTTTTATCCAACTTCCTCTGCATCCTTGGGTCCTTCCTCCCCGAATCATAACAATGCTAAGTGTTTTTGATTATTATCAAAGCCGTGTGGGTGCTCGGGTGGCACAAAGGAAAATTACAGTAACCCACTATCATTTGGATCCAGGGTTGGAATCCTCAGCATCTACATACAGACAAAATTGGATATGTCTGATTTTGGCAAAATTGGATGCACCGTGACCCTGACCAGGATAAATTGGTAGTTTCGTTAACACATCATCTGTGTGATGCAAAGTGTATAAATGCAAATAACAGCATTTTTAACTAATAATTACAATCAGAAGGTCTGATTGGTTCAGAAAGTGGTCTTTCAACATTAGCGCCAATTCTGTAGGAGCGTTCCATTCACCCCAGTTGTTCCTGTGAAGTGCACTACGTAGGGTATTCCACCATTTTAAGTGAGATTCCAATCCAAAGGTAACGAAAATGTTCAAATGAAGTGAACTTCAAACTGTGTAGGGAGTAGGGAGCCACGCTTCATCACTACGCCGGAAGCTGCCTGTAACATTTACCCATAGCGTGCGCTGCGGGTTATTAGAGAGCAGACTATTTATAATAATTATATATATACACATACAGTATATACAGTATATATATATATATATATATATATGTACATCAATCAGCCATAACAAATAAAACCACCTCCTGGTTTCTAAACTCACTGTCCATTTTATCAGCTCCACTTACCACCATATAGAAACACTTTGTAGTTCTACAATTACTGACGGTAGTCCATCTGTTTCTCTACATGCTTTATTAGCCCGCTTTCATGCTGTTCTTCAATGGTCAGGACTTTCCTAGGACCACTACAAAGCAGGTATTATTTAGATGGTGGATCATTCTCAGTACTGCAGTGACACTGACACATCACTGTCACTGCTGGACTGAGAATAGTCCACCAACCAAAAATATCCAACCAACAGCGCCCTGTGGGCAGTGTCCTGTGACCACTGATGAAGGTCTAGAAGATGACCAACTCAAACAGCAGCAATAGATGAGTGATTGTCTCTGACTTTACATCTACAAGGTGGACCAACTAGGTAGGAGTGTCTAATAGAGTGGACAGTAAATGGACATGGTATTTAAAAACTCCAGCAGCGCTGCTGTGTCTGATCCACTCATACCTGCTCAATAATACCTGCTCTGTGGTGGTCCTGACCATTGAAGAACAGGGTGAAAGCAGGTTAAAAAGGTATGTAAAGAATTAGATGGAGCACAGTCAGTAATTGTAGAACTCCAAAGTGCTTCTATATGGTAAGTGGAGCTGATGAAATGGACAAGTCATTTTTTGGGAGTCACAAGTCGAGTCCGAGTCATTTGAAACGAGTCCGAGTCGAGTCTGAAGTCGCTGTGTGTGCGACTTACGTGTGACCCCATCTCTGGTTTCTAGGCATGTTTTGTTATTTACATCTAAAAAAATGCTAAGCTAGTTGTTCTTTTTATTCACTCGCCAGTTCGGAAGTATTTTAACCTCGTAGTACCTGCGTCTGTCACGGAGGGGATATTAAAGCCATTTGTTTGTGCTGTTATTCTCCTCCTGCGGTTGCCCCATGATAATGTTTGTGCACAGGAGTATAAACTCGGCGTGCTCTCCAATCTCAATACAGCAGGAAGTTAATTGAGTGAATATGACATTTCCAAAATGCCAGCTTATGTTTGTAAATGTTCCTGCATACACAGCTCTCTCTCTCTCTTTTACTCTCTCCTTTACTCTCTCTCTCTCCCCTCACCCTCTGTGGTGGCATATCCCTGCCATGAATCTTTAATGCAAAACACATAATGAAGCGTGGTTGCACTTGAAGCTGGTGTTAATTTCCCGAGGTATTCACCCTGCTATCTTTGTCTGTGGATGAGATTAGACAGGACACCTGGTTCCTCCGCACACTCTGTTAGCTTCAGTGCCCGCCCTGCCAGCTCCAGGTGGCACACAACAATTCCTATTGTGCATCACAGAGATTTCACCTTCAACACGTCCTAATGCACGTGCTTCAATCCTCCTAGATAGAACATACAAACGGGTCTTTCATTTGTCTATGAGTTCAAATGGCTTGCTGGTCTTTTTTCTTTGTGTTATTTATTTATTTATTTTGTAATTTTTTATGTCTTATTTATTTATTTATTTATTCATTTATTTATACAGTTTGCCCCAGCTGTTAACCTATATGCTTACATTTCCAATTAGCATCTGACAGAGTCATAAATCAACAATACATTTTTAGTGTTGTTGGACAAATGGCATTTGCGTGTCAAGTTTTTATGAACCAAATGTGGCAGCACCCAGTACATGCATTTCCTGTACGACAAATAACCCGTAAACCTAAGACGCTGACCTTTGTACATGGATTTGCACATCTGTATTTAGAAAAATCATAACTCATCAACAATTTATGGAGAAAGTTTTTAACAGTACAGTAGACCCTTGACTTACGAATGTAATTGGTTCTGAAGGGCTGTTCTTAAGTCAAAATGTTCTTTAGTTAAACCTATTTTTCCCATAAGAAATAATGTAAATAGAATTAATCTATGCCAGACCTCCCAAACCCCCCCTTACCTAACCTCTCTAATGTCTTAAATAGTCTTTTTTGTTATAGATACAAGTATATTTTCCCTTAAATCTTAAATGATAGAATAGACATTACTGTAATAATAATAAACAACAATACAGAGTAGTACTGTACTGTACATAAACACATCACATTCAGTACAGTACGTGTGCTGTACCATACACCATAATACATTTCCTTCTTTTTATTTAAAATGTATCTACCAGAAACAACAATAACTCTCATATTTCTCTATTATTTCCTTCTTTATTTTAATAGTGTTGTATTTTGTAGGTGTAATTGCACAAAAGAATAACTTCCTTCTTCTCTCTCACTCACTGTCCCCTCTGTCTAATACACAGTGACACCTACTGGCAGGAGTAATTATACAACAACAAATGTAATAGATTAGTTCATTTTCTCACCACTGCGCTTTCTCTGCCATTTGGGGCCATTTTAATATAGAATTTTACGAAATATAAATAAAACGCCGCTCAGGTGGCGCAGCGGTAAAACACACGCTGTTCACCGGAGCTGAGATCTCGAATACATCGTATCAAATCTCAGCTCTGCCTTTCCGGCTGAGGCTGAGCGGCTACATGAACAACGATTGGCCTGTTGTTCAGATGAGGGGCGGGACTGAGCCGGATGGGGACTCTCTCTCAGACTAGTGTGATTACGACCTTTGCTGGCTGGTGGGTGGTGCCTGCACGGAGATGGGAGATGTAAGACTGTGAGTGAGTGAGTGAGTGAGTGAGTTGTGACCAAATACAATTTACAATCCAGTTGTAATTGAGGGTTAAGGCCTGACAGTGGCAACATGACAGTAGTTGAGATAAACCAGTGACCTCACGATTACTGGTTCAGTGCATTAACTGCGTAGCTACCACTGCACATAGTCCTAATTCACTTCCACTGTGAATAATAATAATCATGGTTTCAGTGTGGTACAGCAGGTGAATGCACTTTATTTGTGATTTCACAGCATATCTCTTTTCCTCCCTATAAATGTATTAAAAAGCATTCAAAAGCTACTTGCTGTCTTTGCTGACTCATGCCTGATTGCTTAATTTACACTCTGACATTAATGTGTCCTTTTATTTTTGGCAGCTGTGATAAGTTTGTCACTTTTTTAAGTCTTTGTAAGGACAAACACGAAATGTTTACCCAGCTCATCACTTTCCCATCAGCTCTAAGTAGAGTTCAGGACTCATGAGAGAATGAAAATGAAACAACCTGTCAAACACTGCAGGTTGCCAGGCGTGTGTTTTATACCCCTTCCAATACATAATGGACTGAATGACCTTTCCGTCTCTCACTTTTGTCTTTTCTTTATTCTAGACCTGAATGAATGTGCCAGTAACAATGGTGGATGTTCCCACATATGCACTGATCTGCGGTTAGGCTACAAGTGTGAGTGTCCTTCAGGATACGAGCTGCTGGATGAGAGGACGTGTGGAGGTTCGTTCAAATGCTGTTCCACCTTTAGTACACCGATAAGGCATAACATTATGACCATTTTTCTAATACTTGGTTGGTCCCCCTTTTGCTGCCAAAACAGTCCTGCAACTGTGATGCTCTGTGTATTCTGACACCTTTCTATCAGAACCAGCATTAACTTCTTCAGCAATCTGAGCTACAGTAGCTCGCCTGTTGGATTGGACCACACGGGCCAGCCTTCTCTCCCCCATGACCCTGTCGCCGGTTTACCACTGTTCCTTCCTTGGACCACTTTTGATAGATACTGACCACTGCAGACCGGGATCACCCCACAAGAGCTGCAGTTTTGGAGATGCTCTGACCCAGTTGTCTAGCCATCACAATTTGGCCCTCGTCAGACTCGCTCAAATCCTCACACTCAAATGTTCACTTGCTGCCTAATAAATCCCACCCAATAACAGGTGCCGTGATGAAGATATAATCAGTGTTATTCACTTCACCTGTCAGTGGTCATAAAGTTATGCCTGGTCGGTGTATACGTATATTCACTAACCGTAGACCATAATTTTTTATAATTTTGATATTTTCCTTTATCTAAGAAAAGAACTAAAAAAGCACCAACTACAAGACTGATATTAATGAAAACATATGGCAGTTAAGTTCTGTAGACAGGTAAATACACTCACTGGCCAATTCATTAGGAACACTCTGAATATAAAAAAACTTATTTTTTAACTCAGGAATTACACAACATATTTGAAGCATTCATAAATTTATATACCTGAAGAAATGTTGATACATGTTGACATTTTTGCATTAATCATGACATAATTTATGCAAATTTGTCAGCAGTACATGCATGCTGCAAATCTTCCATTCTGCTACATACTGTTCAATTAAACTGAATTTATTCTCATGTTTATAAAAGCCAGTGTGGTAAAACTGTGAATTATGTGCTTATACAATATATCTCTATATAGCCCTTTTATATGGTTAAATTAGCATACAAACCTATTCCAAATTGGGTAGGAGTTTGGAAAGTAGGTAAAATGGAACAAAAGGAACAGTAATTTATATTTTTTCCACATTAATGCAACTAAAAACAGCACAAATTTACCATATCAACTTAATTGATTAATGTATATACACCGATCAGCCATAACATTAAAACCACCTCCTTGTTTCTATACTCACTGTCCATTTTATCAGCTCCACTTACCATATAGAAGCACTTTGTAGTTCTACAATTACTGACTGTAATCCATCTGTTTCTCTGCATGCTTTGTTAGCCCCCTTTCACCCTGTTCTTCAATGATCAGGACCCCCACAGGACCACCACAGATCAGGTATTATTTGGACTGCAGTGACACTGACATGGTGGTGGTGTGTTAGTGTGTGTTGTGCTGGTATGAGTGGATAAGACACAGCAATGCTGATGGAGTTTTTAAACACCTCACTGTTACTGCTGGACTGAGAATAGTCCACCAACCAAAACTATCCAGCCAACAGCGCCCCATGGGCAGGGTCCTGTGATCACTGATGAAGGTCTAGAAGATGACCAACTCAAACAGCATCAATAGATAAATGATCGTCACTGACTTCACATCTACAAGGTGGACCAACTAGGTAGGAGTGTCTAATAGAGTGGACAGTGAGTGGACACAGTATTTAAAAACTCCAGCAGCGCTGCTGTGTCTGATCCACTCATACCAGCACAACACACACTAACACACCACCACCATGTCAGTGTCACTGCAGTGCTGAGAATGATCCACCACCCTAATAATACCTGCTCTGTGGTGGTGAAGAACAGCATGAAAGCAGGTTATAAAAAGTATGTAGAGAAACAGATGGACTACAGTCAGTAATTGTAGGACTACAAAGTGCTTCTATATGGTAAGTGAAGCTGATCAAATGGACAGTGAGTGTAGAAACAAGGAGGTGGTTTTAATGTTATGGCTGATCGGTGTGTATAGATTTTACAAAATATTTAAGTTCATTAGTTGAAGCATCAGCAGGAAACAGGATTTGGAAGAAGTTTTATTTACATGTATTCTTCTGACCCATTGTGTGGAATTGTGGTTGTGCACTCTTGTTTCTCAGGATTCTCTGATTGTGAAAGTGGTGTATAAAGACCTTTGTGCTGTCTCTACAAAAAGCTTTGACTGAGTAGGCTTTATGGTGCAGTTTAAATGTGTAAATGGAAATTTTCACATGTGATTAACCCTGTCAGGATAATTCATCTTTGTCTGGACAATTTAATAAAATAATCTTTGTTCTAACTCTTTGTTATCAGATGTAGACGAATGTGAGAATCCGAACATCTGCAGTCAAATCTGCGTCAACTACAAGGGGGACTACAAGTGTGAATGCTACGAAGGCTACGAAATGGATCCAGTTACCAAGACGTGCAAGGCCGTGGGTGAGGAATTTATTAACAATTTAAACAGTTTAAAATCTAACAGGCTCTCTGTAAAGTACATGTATTTAAACATGGTCCCTCAGGGTGTGTTGTTTTTGTGCCAAAGTGCTGATGTTTAGGGTTAGTTACAAGTATAGATTTTCTTCTGACTTACCTTCTAAAAGGTTTTTGCCATGAAAGTAGCATCTAGTTTTCCACTTGGCAACATGGTGACCTCAGAATGCTCATATGTTGTACAGATTCTTAAATGTAATACTTAATAAATGTATGTAAAACATTTAATCATGTATACTGATGTAAGAGCAGACACAATAGTGTCTTATAACTTCAAGATAATTGTGCTTAATAATATAATAATAATAAAAATTAATTTATAGACAATGTACAATTCAAGTATAATTAAAACAAATTGCCAACAATGAAGTGCAGTAAATATAGATAACAAAACAAACAACAAAAAACAGCAAATCAACCAGAGAAAACAAGAAAGGAAAAGAAAAGAAGAAAACTTAAAGATTAAGAGATCAAGAATAAAGAGAATACACAGTTAAAATAAGTAACTACAAACTTGGGAATGCAAAGTGATAAACACACATGCAGAGGGACAGTGGTAAAGAGTTCCATAGTTTAGAATCAGCAACACTGAAGGCTCTTTCACCAAACAAGTGTAGTTTGGTTGAAGGGACAGAAAGCAAGTAGGCATCAGCAGACCGGAGTGAACGTGAAGGACAATATCGAGTAAGTAGAGCAGAAAGGTAATCGGGGGCCAGACCATGTAAAGATTCATATACTAAGAGAAGTATTTTGTACTGTATGTGGTATTGAACTGGAAGCCAATGGAGATTTTTCAGCTTGGGAGTTATGTGTTCCCAGGATTTTAGTGCAGATATAAATTTGGGTATCATCCACATAGCAGTGAAACTGCAGGCCATGTTGTCAGATGATGTCACCAAGTGGAAACAGACAAATGATGAAAAGAAGAGGACCAAGAACCGAGCCCTGGGGGACACCAAAAGGGAGAGATAGGACATCAGACCTAAAACTGCCTATAGAGACAAACTGTTGCCTATTAGTGAGATAGGATTAATGGTTAGGTTACAGTACATAAAGTCTAGTAAACAAAAGAGGTAATGTTAATAATGTTAATAACAGATGTTACCACCTCACTACTAAACAGCTGATTACCACCTGTCTAATAAATCAGTTATAACAGACTAATCTAATGTCAATCTAACGTAGAATAGATTATGGTGATTAGAGTACTGAAAATTCTTGCAAATGACTTTTTTAAGCTCTTTATTTTTATCGGTTGATTTGAATTTTGAGCTGTAAATCAGCTTCACTAAAGCAATGCATCAGTTTGATTCATACTGAATCCTACTCATAGTTGTTGTTCTTATATCCTTGTTGAGGCCATAAGAACAATAACGACTTAATAATAATAGAGGCTTGCGTGCATTAGAGAAGAAGAGAGCTACTCTGCCTTTCCGGTCACCATTACTGGTTTACAACATCCAGGTTTATTATGGCCCAACAACAGATGCCAGTGAAGAGGTTTTATGTTCAAACTGAATAGTTGAAATGTTTTAAGTTTCAACTTAAACTGATAAGACCTGCAAACAATGTTCTGCTGATTATGGATGAATGGAATATGCCAAAGACAACTATAAGAAAGAAGGAGATAAATTTGGACAATATGATATTATTACTAATACATTGATCAAGCAACCAAAATTGCATCTTTATACCAGAACATAACCACATGAGGTTTACTGAAATTAAATCAGCTACATTCTTTGCACCCAGAGACGGACAAGCTCAGTTTTGATTACAAAGGCCTGGTCTTGAGCTGATTGTAAAACAGACCACAAACATCTAAAGTACAAGCTTTCAGTTAAGCTAAAAAAAAAACTAATTATCAGGCATCCAAAATACGACCTGGAGACATACCTGCTACCTTTGAGGAAAACATTGATTTTAGATGCTTGACATAATTAACAGATAACCAGAGAAGCTATGAATGGAACTCAAGGTCATCAAAGTAGAATCAGATAAAAACCTGGGATGAATGAAAAGGAGGAAGCAATCAAATTAAATGACCGGTGAAACAATAGCAAGTGCAAATAAAAGAGGCTAAAATCTAGAATGATGAAGGACTCTCTCTCTCTATTCTGGACATGTTATGAGAAGAACCAATTCATTAAGGATTGACAGTGATGCTTGGAGAAGTTAAAAGTAATTGAGGAAGATGACGGCCAGCAATGAGATAGATGGAAACAATTAGAGGAATAATGAGCGAGCCATTAAGAAGCCTGAATACCCAAACAGAGACAGGATGTTTCTGAGAAACACTATCCATATGGTCGCTGGTAGGAATTGACTTGATTGCACTTAATAATAACAAAAAAACATACTCACTCACTCACTCACTCACTTTCTTAACCGCTTATCCAATTAGGGTTGCGGTTGGGTGCTTGAGCCTATCCCAGCTTTTCAATGGGCGCAAGGAACACAGTAACACCCTGGATGGGACGCACAGGCACACACACACACATTCACTTATAGGACAATTCAGTGTCTCCAATTAACCTGACTGCATGTTTTTGGACTGTGGAAGGAAACCGGAGCTCCCGGAGGACACCCACGCAGACAGAAAGGTCCCGGACCGCCCCACCTGGGGATTGAACCCAGGAACTTCTCGCTGTGAGGCAACAGTGCTACCCACCGAGCCACCGTGCCGCCCATAAAACATACTGACTGTCCTAAAATTTCTTCAAGAGGCGAGCATACAGTATGTGTCAGATGTCAATGCTGACTGTTTTATAAACCTTCAAACTGAGTCTTTCACAGATGCTTACTTTTTTTAGCCTGCTTTCACCCTGTTCTTCAATGGTCAGGACTCTCCCAGGACCACCACAGAGCAGGTATTATTTAGGTGTTGGATCATTCTCAGCACTGCAGTGACACTGACATGGTAGTGGTGTGTTAGTGTGTGTTGTGCTGGTATGAGTGGATCAGACACAGCAGCGCTGCTGGAGTTTTTAAACACCTCACTGTCACTGCTAGACTGAGAATAGTCCACCAACCAAAAATATCCAGACAACAGCACCCCGTGGGCAGCGTCCTGTGACCACTGATGAAGGTCTAGAAGATGACCAACTCAAACAGCAGCAATAGATGAGCGATCGTCTCTGACTTTACATCTACAAGGAGTGTAATAGAGTGGACAGTGAGTGGCTGATCCACTCATACCAGCACAACACACACTAACACACCACCACCATGTCAGTGCCACTGCAGTGCTGAGGATGATCCACCACCTAAATAATACCTGCTCTGTGGTGGTCCTGTGGGGGTCCTGACCATTGAAGAACAGGGTGAAAGCAGGTTAAAAAGGTATGTAAAGAAGGTATGTCTGTAGGTATGTCTTCATACGCTGTGTAAGGAGACGCCTGTGCAGAATGCATGGGCGAGAAGAGGAGGGCTGTACACATGTCGGAAGAGGCTCTCCTCGGATGCAATCTGGTATCCATCAGCAGCGGAAGACAAATTGAGTGTGCTAAATCGCGAGGAAAATGGGGAGAAAATGCATAAAAAAATAATAAAATAAATAAATAAATAACTGTTGCACAAAGCTTAATGTGACTTAACATACTAAAACAAGTGAGGAATTTCATTAGTGGAGAGAACTTATGAGCAGTAATAATTAAGAGAGGTTTAGTGTTTCTATGTCATAATGTTATGTCAAAGTCACGTTAAGCTTTTTTTTAATGATAAGCGTTTTAGACTCTCGCAAAAAAAGCTGATTCTTCCAATTTCTTAGAAGCTCGAGCTGTAACACAAGTTTAAAAGTGAAACAGTGAGGAAAATTGAGATAAACACAGATACATGTGGAGCTTTCACACAAATGCAGATTCGTCTTATATGCGCACTTCAATGTCTTACTGCACTGCTCAAGCCGAGCGCTGAACAAAGCAGCAGTTTACCGTTAATTTGAAATTAAACAATTTTTTTTTTTTTTTTTTTAAAGGTGAACACGTTAAGTTTAAGGGCACACATTTCTCAACGAAGGGCGTTGAGTTTCAAGGATTTTGAGTTTAGGGGACGTTGAGTTACAAGGTACCGCTGTACAAGGCACTTGTTCTCTGTGTAGTGTTTCCTATGTAGTTCATTTTCACAGACTTTATTTTTCTGTCTCTGAAAAGCATTGGCATTAGTACAGACGCTGTCATTATTCATATTGTTGCACACACTGGGCGAGAAACGACTCTGCCTCAGGCTAAACAGCATGCACAGATTTCTTGCCTTCAGAATAAATTTTCTTTATTCATCAGGCTTTTCATGCAATGCTGTGCCTTTTGATTTTGCTTTAATGCGTTTTTGTATTTCAAAACACATAAACTGAGCAGTTTGTGGATCAGAACTTTTATCTTGATCACAAAGGTAAATGTGATTGAGTCCTGCCCTTGCTGAGGGTAGCTCAGATGCAGGAGTCACATTTTTTTTATATATTAATGATAGATAGATAAATGGATAGATGGACGGACGGACGGACGGACAGACAGAGACAGACAGATAGATAGATATGTGATTTATCACTGTTGTTACACCAGATGCCCTTCCTAAATGAACCCTCGCATTTGTCCGGACTTGGGACCAGCACTAAGGGTGCACTAATATGTGCCTCATCTCTCAATTGTCTAGGATCATAGATCTCAATGGGCTTTTTGTATTTGTGAGTCCAGCCCAGGATTTGAACCCCTAAAACTCTAGACAATGCTCTGACCATTATGTATCACAAGCTCACTGGTGTGTAAAATTTATTATAGTATATGGGGAAGGTCGGTTATATTTCCAATGACCTGCAATTTGTATTTTATTTGTATCTTATACACACTTTAAAATCTTGTGGAAAGTCTTACTAGAGGAGTGGGGAAAGTTTAAACCACATAGGGGGTCACAATTTCCTATCATAGTGTACGGTTTTGCTCACGGTCAAGTGTCCACATACTTATATGTACAGAAGTATGTTAACTACTTAAATAGAAAAATATGTCCGAATAAATCAATTAAGCAATTTTCAATGTTGGTTTGATACAGATGAAGAGTACAGGATTAGAAAATTTATTTTGTGTGTTTTGGACAGACGACATGTTTTCACTTAAGACTTGCAGAAAGAGCTTCTGCACAGCAGCATCCAGTCGTTTTATCTAACTATCCATCTTCATTTTCTCTCTTTCTCAGCTCTGCATACAAACTCTCTCAAATAATTCTCCTGCTCTCACTATAAATGTATCTCTGTGCATATGAAATAAATAAATTCCATCATCCATGTCCTTTCACAGCATTCACAGCACAATAAAGATAAGAAGCTCGTGAGTTAATGCACAAGGCATCCAAGTCTGGTTTCCAAAACCCATTTAGCTTACACAATAGCTACTGCTCATATGACCTTTGGATACCAGTAGGGCTCATGGGCATGACAATGGAGAACGGAACGCAGTGTGTTATTGGAAATAGTATGCAAGCACTGCATTAGCATGTTTAAATCTGGTTATTATTACAACATAGATAAAGCAGCACCTCACATACCAAATATTTTACATTTAGAATTTAAACAAGATTCAAACCCATTTATATAATTCCATAACTGCTTATAAAATCTATTTAGTCAAAAATACATTTCAAATGAGCTCAGATTGTGATGAACCTAAAAAGCTACTACATTCCTGCTAAAATAAATATCATTATTAGCTGGATTTTGGCCTAATCTGCTTTTTGCACTGGTTTATTAAACAGAACTACAAGTACCCTGCACAAACCAGAGCTCACTTACCAACTAATCCTGCTTAAACCTGGCAAAGACCATCTTACATTTACATGTTCAGCATTTACTCACTCACTCACTTTCTTAACCGCTTATCCAGTTAGGGTCGTGGGGGGTGCTGGAGCCTATCCCAGCTTTTCAATGGGTGCAAGGCACACAGTAACACCCTGGATGGGGCGCCAGTCCATCGCAGGGCAGACACACACACACACACACACACACACACACACATACACATTCACTTATAGGGCAATTCAGTGTTCAGTATTTAGTAGTGATGAATACAATGTAAGCAACTGAGGGGTTAAGGGACTTGCTCAAGGGTCCAACAGTGGCAACTTGGATTTAAGGCTCGAATCAGGCGACCCTTTGATTTCAAGTCTAGTACTCTAACACAGAGCTACCACTGGTTTCAAGCCTGTAATAAATCAGCATTTACCAGCAAAATGCATACGGCTGCTGCCCACATGTCGAAGGGGGCGTGGGTTAGCTTTGTTCTCCTCAATCAGAGTGGGGATTGGCATTGGTGGAGAGGAAGCATGACGCAATCGGGCAACTGGATTCGCTAAAAGGGAGAAAAAGGGAGAAAATGCATAAACAAAATATTTTTAAAAAACAAATTTGATTTGTTTTATTAAAGAGGAATGTTCTTCTAAAAGCTTTTATTTAAAGGCATTACTTATAGGCTATTAGAGTGTAACTTCAATCTGTAGTGTTTTATGAGACAAATACAGTACAGACCAGGCCTGGTGTTGCTCTCCGCTGAGACGTACTGTCACCGCTGGCCTGCTTTGTTCTTATTAAGAAAACAAACTGTGATCCTACTGTACACTGCATGTAAAACTGTATCACTTGCTTTTAATAAGGTGGTAAGTCATGATTTAAGGGCCATGAGGAAGGTTTTTTGTCGGCTTTTTGTCTGTTATTGCTTTTCCTCATTAAAAATACGGTCCAATTCACTCATACTTACTTTTCTATTGACCTTTATTATTTCTTAGAATGCTGTATTCTAGTAAAGTAAATGATCCTCGTCTGCAGCTTTATGGACTTGCTGTACCCACAAACAATTTTCTGACCTTCTGTATTGGGGATGTCATTGATTAACCAATTAGGCTGCTCATTAAAAATCTCATTTAAATCCTTTCTTACGGCTGATAAATAAAGAGTAAAATGTATACATATACTGTTACACCGTGTATTTCGGGTTGGTATCAGTTTACCAGGTGTTTTGCCCTCAGCAATGTTTTTTATTATGTTTTTATTATATAATAGTTTTTGCAAATAGCAAATGGGATTGTAAAACTTTCTAATAATCGCAAGCTTTTTATAAAGCTGTAATTCAGCCATTCAGCATAACAAAAGCAATTAAAAGATAGATAGTAACTGTAAATGAACAAGAACAAAAGAAAGAAGAACTAATACAAATGTACAATGTGCATGTATACAGAACATATGATGAGGTGGCGCAACGCGCTAGCATGTCAACTAACACTGTCCCTGACGAGCCAGAATTTGCTAATAAATGACACTTGTACACTTTTATACAAATTAAAAATGAATGATAATATATTTACATTTGAAAAGAACTCCGTTGGTTGCTTCGCATATCTCCACCATATTTGTATTTTTGCGAAGTTGTGCCGCATTGAATGCTGGGATTGCATTCACCGCTAAGGAAGTGTCAGATGCTCCCTCGTTATTCAGTCAAAATACCGTTCAAATTTATGGTACCTTATTAGGCAGCATTTTAAGGTATCTAAGAATTCGAACAGGCTTCTTCTTGGGAGCGCGCGTAGGATGATGTAAAATGCTCAATAGGTTTAACTAAGTTGCTGGAGGTCCTCCTGCCAGAACTGGTGTATTTGTGTCAGGTCTGTAGGCCCTCTTTCTCTCACATAATTTTTTTGTTCTGCCTTTTAATTTTCTGTGGCGGTCAGGGCTTTATGATGGCCACTCCTTTAACTTCACTTTGTTGTTCTTAAGCAGTTCCCACAACTTGGGAAGTATGCTTGGGGTCATTTCCATTATGATGGACGGACGGACGGACGGACAGACAGACAGACAGACAGACAGACAGACAGACAGACAGACAGACAGACAGACAGACAGACAGATAGATAGACAGATACAGAACTGGTGTAACTGTGTCAGGTCTGTAGACCCTCTTGCTCTCACATATTTTTTTTTGTTCTGCCTATTAATTTTCTTGTACTTGAATTGATGTGTTTTTTCACCTCACTTGCATGTTTTTGGACTGTGGGAGGAAACCAGAGCACCCGGAGTAAACCCACGCAGACACGGGGAGAACATGCAAACTCCACACAGAAAGGACCCGGACCGCCCCACCTGGGGATCGAACCCAGGACGTTCTTGCGGCACTTTAGTTTGACACTAGATTTTGGTGGACATATACATTGCTTGCTTATAAGCTGATTACAGAACTATAATGTTATTTTAAATAAAATACATTTAATACACTTATTTAAGAGGACTTGGTCTTGTAATAATGGCCTAGGCAGTGTTAAACTAATAATCTGTAACATCGCAGAGTTGTTTAGGGTGTGTATTAGAGGGGAGAGAAAAACACAAGACTGCTGAATGATGAATTTCTGTTCTACTCATCAGTAAATTTATCACAGTCCTTGGAATAAATCTGTTTAGCCGTTCATTTATCACTTAGCACAGAACAAGTGGAGGCTCAGGGTAGTTGACATGAAAAATGGGACCATTCTAGCATTACGGAAAACGGAGGTAAATAAAAATAGTTTAATTTAAGTAATAAATCACATTAGGTAAATGATAAGACTGAATAAGACTAATATAGCTGTTTTTAGTTGTTTCTGTATTCAGCACTTATACATTCAGTTCATTTGCTCTGACGTTCTCTTATTCTAGTTGTATTTGTAGTTTATTCCAACAAAAGTTTATCAGAAGTTCATGTCTGTGGAGAAATGATCAGAACAAGCTGTATTAATCTTTTATCTAGCCTAAAATAATCATAACAGACCAAGTCTGTGTTCAATAATTATCTACAACTAGTTCATTTTAGCTGACTAAGGGTGAGGACAAACAACACATTACTGTAATTCATTTTACTTTTTACACATCAGTAAATAATACAAGCTTGAAAATTAGTCTGTAAATATAGTTATTCATTAAATATGGACACATTTTTCCCAAGCAACTGGAGGTTTATGCTTGACATGTTCCGAATAGTGTGAAATAGGACCATTTTAGCAAGAGGGCGTTGAAAAAAAGTCTTAATATTTAAATGGTAAATTAAATCAGTACCACACTTCTTTATGAAAGCACAAATACAATGTTCCTGTTGGTAACAAGCTAACTAAGTGACTTTTAGCTCCTTTGTACTACCTAGTGTTGGCACGTCTGCGTCATTACCATTACAGCTTAGCTGGCTACAGGAGCTAAAATGACTACAGAACCAACTTGTAATTTGCAGTGCTTGGTCTACAAATCAGAATTTGAGGATAAAAATCCAAATCTTGATTATAAAAATAATCTAGCATGACTTTGACATTTTGATATCCCATTAAACCAGCTGTCTGAATCTCAGGATTATTAATATGCAACTAATTACACTAGTCACTCAGGACAAATGAGCAATTACATTTTAATTCATATAATTTCAATTCATTAAAATTCATTAAAGCAACAAAACACGCTAGCACACCAGAGCTGACATTTTGAACTCATCAGTTTGAAACTCAGCTCTGTCGGAGGGGACCCCATAACTGATTACGACCTCTGCTGGCTGATTGATGGCACGTGCACAGAGTCAAGGAATAATGTGTTGATCAGGGTGTGGCTCTCCGTACACAAAACTGATCTACATATAAACTCGCCTCGTGCTGGAGAAAAGATGCAGTCGGCTACAAAAGCAACAATTCTGTTCTACAACAATTTTACCACTGAAAAGTAAACACTGTTGTGAAACTGACCACGTCAATTCCTTTGTACAAAAGGTCCGACTTTCGTGAGTCCTGTCCTTTTATTGAAAACTTGAAATTGACGAGCACATGAAATTGTGTTTGTGTTTTGGGGTGACAACTTGTTCAGAGCAACATGCGGGCTTTTAATCAGAACCTGATTAATGTCTTTTTCCAAAAACTACAAAAACTGGTTTTTACTTTTACATTATTCCACAACACAAAGTGTGCAAAAGACCAGGGGTTTTAATACTTTCTGATTCCACTCTGTCAGGGAAATATTTTTAAAATTGGTCCTCTAAAGAAGTCTATAAGGTCAGTTGTGCATTCTCCAACCATCTGTCCAGAGCAAACTGTGCTGGTAAACATTTGTAATAGTGATGAATAGGATCTGTACAGCATTAGGACATTGATGTAAACAACCATTCTTTAAGTGATTAATCACATTAATGCTTTAGTGCGATTCAATTAGTAGTGAGGATATACACTATATGGTCAAATGTATGTGGACAACCATTGTACTTATTGCAATTAGGCAATTTTTACTGCCAACAGGTACATAATATAGATATTATAAGATTTCCTTGTGGCAACATTTTGGGAAAGGTTCTTTCGTGTTCTAGCTTGACTGTACCTCTGCACAAAGTGAGGTACATAAAGGCAGATTTTGATGTGAAAACTTCAGATTCCTGTACAAGCCCTGACCTCAACTCCACAGAACAATTTTGCAATGAATTGGAATAGCGTTTGCCAGCCAGGCCTTCTCATCCAACATTGAGGCCAGACCAATCAAATTTACTTGTATAGAGCTTTTTACAATAGACATTGTCTCGTAGCATCTTTACAGAATTCAGGACCGGCAGACCAAAAACCCCCGTTGAGCACACCGTGGCAAGGTAAAACTCCCTTAAAATTGCAGGAAGTAACCTTGAGAGGAACCAGACTTGGGTAGCCTGGAGGATAATTTACACAAATCATATAAACAGAATTAATTTAAACTAAAAGTTATAACTAGCAAAAAAATGTGTGAGTCTTTAGTGAGTTCTGGACATTTTCAATGCGAACACGCCAAGTTCATGTCATATCTAGCAAGAGCAGCATTGTTGGCACAGCAGTCTCGACTTCAACCTCGAGTGGGTACAAAGGTTTCCGTCAGAACCACCTCGGGGTAAATCAGGTGTCCGCATATGGTTGTATGGGTAGCACTGTTGCTATAAAGGAAGAAAGTTCTGGGTTTGATTCCCATGTTTTCCCCGTCTTTGCATGGATTCCCTCCGGAACCTCTGGTTGGAGCTATAGAATTAGTTATGATGGTGTTTGACATTGAACTTGAACTGATGAATCATGGGTAACTCCCTGTAACTCCCTCTCCTGTCATGAATAGAACTAAAGTGTAAAACATGACATTAAAATACTAATCCTGGCATTGCAGGAATTTCTTTTTCTATTGTTTTTATTGTTCTAAGCTCTTTGGACCTTTGTTAGTTGCCTTGAGTGCTTTGAAGACTATAAAATGCTATATTTCCAATCTCTTTTAGAGGTTATTCATGTTTTAATAGGTAGTCAACCTAAAAGAACCCACATTTGCAGCTATGTTCTGTCTTGTGTTTGCTTTTGCATTAAAAATTTTAAATGTAATATTTTGTGAACTTTGTGGATTGTTACACATCTGATCTCTAACACCCCACCCACCTCATTTCGCATTTCTTTATTTTCTATTTCCATTCTTAAATTGTACATCGGACCAGAGGGTGTCGAGATTGTTGACAGCAAATCCGGCAGATAGAAAAAAATGATTGAATCCTGACTTGAGCTGTGAATGAAAATATTTGCTTGCTGTGTGCTGGACCATGAGGGACTTATGAGAAGTGGAATGAAATGTTTTTTTTTTTTCTTCTCTTATAAGTCTCCTCTATTACTGCCGGGCCACACAATCTGTATCAGGATCTCGCTTGCTGGAGACTATCCAAACCAGCTTGGCTTTACTGCGATCACAGGCTGAGATATTAAAAGCTTGCTGTGTTGAGCGGAAGAGAAGAAAGAATAAAGGGGTGATTATCAGATCCCACCTATTAGCGACGCTCATCCCTCTCCATCAGCGTCAAACCTGAATGCTCCTCAGTCTCCCTCATGATTGATCTGCATCTGCTGGAACTCTCGCACCATCTGTCTGTATCCATCAGTCTCTGTAATCACTCTTTCTTCCTCTTTTATTTACTCCTTGACTTTTGTGTTTCCTGTCTTCCTCGTTTCCACTTGTCCTCTCGTTCCATCTGCCTCATTCTTCAAGTGAAAGCAGTTGGGGAAACTACAAGGCTCTTAATCTGCACAGCTACCTTCAGCTAACACCACCTGCTCTATTACACCATCATTACACCCAGTAAGCCAGAAATCTTCTTGGAAGTAATGAAAGACTTTCCAGCCGCCACTCCTGCAGTTCGGCACCGCGTATTAGAGACAAAAAGCTAAATGAGTGTCTAATAGAGGACCAGAGAAGAAGAGCACAGGAAATGAGGGTCAGCAGGTTGGGTTTCCTCTTTCCATCTTAACACTTTTATTATGGTGCAGATGGTAAAAGTTGAAATTCAGTGCTGTACAGGAATTGATGTCAGTGGAGTAAAATAAGTGTGTAAAAATGCTGTGTTGTGGCATAAGTCCCCAGATCCCAGTGATGTAGCCTCCCTAGAGTTGATGTGTACTCATTCTGACCACATGTACCACAGACTAATAGCTCGGAAACATCCCAGCTGCTGCTTGTGCACACAAGCTGATGACCTAGAACCATGATGCAATCTGTATACATTCTCCTCATATATATATACAGACTGTTCACCTGAAACACATACATTCATGGAGCACTTAATTAGGTACACCTGTGTGGCACTATCATTCATTAATGTTTTGTTAAAAAATACATTCATTTATTTTATTATAGAATAGAAGAGAATGCCTTTATTGTCATTGCACTGTGTATAACACATTTTTCAGTGTCTCCTTGAGCGTACATGTATATACACACACATATACATTGATTAACCATAACATTAAAACCACCTCCTTGTTTCTACACTCACTGTCCATT
This sequence comes from Trichomycterus rosablanca, assembly GCF_030014385.1. Taxonomy (NCBI): domain Eukaryota; kingdom Metazoa; phylum Chordata; class Actinopteri; order Siluriformes; family Trichomycteridae; genus Trichomycterus; species Trichomycterus rosablanca. The sequence continues at coordinate 48,440,024 of NC_085993.1, read as the reverse complement.
TTATCAGCTCCACTTACCATATAGAAGCACTTTGTAGTTCTACAATTACTGACTGTAGTCCATTTGTTTCTCTACATACTGTTCTTCAATGGTCAGGACCACCACAGAGCAGGCATTATTTAGGTGGTGGATCATTCTCAGCACTGCAGTGACACTGACATGGTGGTGGTGTGTTAGTGTGTGTTGTGCTGGTATGAGTGGATCAGACACAGCAGCGCTGCTGGAGTTTTTAAACACTGTGTCCACTCACTGTCCACTCTATTAGACACTCCTACCTAGTTGGTCCACCTTGTAGATGTAAAGTCAGAGATGATCGCTCATCTATTGCTGCTGTTTGAGTTGGTCATCTTCTAGACCTTCATCAGTGGTCACAGGACGCTGCTGTTGGCTGGATGTTTTTGGTTGGTGGACTATTCTCAGTCCAGCAGTGACAGTGAGGTGTTTATTAGTGTGTCTTATCCACTCATACCAGCACAACACACACTAACACACCACCACCATGTCAGTGCAGTGCTGAGAATGATCCACCACCCGAATAATACCTGCTCTGTGGTGGTCCTGGGAGAGTCCTGACCATTGAAGAACAGGGTGAAAGGGGGCTAACAAAGCATGTAGAGAAACAGATGGACTACAGTCAGTAGTTGTAGAACTACAAAGGGCTCCTATATGGTAAGTGGAGCTGATAAAATTGACAATGTGTGTTTTTAATGTTATGGCTGATCGGTGAATGTAAATAAACACGTATGTACAAATAAACATTTACATATATACGAGGGATCTTCAAAAGTTTCTGCACTTTTATATTTTGGTTGGAAGCAGTGAGGGTGGGAGGAGTAGTAATCGGTCGTGTCTGAGAGACGCTTATAGTCCGGATTTAGCTTCACCTTTTTGGACACTTAAAGAAGCTTTAAGGGGAAGAAGATTTTCATGTGATGATGATGTGAAAGCATCAGTGGCTACGCATTTAACCAAAAACATTGTTTGCTGATGGCATTCAAAAGTTGGTACGATACTGGAAAAATGCATCGGATTATGTAGAAAAGTGATGGAGAACTGGAAACTTTTTTAAAGAACCCTCGTATATGCAAAAATACAGGTGTGAGTTTTAAAGAGCATATTCTAAAGAAAGCTATTGCACATTCCCTATGAATTGTACTAGGATGCAGAGTTTTGAGGATTCAGTGTATATTTATAGTGGAGGGGTACAAGCTTTTTCAGAAGTCTATATATACTCTGCACTCTGTATGCATTTTCTCCCACTTTTCTCCCGATTTAGCGTAGTCAATTTGTCTTCCGCTGCTGTGGATCCCTGATTGCATTCGAGGAGGGTATATTACTGCTCACGCTTCCTCCGACGCATGCACAGTCCTTAGCGGACCCCTTCTTTTAACCCATGCACTCTGCACTGGTGCCTCTATCTGCTAACCAGGGTCCTTGCACAGCATTTGATGACCGGGGCGGCACGGTGGCTAAGTGGGTAGCACTGTCACCTCACAGCAAGAAGGTCCTGGGTTCGATACCCAGGTGGGGCGGTCCGCATCCTCTCTTTGTGGAGTTTGCATGTTCTCCCCGGTTTACTCCGAGAGCTCCAGTTTTCTCCCACAGTTCAAAAACGTGCAAGTGAGGTCACCTGGAGATACTAAATTGTCCATGACAATTTTTTTTTACATTAAACTTGTGAGCTGATGAATCTTGTGTAACGACTTTCTGTCATGAATGTAACCAAAAGTAAAACATGACGTTAAAATCCTAATAAAACAAAGAAACATTTAAACACCCCACCCACATAGTCCAGTCATTCAGCAAAGTGGCCAATTATTGTCTGCTGCAGGCACTGCCAATTATGCCTGCTAGATGGCGCCCAGCCGACCGGTGTTTCGAACCGAGCAGTTCAGAATCTCGGTGCTGGTGTGCTAGCGAAAAATCCCGCTGCGCCACCTGGGCGCCACCTTTTTTTAAATACTGTTAAAATTTACTGGCCCCTATATTAGGAACACAACCTGGTCGTAGGTGTTTTTAATCACAGGACGCTGATGGATTTATATTTTTAGTTGGAGCACTAGTTTCTTTCCAGCATTAACACTGAAGTGCTTCAAAATCCCAACAACGCTGCTACACCTGATAGACTCATACCAGTACAACACAATACCATGTACAACATTCATGTCATTGCAGTGCTGAGAATGGTCCACCACCCACAGGTTAGGGGTCATTTTCTTTTTGAAAAATTTGAAGTATTTTGAGTATTTTGAGTTTACTACAGTGGCTCAGCAGGAGTGCTAATCAGCACTAAGCTCACAGACCCTTGGATCAAACCTTACTGTTGGTCACTGTCTGTGGCGAGTTTGGCATATTCTTTTTTTGTTTGCATGGATTTCTTTCTAGTTACTTTAGTTTTATTCCACATTTGAAAACAGTGTAATGTCTGCTCTAAATGACTGCTCTGGAGATGACTGAGTGAATGGCTTCATGTGTGATGCACTCGAAGGTATTAAAGCTCTGTCCAGGGTGTATTGCTGCCATACCCAATTTTCCTGGTGGCACTGGACCCACCTAACCATGATCATTAAAAAGTAGGGATGTAACGATGCACCACAAGACAGTTAAAAATCAATTCACATGTGTAACGATTCAAATCGGTTTACATGTACAGTGGTACCTCTAGATACGAGTTTAATTCGTTCCAGAGCCGAGCTCGTAGGTAGAGCAGCTCGTATCTCGAACTAATTTTCCCCATTTAAAATAAAGGAAATAGAATTAATCCGTTCCAGCCCTCTGACAAGTCCCCAAAATATCGTAAATTATGAAAAAATACACGTTTTTAATTAAGAAAAACACATGTATAAACATATAAAACATAACAAAATAAATAAATAAAAGAAAAATGTATAAAAAACAGTAAGAAAAATGTATAAAATACGTAATAATCAGTATTATTATAAAAAGCACGCCTTGCTCATGCTTTTCTATTATCTCTTGCTTTAACTCAATCGACATCATCCTCTTCTACTTCTCGCAATTGTCACTTGCACTTACTTTCTTGGGACCCATGAGAAGAACGGGATGAAGGGATGCTAGAGGATTGTGGGACCGAGGATTGTGGGAGCAAGTACTGTACTAGTAGTAGTAGTAGTTGGGAAATTCCTTTGAAACGGCTCCCTTGCGCTGACGCGCAAACTAGCGGTTGCGTCCCCAAAGCTCCAGCCCGGCTCGTATCTTGGATCTGGGCTCGTATCTAGAGCAGAAATTTTGTCCGAGCCTCGGCTCGGATCTCGAAAAGCTCGTATGTGGAGCAGCTCGTATATAGAGGTACCACTGTATAATGAATGGATATTCACTTTAAACAGCAGAGGGCGCCGGCACTATTCAGCTTGCCTGGTTGACGTCACTACAGGGTTGCCAGGTTCTGAATTTTTCACCCAAATGTATTTATTTATGTGAGGAAACTTTCTTTATTTGTATTATTTATTAATTTATTTAATGTTGAATTTATTTCATTTCAGTTTTTTTACACATAAGGGAAATGTGCAGCATTGTTTTGTATAGTTTGTACCTACCTCAGAAATAAGGACATTCATTATTTAGATAAATAAAAGATAAGCACAAATACAGTATTTTATTATTTTATAAAAATAATAAAAGGAAACTTTGTCATAATTTGTAAACTTTGTCAAAATCTGGAAAAAATCGTATTAGCGCGAGGGCGGACATGAGTTTTTACAGTAAGGCAGTCATTTTATAAGACTTCTCTAATGTAAAAATGTGGTTAACAGTGTTCTCTGTCCAATTTCATTATTATTATTATTATTATTGAGTTTTAATAAGTTCAAAGTTCTGTGCATGAGTGAGTGTACACTCCGGTTTAAGTCCAAAACTAATGTCTAATATGTTGTTCTTACAGGAACGAGTCCATACCTGATGTTCACAAACCGACACGAGATCCGGCGGATTGACCTGGTGAGACGAGACTACAGTCAGGTAGCACCCACCTTGAAAAACGCCGTGGCACTTGACGTGGACGTCACTTCCAACAAAATGTACTGGTGTGACCTGTTTCATCGCAAGATCTTCAGGTATGCAATGATGGAGTGACTTTTGAGCTGAAGTCCTATCATTTTAAACATTTAAAAAAGGCAACATGGGCGTCCAGGTGACGCAGACGGATATTCTGCTAGCACACCGGCGCCGAGATTCTGAACACCCTGGTTTATACTAATCAATGTAATTAATCCTAATCACAATTGTAGCATTATTACAAGAAGGAGCCAAAATTTGACTTGATATGTTGGTTAATCAACATTATCAGCTGATATTAAGCTTTCACCAGTGAGCTGGATAATGTTAGAAATGTTGCCTCTTTCTATTTAATTGATGCATTTTCTCCTAGTTTAGTGTAGTCAGTTTGTCTTCCACTGCTGGGGGACCCTGATTGCAGTCGAGGTGTTTATATTGATGCTCACGCCTCCTCCAACCTGTGTGCAGCCTATAGCGGAACCCTTTTTTCACCCATGCATTCTGCACAGGTGCCTCTCTATCTGCCAATCAGGGTCCTTACACAGCGTTTGAAGACCCCACTCACATAGTCCGGTCATCCCGCCCTAGCAGAAACAGTAGTCAATCAGTGTCTGCTGCACCCAGCCGACCGGTGGCAACGCCGAGTTTCGGACCAGGGAGTTCAAAATCTCTGCGCTGGTGTGCTAGCGGAATATCCTGCTGCGGTACCTAGACGTGCATTCCAACAAAATGTACTGGTGTGACCTGTTTCATCGCAAGATCTTCAGGTATACAATGACGGAGTGACTTTTGAGCTGAAGTCCCATCATTTTAAACATTTAAAAAAGGCAACATGGGCATCCAGGTGGCACAGCGGGATATTCCGCTAGCACACCAGCGCTGAGATTTTGAACTCCCTGGTTCGGAACTAGGCGTTGCCACCGGTCGGCTGAGTGCAGCAGACACTGATTGGCTACTGTTTCTGCTAGCGCGGGATGACCGGACTATGTGGGTGGGGTCTTCAAACGCTGTGTAAGGACCCTGATTGGCAGATAGAGAGACGCCTGTGCAGAATGCATGGGTGAAAAAGGGTTTGCTATAGGCTGCACACGGGTCAAAGGAGGCGTGAGCATCAATATACCCACCTCGACTGCAATCGGGGATCCCCCAGCAGCGGAAGACAAACTGACTACACTAAATTGGGAGGTAATGCATCAATAAAATAGAAAAAAGGCAACCTTAATATGAAACCTTAAAATCAGCTGATAATGTTGTTTATCCAACATATTGCTGGTGCTGTAGCACAGATTTCTGAAGTTACATTTTGGCTCATTCTTGTAATAATGCTTCGATTGTAATTAGGGTTAATTACATTGATGAGTATAAAGCGGGTTTGTTTGACACTTTGGACACACCATGTGTCTTTCACTGAATGCTAATAAATTGCACGGAGAGCTTGATTTCAGGATCTCACTCTCGGTCCATCCTCCCCTGCCTCCTCGTCTACGTATCTCTCTTCCCACAGCCAGCTGGGTGTCCTAATTAAAGCAGTTCTGCTGAATAATTCTGTTAGCAGTACTGGAAATGTTACCAGAGTCACTATGGCACATAGCTGACAGTTTTGCATAAGAATTACGCTGTAATGACTTCCTCTGCTGAAGCAGTTTGAGGAGCCGTGCTGTCATCAGAAAAGGCCAAACGCTCGAACTTGTATGTGACCAACACAAAGTGCTGATTTTCACTTCTTTCTATTTGAGAGTATAAGGAATGCTGACTCATTTTCTGTATTTTTTAATAATAACGATTCAGAATCAACTACAGAATTAAATACAAAAATAGCATTCAGATTTGACCATTATATCCAACCCCAAATCAGAAAAAGTTGGGAGAGTATGGAAAATGCAAATAAAATAAAAATGCAGTGTTCCTTACACTTACTTTGACTTTTATTTGATGTCAGACAGGATGAACCTGAGATATTTCATGTTTTATCTACTCAACTTCATTTCATTTGTTAATAAACATCCATTCCTGCATTTCAGGCCTGCAACACATTCCAAAAAAAGGCTAGTAATGAGGTGAAAAACAATATACCTCAAAGAAAGGTTGGAAGGGATTTGCATATTTCTTCCTTTACAGTGCATAATATCATTAAACCATTTAAGGAATCGGAAGGAATTTCAGTGTGTGAAGGCCAAGGGTGCAAGCCTCAGCTGAACACCTGTGATCTTCCATCCCTCAGACAGCGCTGCACCAAGAACCGCCACTCAACGATAGCTGATATAACCACATGGGTGAGGGATTAGTTTGGCAAACCTTTGTCAAGCACTACAATACAGAGTTACTGCACAAATGCCACTTAAAACTTTACTGTGCTAAAAAGAAGTCTTATGTTAACCATGTCCAGAAGCGGCGTCGACTTCTCTGGACTCGGAGGCATCTAGGATAACACAGTGTAAACGTGTATTGTTGTCAGATGAATCAGCATTCCAGGTCTTTTTTGGAAAAATAATGGACGCCGTGTGCTCCGGACCAAAGATGAAAAGGATCCAGACTGTTATCAGCAACAAGTCCAAAAGCCAGGGTCTGTCATGGTATGGGGGTGTGTCAGTACCAGGGTCTGTCATGGTATGGGGCTGTGTCAGTGCTCTTGGGAAAGGTCATTAACACTTCTGTGATGCAGCATTAATGCAGAAAAGTACATTGAGATCTTAGAGCAACATGTGCTGCCTTCAAGACGTCGTCTTTTTCTGGGACGTCCAGCATTTTTCAACAAGACGATGCAAAACCACCTGCTGCACTCATTACAAAGGCATGGCTGAGGAAGAAGAGGGTACGGGTACTGGACTGGCCTGCCTGCAGTCCTGACCTGTCCCCAATAGAGAATGTGTGGAGAATTTTGAAACGGAAAATGCGACAACGACGACCCCGTACTGTTGTACATCTTAAGACGTGTTTGCAGGAAGAACGAGACAAAATAAAAGCTGAAACATTAAATCACTTGGTCTCCTCGGTGCCAAAACGTCTTTTAAGTGTGGTGGAAAGGAACGGCAACATTACAAAGTGGTAAATGCTTTACTGTCCCAACTTTTTTGGAATGTGTTGCAGGCCTGAAATGCATGAATGGATGTTTATTAATAAATGAAATGAAGTTCACCAGATAAAACATGAAATATCTCAGGTTCATCCTGTCTGACATCAAATAAAAGTCAAAGAAAATGTAAGAAACTCTGTGTTTGTTATTATTTGCATTTTCCATGCTGCCCCAACTTTTTCTGATTTGGGGTTGTAGATAAGCCTTAAAGTCTATATGCTTGTCTGGCAGAATATATTGAGGCTTTATATATTTTGTTGTTAAGAGTTTCTCTTGGTGTCCTATTTCAGAAGTGCACAGTCAGCTCTGCTGATGTTTTACTGGTATAATTAATTTTGATTAACATAATTCTGGGTCGATAGGATGTGACATTTTAGCCGAGATGTCTCAAGAAAATAGGAACAGAAGCAATTAGGGCGACAATGTCCTGCTCCCGATGATCTTATTCATCTTTGTCAAGTCCTAAACACACAGTATAGATATGTATGTGGCTTTTCTTAACCAATATTGATTGCTTCAGTATAAAACTATGCAATTTACTTCAGTGTGTTTTATGATTGCTTTTAAGATACACTGATCAGCCATAACATTAAAACCACCTCCTTGTTTTTACACTCACTGTCCATTTTATCAGGAAGCCATATAGAAGCACTTTGTAGTTCTACAGTTACTGACTGTAGTAGGGCAGTGGTTAAGGTACTGGTCCAGTAATCAGAAAGTTGCCGGTTCAAGCCTCACCACTGCCAGGTTGCCACTGTTGGGCCCTTGAGCAAGACCCTTAACCTTCAATTGCTCAGACTGTATACTGTCACAGTACTGCAAGCCGCTTTGGATAAAAGCGTCTGCTAAATGCTGTAAATGTAAATGACTGTAGTCCATCTGTTTCTCTACATATTTTTTTAACCTGCTTTCACCCTGTTCTTCAATGGTCAAGACCCCCACAGGACCACCACAGAGCAGGTATTATTTAGGTGGTGGATGATTCTCAGCACTGCAGTGACACTGACATGGTGGTGGTGTGTTAGTGTGTGTTGTGCTGGTATACAGTGTATCACAAAAGTGAGTACACCCCTCACATTTCTGCAAATATTTCATTATATCTTTTCATGGGACAACACTATAGACATGAAACTTGGATATAACTTAGAGTAGTCAGTGTACAACTTGTATAGCAGTGTAGATTTACTGTCTTCTGAAAATAACTCAACACACAGCCATTAATGTCTAAATAGCTGGCAACATAAGTGAGTACACCCCACAGTGAACATGTCCAAATTGTGCCCAAAGTGTCAATATTTTGTGTGACCACCATTATTATCCAGCACTGCCTTAACCCTCCTGGGCATGGAATTCACCAGAGCTGCACAGGTTGCTACTGGAATCCTCTTCCACTCCTCCATGATGACATCACGGAGCTGGTGGATGTTAGACACCTTGAACTCTTCCACCTTCCACTTGAGGATGCGCCACAGGTGCTCAATTGGGTTTAGTCCATCACCTTTACCTTCAGCTTCCTCAGCAAGGCAGTTGTCATCTTGGAGGTTGTGTTTGGGGTCGTTATCCTGTTGGAAAACTGCCATGAGGCCCAGTTTTCGAAGGGAGGGGATCATGCTCTGTTTCAGAATGTCACAGTACATGTTGGAATTCATGTTTCCCTCAATGAACTGCAGCTCCCCAGTGGCAGCAACACTCATGCAGCCCAAGACCATGATGCTACCACCACCATGCTTGACTGTAGGCAAGATACAGTTGTCTTGGTACTTCTCACCAGGGTGCCGCCACACATGCTGGACACCATCTGAGCCAAACAAGTTTATCTTGGTCTCGTCAGACCACAGGGCATTCCAGTAATCCATGTTCTTGGACTGCTTGTCTTCAGCAAACTGTTTGCGGGCTTTCTTGTGCGTCAGCTTCCTTCTGGGATGACGACCATGCAGACCGAGTTGATGCAGTGTGCGGCGTATGGTCTGAGCACTGACAGGCTGACCTCCCACGTCTTCAACCTCTGCAGCAATGCTGGCAGCACTCATGTGTCTATTTTTTAAAGCCAACCTCTGGATATGACGCCAAACACGTGGACTCAACTTCTTTGGTCGACCCTGGCGAAGCCTGTTCCGAGTGGAACCTGTCCTGGAAAACCGCTGTATGACCTTGGCCACCATGCTGTAGCTCAGTTTCAGGGTGTTAGCAATCTTCTTATAGCCCAGGCCATCTTTGTGGAGAGCAACAATTCTATTTCTCACATCCTCAGAGAGTTCTTTGCCATGAGGTGCCATGTTGAATATCCAGTGGCCAGTATGAGAGAATTGTACCCAAAACACCAAATTTAACAGCCCTGCTCCCCATTTACACCTGGGACCTTGACATATGACACCAGGGAGGGACAACGACACATTTGGGCACAATTTGGACATGTTCACTGTGGGGTGTACTCACTTATGTTGCCAGCTATTTAGACATTAATGGCTGTGTGTTGAGTTATTTTCAGAAGACAGTAAATCTACACTGCTATACAAGTTGTACACTGACTACTCTAAGTTATATCCAAGTTTCATGTCTATAGTGTTGTCTTATGAAAAGATATAATGAAATATTTGCTGAAATGTGAGGGGTGTACTCACTTTTGTGATACACTGTAAGTGGATCAGACACAGCAGCGCTGCTGGAGTTTTTAAATACCGTGTCCACTCACTGCCCACTCTATTAGACACTCCTTCCTAGTTGGTCCACCTTGTAGATGGAAAGTCAGAGACGATCGCTCATCTATTGCTGCTGTTTGAGTCGGTCATCTTCTAGATCTTCATCAGTGGTCACAGGACGCTGCCCATGGGGCGCTGTTGGCTGGATGTTTTTGGTTGGTGGACTATTTTCAGTCCAGCAGTGACAGTAAGGTGTTTAAAAACTCCAGCAGCACTGCTGTGTCTGATCCACTCATACCAGCACAACACACACTAACACACCACCACCATGTCTGTGTCACCACCACCTAAATAATACCTGCTCTGTAGTAGTTTTGGGAGAATCCTGACCATTGAAGAAAAGCATGAAAGGGGGCTAACAAAGCATGCAGAGAAACAGATGGACTACAGTCAGTAATTGTAGAACTACAAAGTGCTTCTATATGGTAAGTGAAGCTGATAAAATGGACAGTGAGTGTAGAAACAAGGAGGTGGTTTTAAAGTTATGGTTGATCGGTGTATGTTGTATGCTCTGTGATTTCTGTGATCTGATGACTCCACAGTTAATTTAACCTGCAAAAAGGCAATTGTACTGTAATAGTGTGTTTTCACTTGCTCACATGCACTAATTATCATTTATTTTATTCTATACTTACGGTTTAAAACCTTACAAAAGCACTTTTTATGTGCAGTTTTAGAGAGGTTTACACTGACCAAGTCTGTCCTCAGATAAGCTCCACATAAAAAGATAAGACAGGAGCAGGCAGGCCCGTTTTAAAGCTGGCAACCAGCATAGCACAGCATCTGTTAAAGACACGATCGCTTAGGAAGCTGCAGATGGAATATTACCAGATTGTAAAGTCCCGTCCTGTTGGTGGAGATACATCAGGATGACAAGATGCTGTCTAATGATAATGCAGCTGCTGCAGCTCGGCCAGATGTAGCCTGACACTTGCGTCACCTTTCAGCATGTCTTACGCTTCATTTTCATTATATTTTAAAGATGTCAGCTCTTTAATAATGAATGTTCATATCAGGTGAATAGCATTGTTCTACCATCACTGTACACAGATGTTGCATTGCTGTGATGTCTGTGCATGAACATAAACAACAGCTGGGCATGTAAAGAGGTTCAGGTCGTACAGTAATGCTTGCTAGACACCTTGTGATTTGTCATGAACAAACTGGTGAGGGCTGTACACACAGACTCACGTGTATCTCTTATGTGTTTGTGTTTTTTGCAGTGCATACATCAACAAGGCCAGTAATTCATCAGAACAGGTCACACTCATTGACCAGGCACTGCATTCACCAGAAGGAATAGCTGTGGACTGGATCCACAAAAACCTCTACTGGACAGATTCAGGTCATAAAACCATTTCAGTCGCTACCAGTGATGGGAAGAAAAGAAAAGTGTTGATCGACACTGACCTGGGTGAACCACGAGCGATCGCTGTTGACCCCAGACAAGGGTAGGAGAACTGTACATGTTTTACTTTGCTTTTAAATCTAAGTTGTCTGATAAAAATGTTTGTTATTAATTTGGATTTGAATAGTTATTACTGGTTTGGAATTACATACCATTAGCTTAGCCTTTACTTTTGCCACTTTCTGATGAAAATATATTAATAATTAGGGCTGGCTCGATACCACTTTTTTATGTCTGATACCGATACTGCAAATTGAGTATCTGCCAATACCGATACCAATCCGATACCCTCATTTCTCCTCTCAAACAACTAAGCAGTAATAATACACGTCTCAATGCACCATGGTTAAACTAGCTATCTAAATAATAACAACGCTCAGACTGTAAAACAAATATACTTAAGGAATAAATACAGAAGCTACAACATCACACTTATACACAACTGCTGTTTTTATTTGAACTTTTACACACAGAACATTTAGCAGCATTTTTGGTTTCACTTACGTTCAAGCTGTTGTTCACGTTTAACATCTCGCTTTACGGCGTGTCGTCCAAAGTGTTTACAATTGGAAGACGTGGATGTCAATCAAACGCGATGGACCAATTAGAATTGACGCAGAGTTTGGTTGAGATTTTCAGTTAAAGTTCTGTCACGTTTTTAGGTTATTAAACCCTGCTGGATTTTGAAGAGGACGTCTGTGGCTAAACAGGAAACGGTGTAGTTTGTTTTATTTCATAACACTAATGGATTAATGGTTGAGGATGTGAGAGATCTCCAAGCCGGGACAAGATTTTCTTTAGGTTATAGGTTATTTTCTTTACACACAAACAATGGCCTTATTTATATTAAGTGTTATTTATTAAGCAACAGTATCAGATCGGATTACACGTTTTTTTCCTTCCGATTTCTGATCCCGAGATTTGGGCCAATATCGGAGCGATACCGATACAGAGTATCGGATTGGTGCCAGCCCTAATAATAATGCTAAAATTTTTAGTATGAGGAATTCACAGTAAGGCTGGAAATGAAGGTGAAACAGTGGTAATCTTTCACAATGCTCAAATAAATGTGATTTGTTTACTGTTATTTTAAGATAAATGAGGTTTTATTGTCATTTCAGCTAAATACAAGTACATATTAAAGCATTAGCCTGAATTAGCATTTTCAAAACCTGTTTTAATGTGTGTTTTGGTTTGTTGTCCTGCTATAACATCCAATTCAGATTCAAACCCTGGAACCCAGTCACAGTGGGCTAGCGTAAATTACCACTGTGCCACACAAGCACCCCACACTTCTTACACAAGAAAACTTCTTATTGACAAACTATCTGCTGCTCCTAAATGTAACTTGGTTATTTGTCAGTTCTGGTTCACTGACAGGCTAGTGATGGGTCTGCATGCATAGCAACATTTGGATAGATGGATAGTGTATACCTGCAGCACGTGTACCTAATAAATAATAAAGGTTTATCTTAGGTTTACTGAATTATTCACAAGAACTTCCCTGGAACTAAATACTAATAAAAAATGAGCATGTTAATTATTTACATCTAAATCTGTGGTATTTTGTAATTATTAATCCCTATGATAGTAAACAACAGAATTAAAATGTCTCATAAAGCATTGAGTAAGTCTGAGCTCATGTAATAATGTATGTATGTATTATTAATTATAACAATTATTAAATATACAATGCATTTTATAGCCACTTCCAGGTCGAACTTAATTTAACAATTTTAGATTATTAAATAGGGCGGCACAGTGGTTCGGTGGGTAGCACTGTCGCCTCACAGCAAGAAGGTCCTGGGTTTGATCCCCAGGCGTGGCGGTCCGGGTCTTATCTGTGCGGAGTTTTCCTCCCACCGTCCAAAACCATGCAGTCAGGTTAATTGGAGACACTCAATTGCCCTATAGGTGAATGGGTATGTGTGTGTGTCTGCCCTGCGATGGACTGGCATCCCGTCCAGGGTGTTACTGTGTGCCTTGCGCTCATTGAAAAGCTGGGATAGGCTCCAGCACCCCCCCCTTGCGACCCTAACTAGATAAGCGGTTAAGACAGTGAGTGAGTGAGAGATTATAAAATAATAAAGAGATAAAAATGAATGGGGATTTTTGCTGAAAGTAACTGCTTCCCAAAAATACTTACTTTGAGGGTTAAAGCTTGCTGCCAAAAACACAGTGATGGGTAACACTTTCTTTTACACTTCTTCTAAGTTCTAGGTATTGTTAAGGTGCAAAGACTCCAATCTCTCGTGGCAGACTATTAAACTAACACAAAACATTCAAAATAAATATTTCAGATGCTAGATTCAGTTAAAAGAGAAAAAGGCTCCAAACTTTTTCTCTTTTAAAAAAAGAGAAACCTGGGCACAGATCTGGATGCATCTCAATGTTCACAAACTTTCATTTTTATACAGTTTCTAGAGGGATGAGATAATCACCCCTTCTTTTTTTACATTCCAATCCTCAGGTTTTGAATGTAAAGGTAATTTATACACATCATTTAGAACCATCTCCAAGTGGTTGATGTTTACTGTTTTAAAAAAACAAGATTGCTGACCTCATCTGTGTCTTGCTCTGTCCTGCACCACGTTACAGACTACATCCTGACCTTCAAGCTTTTACTCATAACGGTACTGGAATTTTCCATTCTAGGCCTTAAGATACTAAGAACTTATATTATAATAAAATGATTTAATAATATAACATTTTTCAAAATACTACATCACTATCAACAAAGTAAGGTCCCAAGGTGAGGTACCAATTCCAAAGTACTACATAGCCTGATCTCACAGGTTCAAAGGTTTTAACCAGGTAAGTGTGAGGTGCAAACTGATGCCAACATGATGATAATTACCACTACTGTACATAATTACCTAGTAATTTGAAGTTTGTACCTCAGACTTCCCTGGTTAACACCTAGGACTTAGAAAACTGTAAATGAAAGTGTTACCTCGTGATGTGTGCTGCTGGTGTGTTGAAGATGTGTTTAAAGAGGGGACCGGGCGTCTCCATGTTATTCTTTATGGTTTTGGAATAGGAATTCCAGCAAGCTCAGGGTCAGGTGTCATCATACTTTTAACTACATACTGTACATCATGATTTGTTTATAGTTAAGCTCTGGAGATGTTATAGAGAATGACTGAAGATTATTATTATTATAACTTCTATTTCTTTGTGCATGTGGTTAATCATTATGTAAATATGTATTCTTACATTAACATTTACATTTACATTTACATTTACAGCATTTAGCAGACGCTTTTATCCAAAGCGACTTACAGTACAGTGACAGTTCAGTGTCTTAGCAATTGAGGGTTAAGGGCCTTGCTCAAGGGCCCAACAGTGGCAACCTGGCAGTGGTGGGGCTTGAACCAGCAACCTTTGGATTACTAGTCCAGTACCTTAATCGCGAGGCCACAACTGTCCAGTTTTTATTGACGTCTTTGTTGATAAGTGTTGAAAGTGTAATTGTGATGCAGCCTAAACTACTGATAGAAATGATGGTAATGATTATTATTATTGTGCATTATTGTTCGTTTTTTTCTTTTTAGATTCATGTACTGGTCAGACTGGGGGATGCAAGCAAAGATTGAGAAGTCTGGGTTAAATGGTGTGGACCGGCAGCTTCTGGTCTCTGAGCGAATCGAGTGGCCCAATGGGATTACTCTAGGTATAAACGTGCTGCTGGTGAAGGAACAACTGAGCCGATTTTACTTTTCCAATTTTTAAATCATAAACATGCAGTTAGCAAATTTAAATGCTGGCAAATCATGTAAAACACCAGAAGGTGCGGTGAGAGATGAAGAGCAGAAAGGAAAGCAAACTGTGACACAGTGCAAGGGTTTGGCTTCTGCTTCTGTCTCTTCTCTTTGACATGTCACTCTTTGGTCTACTAAGTTTATTCATTATTAAGAGGGAAAGAGAGAAACTGGGAGAGCGATGACAGGAAAGAATGAGAGATGAATTCTGAAACAAAACAAAAAAAATGACAGAATTGGAACAGGAACAATTGAGAGCAGTCTCCTGTGTCCAACATTGCTCACATTTGCCGCTTTCAACAGTCACTGTCAGCGTAGGTCAGACTGAATGGGCATCAATATGTTTATTATTTCTCTGGCCCTTTGAGGTAGGAAGTCAGAAAGAGCAGGAATGATAAACATATTGAGACCTTGATATGAATGTGCTGGACAGCCTGTGTGTTACATTTTCTTTAGGGGAATCAGAAATGAGCTCTCCTTCATCTTGAGGCGTGGAGTGTAAATCCACATCTGGATTATTATCCTTGTAATATTAATTTTGCAGATGAGTTTAAGTCTTCGGGTGGCACGTGGGTGGGTAGCACTGTCGCCTCACAGCAAGAAGGTCCTGGGTTTGATCCCCAGGCAGGGCGGTCTGTGTCCTTTCTGTGCAGAGTTTGTATGTTCTCCCCGTGTCTGTGTGGGTTTCCTCCGGGAGCTCCGGTTTTCTCCCACAGTCCAGAAACATGCAGTCATGTTAATTGGAGACACTGAATTGCCCCATAGGTGTGTGTGTGTGTGCCCTGCGATGGACTGGGATGGACTGGCGCCCCGTCCAGGGTGTTACTGTGTGCCTTGCGCCCATTGAAAAGCTGGGATAGGCTCCAGCACCCCCGCAACCCTAACTGGATAAGCAGATAAGAAAGTGAGTGAGTCAGTTAAAGTCTTTGGTATTAAAACGATGTCCATATCATAATCTAAATCAATAATTTTTTTAATCTTGAATTATTTTGTGTCAAACGTCTACTCACCACTGAACGATTATTCCTAGCAGATTTGTCCAGCAAACGTCTGTACTGGGTGGACTCCAAACTTCACCTCATCTCCAGCGTGGACCTGAATGGAGACAACCGCCGAGTTCTGCTCTCTTCTACAGATCACCTGGGTCACCCGTTTGCCCTCACCCTGTTTGAGGTGAGCCGCTTACTTTCATAAAAACAAAGTATACAAAAGAGTAAGAGAAACACTGTAGAATTGTGACAAGGCCCTGAAAGCTTTCTTGTAAAAGCTTGTTGTGAAAGTATTTTGATGGAGTAGTGTGTAGAACATAGCACTTTGTAATAAAATGCATTTTCTAATAAAAATCCAAATAGATTGTTACGTTCTACATTCATTTAATAGGTTTTGAGGTTCTGAAGGCAAGAATTCAAAGTATTCCCCTGCCATTTTTGCATTTTTACTGTATTTTAGATGAATTTAAATAGATATAATATCTGTGTTGACTCACGAATCTAGACATAATCAACCATAATGACAAAGTGAAAACATGTATTTAGGCTCTTTATTCAATACTTTATTATTTAATACTATTCAAAACTTTATTCAGTACTGTAGCAGCAATTATAGCTGTAAGTCTTGTTGGATACGTCTTGAAATGTTTTTCCCATTCTTCATAATACACACTGATCAGCCATAACATTAAAACCACCTCCTTGTTTCTACACTCACTGTCCATTTTATCAGCTCCACTTACCATATAGAAGCACTTTGTAGTTCTACAGTTACTGACTGTAGTCAATCTATTTCTCTACATACCTTTTTAACCTGCTTTCACCCTGTTCTTCAATGGTCAGGACCCCCACAGGACCACCACAGAGCAGGTTTTATTTAGGTGGTGGAGGGCGGCACGGTGGCTAAGTGGGTAGCACTGTCGCCTCACAGCAAGAAGACAGTGACAGTGAGGTGTTTAAAAACTCCAGCAGCGCTGCTGTGTCTGATCCACTCATACCAGCACAACACACACTAACACACCACCACCATGTCAGTGTCACTGCAGTGCTGAGAATGATCCACCACCCTAATAATACCTGCGCTGTGGTGGTCCTGTGGGGGTCCTGACCATTAAAGAACAGCATGAAAGGGGGCTAACAAAGCATGCAGAGAAACAGATGGACTACAGTCAGTAATTGTAGAACTACAAAGTGCTTCTATATGGTAAGTGGAGCTGATAAAATGAACAATGTGTGTAGAAACAAGGAGGTGGTTTTAATGTTATGGCTGATCGGTGTATACTCTCAAGCTCTGCCTTTGAGCTGCCATCTTCAGGTCTTACAACATGTTATGATGTTATGTTGGTGTGTAAGTCTTGGTTTTGTCTGGGCAACTTAAGAACATTCAGAGACCTGCCCTTAACCACATCAGTGTTGTTGTGGCTGTATGCTTTGGGTCATTGTAGTGTTGAAAGTTTGTTGAAAGATTTTTCCATAAAGATGTTTCTATATTTAGCTGAAATGATTGTCTGTCTAATCCTACCAGTCTTCTGGTACTGAAGGCTGAGAAACGTCACCATATTTACAGTAGGGATGGTATTAGCCAGAAAGTACTGCTGAGATTTGAGAACAGTGGTTTAATAGCAGTCCATAGCAGGGCATTATTCACCAACCCATTATCTTAATCACCTAGGTGCAGTTCAAACTTTTTATATAGCTCTCTCTCACACACACACACACACACACACACACACACACTACTCATGAACAGCATTCAGTGGTAAGTAACGCTGTTCAGTGGGAAAATATAAATGACCCAAGTCTGCTGCCATTAGCTGAGGACACAAAACAAATTAGGAATCCTTTTAAACATGCTGCTCCAGAGCTTTGAAGAAACCAGGTTCAGACAATAAATACATCAGCATCTGCCTCCAACAGGCTGGTCAATGAACCAGTTCAACTCAAGGGCACCCAAGGGCCAGGTTCATAAAGAGGAAACATTGTTTTTCTTTTCTTTTTTCAACTTTTGCTCTCTGAATGTGAGAAATGATGTGCAATGTTGCTGCACTTCCCCCAGGGCTGCTTCAAAACTACCACTACACTTCTCACTTTTAGCCAAATAATGGCCATATGGTCTCCAAAACAGCAAGGAGTGCTCACAGGCAGCAGTGATGAATTTCAACTGACAGTGCTTGAGAAAGGACAAGTGACAAACCACAAACAAAGGTGGTTGGGTGGCGAAGACTCACTGGTGCCAAAGGGCATTGTAACGATATGGGCTAGGACAAGACAAGAGGGCGGACACACACGCAGGGACGTTTTAACTAATATTTAATAATAACCAAAATACACAAGAAAAGTATAAAGAAGACAAACAAACAAACACAAGGCCTATGCTAAATGCTAAGCTAAATGCTAATCGCTAAGCTAAACAGACATGAACTAAGCTAAATCGAAACTAAACACACATGAAACTGGACTAAACTATACTAGATCCTAAGCTAAGCTAACACACACACACGAACACAGTTAAATATGAACTGAACTAGGACAAGACATGAACTAAACAAGACTTAAATAAGAAGCATGGACTGTCAAGAAACATGGACTAACAAGAGACAAACACAAACAAACATGGCCAAATAGAAGCAAACAGGTGTAAACAGGTGTTAACAGGATAAATCAAATAAAACAAACCAAATTAGAGTCAAATGCAAATCAAACAATACTAAACAGACAGACAGACCAAAATCACTCGCTAAAGTAAATTCAAGGTCAATTCAAGGCAAACAAAACCAACAGGACAGCATCAAATCAAAATAGTCTCCACCGAGTCCTCCCAGCTGCCTCCTTGTATCCCTGAGGGTAATTAGCAAGGGACCAATCAAAAAATGGGTGTTGTCTGGAGACTGAGAATGCTCCCGGAGAGAGGAGTGTGGCACATAGGCACTCTCCAGGAACACAGAGGGGCTGAAACTGTGACAGACATAAAGCTATGGCATCTGGCTTAGACAATATGTACTGTCACAGTACTGTAAGTAGCTTTGGATAAAAGCGTCTGCTAAATGCCGATAATGTAAATGTAATAATAATAATAATAGTTTCTTTGGTCAGCGTGACTGGAGAGCGGTCATTGTGGATCTGGCTCCATCACGAAACACTGGACGCAAGGCAGGAATAACCTAGACAGGGTGCCATACCCTCACCCTTAGGCATAGCCGTCATGTAAATAGTAGACATCCGGCCAGGCGACAACACAGCTGATTGGAACCCAGTGGTGGGGCTTGAACCAGCACCTTTTTAATACTAGTCCAGTACCTTAACCACTAGGCTACAACTGCCCTATAAATACTGCACCTATAGTCCCCAATAACCACTTTAGAATAGAATGTCTTTATTTGTCATTTATACATATACACGTGTTCAGAATGCAGGGTCAGCCATTATACGGCATCCCTGCAGCTGAGAGAGTTAAGGGCCTTGCTCAAGGGCCCAACAGTGGCTGCATGGCAGAGCTGGGATTCAAACTCCCAACCTTTCAATTGATCTCTTGATGCATGCTCAATAATCCAGGTACACAAATCCACAAAGTTGAATCAGTTCATCTGGACACAAGTTTGTTGTAGAGAAGCGTTTCGCCAATCAATCCAAGTGACTTCTTCAGTCTGAGCTGGTGGTGGATACACCAACCTTATATGCAGCCGATTTGCATAACGACCGGTCACCGCACATTGCATAACAATGGAACCGGTGATCAGTTCCATATGCAAATCAAAATGACCATTAATTAGAATGGCCATGTGTGCCTTTCACACATGATTGGGGTATATCTCCTATTACGGCGTTGATGGTGAGAGATGTACTTTTAGGCCCCCTCCCCGGTTCAGAGATGGTTGTTCCTTCTTCACATAGATGGCCTCTTTGACTCCCCGTTCAAACCAGCGTTCCTCCTTGTCCAGGATCTGTCCAGAAGGTTGATCTTCTATGTTTAGCCAGTGGCTGTTTAGTTTCCCCGATGTACAGTTCCCGGCAATCCTCCCGGCACCTAACGGCATACACTATGTTACTCTGTTTGTGTCAAGGAACCCGGTCCTTAAGGTGAACTAATTTCTGGCGTAGTGTGTTCTGGGGTTTGAAAGCAACTGAAACACGGTGTTTGGAGAATATCCGTCTCAATTGTTCTGCTACTCCCGCCACATACGGAATCACCACTGGTTTGCGCTTAGACCGTGGTTGTCCTTCTCCTCTCTTCGATCCACTGGAGCCGTGTTTGGGCATTTTTCCCGCTTTTACGAATGCTCAGTTAGGATAACCACATTCCCCCAGGGCCTTCTTGACATGAGATTTCTCTCTATCCTTGGCCATAGTGTCTGTGGGGATGCTGTTCGTCCAGTGGTGCAGCGTCCCGATGACTCCTAGTTTGTGCTCCAATGGATGATGGGAGTCAAACCTTAAGTACTGGTCCGTGTGCGTTGGTTTGCGGTACACATTTACTTTCAAACGTCCCCCATCTTTCAATTGATAGCCCAAAGCTCTAACCACTCGGCTACCACTGTCTCTCATACAGATCTCATACCACCATTATTTGCATTTTACCCAATGTCCTAACTTTTTTGGAATTAAGGTTTGAAAAGGCAAAGTTTAAAATGCTAGACTGAGACGATTGGTTATGAATTTTAATTGCAATAATCGAAGGTTAATCCAGGAGTCCTAAAGCACGAGAGAGACTTTGCTCAGCGGTAGATCAGAACTATGATTGAAGCCTGTTGAAAAGATCACACAGCCTGCTCATCTGTCATGAAGATCAGCATCTGCCGGCGCTGTAGGGTTCCTCAGAGCTGACCTTTCCAAACCTCCCCGACCCGTGCTAAAACTCCTCTGACTTTTTTTGGTCTGACACACGGATCCCCACACCGACCGTCAATTTCCAAATCTGCTGAAACTGAAAGGTGCAAATGTGGGTAGTCATGGTAACAGCGTGCCAGTGCACATCGCTTTCTGGTGGTGCTGGAAAGACTGGTGAGGTTTCAGAATCTCAGTAGAGATTAAGAGATAAAGAAATGGTGGAGGAGGTGTTGCTTCTCAGACATGTGTGTGCGTACTGCCAGGCTTTTGTAGATGCCTGTGTTGTGGTAAGTGTTAGCAGTGTAAATGCTAATTAGCGTACTAAGAACATGCGTTATTCAAAAGATCTAATAACACATCTTGGTCTTTTTCTCCCAGAAGTCTTTGCTCTCTCTTACAAACCTTAATTCTCTTTTATCATGTGTGGTGAGTGCAGGCAAAAGCACATGTTAATGCACGACCATGCCAGTGGATGCCATCACACCAGTAAAGCAGCGTGTGAATAGAAAAGTGGTACCGCATTATAAAAATAATGCTGGAAAATAACTTACCATATAGAAGCACTTTGTAGTTCTACAGTTACTGACTGTAGTCCATCTGTTTCTCTGCCCCCTTTCACCCTGTTCTTCAATGGTCAGGACCCCCACAGGACCACCACAGAGCAGGTATTATTTAGGTGCTGGATCATTCTCAGCACTGCAGTGACACTGACATGGTGGTGGTGTGTTAGTGTGTGTTGTGCTGGTATGAGTGGATCAGACACAGCAACTCTGCTGGAGTTTTTAAACACCTCACTGTCACTGCTGGACTGAGAATAGTCCACCAACAAAAAATATCCAGCCAACAGCGCCCCGTGGGCAGCGTCCTGTGACCACTGATGAAGGTCTAGAAGATGACCAACTCAAACAGCAGCAATAGATGAGCGATCGTCTCTGACTTTACATCTACAAGGTGGACCAACTAGGTAGGAGCGTCTGATAGAGTGGACAGTGAGTGGACACAGTATTTAAAAAGTCCAGCAGCACTGCTGTGTCTGATTCACTCATACCAGCACAACACACACTAACACACCAGTCAGTGTCACTGCAGTGCTGAGAATGATCCACCATCTAAATAATACCTGCTCTGTGGTGGTCCTGACCATTGAAGAACAGGGTGAAAGCAGGCTAAAAAGATATGTAGAGAAACAGATGGACTACAGTCAGTAATTGTAGAACTACAAAGTGCTTCTATATGGTAAGTGGAGCTGATAAAATGGACAGTGAGTGTAGAAACAATGAGGTGGTTTTAATGTTATGGCTGATCAGTGTATATACAAAAGACTTTTAAAATCTAAAATGTAATTAAAGGAGACAAGACTACAGACGAGTAGTGTTGGCCAGTACATGGTACTGAGTAAAAGATAGGTGAGGTAAAAACATGTTCTGATAGAGCGTATGGTTTTATAGCAGCAGGATTTATAAGAGTAAGGTAGTGTCTTTATACACTCACATGCAGCTCGCTGTATAATGCACTTCGTCAGGTTAATGGTATACCACATGTTGTGGAACAAAACACTGTCCTCCCGAGAGTAACGATAAAGCTGGAAGCAATTGCTCAAACTCTAGAAGGGTAAAAGCAGTGATACTCGGTATTTTATGTATCTAACTGTCACTATGATGAACAGCCTTTCCTCCTGTGTGTTTGTCCTCATGGTTTTCTCCATACAGACTCTAAACATTAGAGAAGAACCCTTTGGCTGTCCTATCATTGTGAGGTTGTTTTTACCTGTTGTTTTTGCCTAAAGTATGTTTTACTACTCAGAATTAACTGTTAAAAAACACATCTGCATTTTTAACCTTATTTTTATCAACCGCTTCTGAACTATTTTAGTGATTAGCACAAGCCATCATTTTTTAAAGTATAATACATGATCTTGTACTATATTAAATGTTTCATTTTAATTTAATTTAACATATAATTTTTTTCTAATTCACTCTTTAGAGAATCAGGGTGTGTTACCAGTGTACCAATGTGTGTACAAAACACTGTAAAAACACACGCTGGAACCAGAGCTGGGATCTCGAATACATCATATCGAATCTCAGCTCTGCCTGCCGTCTAAGGCCGAGCAGCCACATGAACAACGATTGGCCTGTTGTTCAGATATGGGCGGGACTAAGCCGGATAGGGTCTCTCTCCCATGACTGGTGCAATTACGACCTCTGCTGGCTGATTGATGGCGCCTGCACAGAGATGAGAAAAGAGTGCTCTCAGGGTGTGTCTCTCCGTACACAATGCTGAGCTGCACTGCACTGCACTCGTCAAAGTGTAGGTGGTAAGATGCATACGGCTGCTGCCAATGTGTCTGAGGGGGCGTGGGTTAGCTTCGTTCTCCTCAATCAGAGCAGGGATCGGCATTGGTGGAGAAGAAGCGTGACGCATTCTGGCAATTGGACGCGCTAAAAAATGGAGAAAAAGGGGAGAAAATGCATAAAGAAAATTTTAAAAAATAAAAATTAAATCATGGATACAACAAAACCTTAAAATCTCTTTTTGGTCTGGATTATTGTATTATTGGACAGTGATAGCCTAGTGGATAGGGCTTTGGGCTATCAACCAGAAGATTGGGAGTTCTAATCCAGGCTCTGCTTTGCCGCCACTGTTGGGTCCTTGAGCAAGGCCCTTAACCCTGTCTGCTCCAGGGGCGCCGTACGATGGCTGAACCTGCGCTCTGACCCCAGCTTCCAAACAAGAATGTCATTGTACTGTACAATTGTGTATGTATATATGACAAATAAAGTATATATATATATATATATATATATATATATATATATATACAGTGTATCACAAAAGTGAGTACACCCCTCACATTTCTGCAGATATTTAAGTATATCTTTTCATGGGACAACACTGACAAAATGACACTTTGACACAATGAAAAGTAGTCTGTGTGCAGCTTATATAACAGTGTAAATTTATTCTTCCCTCAAAATAACTCAATATACAGCCATTAATGTCTAAACCACTGGCAACAAAAGTGAGTACACCCCTAAGAGACTACACCCCTAAATGTCCAAATTGAGCACTGCTTGTCATTTTTCCTCCAAAATGTCATGTGACTCATTAGTGTTACTAGGTCTCAGGTGTGCATAGGGAGCAGGTGTGTTCAATTTAGTAGTACAGCTCTCACACTCTTTCATACTGGTCACTGAAAGTTCCAACATGGCACCTCATGGCAAAGAACTCTCTGAGGATCTTAAAAGACGAATTGTTGCGCTACATGAAGATGGCCAAGGCTACAAGAAGATTGCCAACACCCTGAAACTGAGCTGCAGCACAGTGGCCAAGATCATCCAGCGTTTTAAAAGAGCAGGGTCCACTCAGAACAGACCTCGCGTTGGTCGTCCAAAGAAGCTGAGTGCACGTGCTCAGCGTCACATCCAACTGCTGTCTTTGAAAGATAGGTGCAGGAGTGCTGTCAGCATTGCTGCAGAGATTGAAAAGGTGGGGGGTCAGCCTGTCAGTGCTCAGACCATACGCCGCACACTACATCAAATTGGTCTGCATGGCTGTCACCCCAGAAGGAAGCCTCTTCTGAAGTCTCTACACAAGAAAGCCCCCAAACAGTTTGCTGAAGACATGTCAACAAAGGACATGGATTACTGGAACCATGTCCTATGGTCTGATGAGACCAAGATTAATTTGTTTGGTTCAGATGGTCTCAAGCATGTGTGGCGGCAATCAGGTGAGGAGTACAAAGATAAGTGTGTCATGCCTACAGTCAAGCATGGTGGTGGGAATGCCATGGTCTGGGGCTGCATGAGTGCAGCAGGTGTTGGGGAGTTACATTTCATTGAGGGACACATGAACTCCAATATGTACTGTGAAATACTGAAGCAGAGCATGATCCCCTCCTTCCGGAAACTGGGTCGCAGGGCAGTGTTCCAGCATGATAATGACCCCAAACACACCTCTAAGACGACCACTGCTTTATTGAAGAGGCTGAGGGTAAAGGTGATGGACTGGCCAAGCATGTCTCCAGACCTAAACCCAATAGAACATCTTTGGGGCATCCTCAAGCGGAAGGTGGAGGAGCGCAAAGTCTCGAATATCCGCCAGCTCCGTGATGTCATCATGGAGGAGTGGAAAAGCATTCCAGTGGCAACCTGTGAAGCTCTGGTAAACTCCATGCCCAGGAGAGTTAAGGCAGTTCTGGGAAATAATGGTGGCCACACAAAATATTGACACTTCAGGAACTTTCACTAAGGGGTGTACTCACTTTTGTTGCCGGTGGTTTAGACATTAATGGCTGTATATTGAGTTATTTTGAGGGAAGAATAAATTTACACTGTTATATAAGCTGCACACAGACTACTTTTCATTGTGTCAAAGTGTCATTTTGTCAGTGTTGTCCCATGAAAAGATATACTTAAATATCTGCAGAAATGTGAGGGGTGTACTCACTTTTGTGATACACTGTATATACTGTATATATATATTATATACGTATATGTATTGTATTGGACTGTATTCCATTTTTACATGTTTTTTGTTGGACAGAGACTAAATGATCAATCCACCACTTTGTTAATGTCAAAACATTAGTTCATTTCATCTGTCATTTTCTTATGAAGTCAAGAGAAAAACAACGACACTTTTGTTTGAGATAGAAATAGAAAAACCAGAACCAGAAGCCCAGGCCCCACTAAGAGAAACAAATGTACTTTAATGGGAAATACAAATATCACTGAAATACAAAGTAGAGTGCAAAGGATTTTTCAAAATCTGGTCAAGTTAAGCTAGATGAATGTAGATTCTCCTTAAAAGAAGAATTACCTTAATATTGAGTTAGTGCTACTTGTCCTGCCTTGTCCTAACTCTTTGTTTTCCTTGTCTGCAGGACCGAGTTTACTGGACGGATCTGGAGGATGAGGCTATCTACAGTGTGAACCGGTTAACTGGGCATGATATATCCATGCTGGCCCAGCACCTCAACAGCCCTCTTGATGTGGTGGTTTTCCATGAGCTCCGTCAGCCCCAAGGTCAGATACCACTGAGCGCTGGTGACATTTAAGACTTATGTCAGCACAGTCTTCTATATATTTGGGTTTACCAGATTTGACATTTACCTAAAGTGAAAACCTATATTTAGCAAATTATCTATATTTATTACAATGTATTTGAGACAGCACACACTGGACAGTCCACATGATTGACCCATTTAATATTCAGCAGTGCAATGTTAAACAGTCTGCTTTCGCATGATGTACTGCTTACTTGTACATTCAGGAAAAACTAGGAAATGTTACCAATGCTGATACGCTTTTAAAAACCACTAATTGTTAAAGGATGCTGATTTCTTCTGATTGCCAAGTGTTGAAGAGAGAAAGCTCTGCTTTTGTCTCCTATTTAGGAAATCTATATCATCGACAAACAAATGCCAGGTCTGAATCAGTGTGTGTTCTAGAGCTGAGAATGTTGTTAAGTGCGATCAGTCTTTAAACATAATTTTCTTGAAACTGATGACAGATTTCTTGAATGGTTTTCTCCAGAATACCAAAGCATCTGATCCAATGATTATCATTTTGCTTGACCTTCTCCATAGAGTTGATGAAAATTTTCCCCTGCAAATGTCGCCCATGCCACTGAGCCTCTGGCCAGCACTGGACTGGTTAACCATGTCAAATAAAAATTACCATTAACTGTGATCATATGTAGTAGAATTACTACATTTTTTGGAAACTATTAAATAAATTGGCTGTGTTTCTTACGTCTGGTATAAAATCCAGTGTCCTTAATTTGTGTTTGGAAGGATTTTTAAAGCATGAACATTTTGGACATGTAAGTCCACATTGTAAGCCCTTTGTGCATTTAGCAGTGCACGATGGGTAAAAAGCCATTAGAGCATTGACAGCTGTCAGTACGTCTACAGCATTAAATCTGCATTAATACTCTAGCAGGGGAAATTAAAGTCATTAAATAGGAGCTCTAACATAATGGCAGATGGAGTGTAATTTAATAAACTGAGGAAAATTGTAATTACCTGCTAAATTATTTTAGTTTTTACTCATCTAATGTTGCTGTTAACTTTAAGTACAACTGTGTAAGTACCTAAAAATAAGCCCCTATTCAGACAGGGTGTGTGGATGAGTTCAGCTGGCCAGCCATGTTCTATGGGCAGTAGCCGACTGCATCTTTTCACCTGCACAAGGCGAGTTCATATGCGGATCAGCTTTGTGTACAGAGAGCCACACCCTGATCAGCGCACTATTCCCCCCCGTCTCTGTGCAGGTGCCATCAATCAGCCAGCAGAGGTCGTAATTGCATCAGCTATAAGAGAGTCCCTATCTGGCTTGCCCACCCTGTATGAACAAGCAGTCGTTGCCAATCGTTGTTCATATAGCAGCCC
This sequence comes from Trichomycterus rosablanca, assembly GCF_030014385.1. Taxonomy (NCBI): domain Eukaryota; kingdom Metazoa; phylum Chordata; class Actinopteri; order Siluriformes; family Trichomycteridae; genus Trichomycterus; species Trichomycterus rosablanca. The sequence goes on along the minus strand of NC_085993.1, from coordinate 48,412,862 downwards.
AGCCGGATGGCAGAGCTGAGTTTCGAACTGATGAGTGTGAAATGACAGCTCTGGTGTGCTAGCGTGTTTTACCGCAGCGCCACCTGAGTGGCCTTTCCATGACTTTTAATACCATAGTCTTATATTGTGTCAGCTTTGTTTCATGGTCTCCTAATTTCTTGTTACTGTTTATGGTTGATTATACCTGGTGACTTGTCCTGTTTCTCTTATACATAAGGTCGTGGAACAGTGGTCATTTGCAATGTCGGAAAGCAAAAGTGAAACCTTGTTATGAAGGTAAATTGGTGTGGATTGTCAAATATAGTATAAAAACACAAAAAAATTATTCTGGGTGGCACGGTAACTAGATAGCAAGAAGGTTCTGGGTTTGATTCCAAGTTGGAGCGGTCCAGGTCATTTTTGTGTGGGGTTTGCATGTTCTCCCAGTGCTTGTTTCCGGTTTTCTTCCACGTGTAAGTTAGGTGAATTGGAGATATAAAATTGTCTGTGATAGTGTTTCACTGGGCAACAACACAGACATGAGGGGCCGAATGGATTCCTCATTGCTGCTGCAATTGCGGCCTCTCTTGGCTGGTTGATGGCGCCTGCACAGAGACGGGGAATAACAGAGATCAGTGCGTGACTGATACTGATCCCTGTGTACAAACTTGAGTACCAAAAGACTAACAAGTATGTCAATATTGAGAGCCAAATATGTACTAATTTGGCATACTATTTGTGCCAAAGATGTTGTTAAGGGGTTTAGGACACTATTGGTTTCCAGCAACTTCACCCACACTCATTTACACAGTGCTTACTACTACTACTTACTACTAACCGATCACTGCTGACCAGAATGAAAAAGATTTTGGGTGCATTTGCTTGGGTAGGTGGCTTTTTCTGAGCTGTCTTTTCTCGCTACTATAAACAAATCACCTTTCTGACTGTGTAAAGACGTTATACACCCTCACAAGAGGTAGAATCTGTCTTCATTTTGATCAGGGGGGCTTTGAGTCCTGCGCAACCTGGACACTTGAAACATAGCTTCAGGATCTAACAAAAGGTGTCATTTAAAAAGGCATTTTTATTAAATACAGTTTATATTATGTGGTGTCTGTGGTGTCATTCTACATCTTAGTAGAATAACCTTTTAAAAGAATTATTGTCACAGGTGGCTCAGCGGTAAAACACACTAGCACACCAGAGCTGACATTTCTAACTCGTCTGTTTGAATCTCAGCTCGGTCTTCCGGCAGGACTGGGCGGCTACATGAACAACGATTGGCTGTTGTTCATACAGAGTGGGAAGCCAGAAAGGGACCTCATAACTGATGCAATTACGACCCCTGCTGGCTGACTGATAGCGCCTGCACAGAGTCGAGGAATAATGCTGATCAGGGTGTGGCTCTCCATGCGCATAGCTGATCCGCATATGAACTACTGCATACATGTTGGAGGGAGTGTGTGACAGTCTCACTCTCCTCAATCAGAGATAGAGATTAGCGAGATCATATATATATATATATATATATTATATACTGTATATATTGTGTAGTGATTATTTACAAATGTATTAATATTTTTTTAAGTTGTAACAGCAGAGACGGTGCCGCTTGTGATCAAAAACGCCCTGCATTCATTTGTACTTGTGTATAACAAGTCAGGAACACATTAATGTCTTAATTAAGGAAAACAAAAACTCAACACAGTTCCACAATCAGTGTAAACTGAGTTTTATTGAGCAGAACTTTAACTTTTTAACAACCACAGCCATTAAATGCTGAGACTGCAGTAAAGCTAAAGGTTTTAAAAGAAATCTGCTATATTGTGCTTTATTGTGTGGGATTTTTTACACAGACTCTCTGACATTATCTAACCAATTTGAAAACAATCAAACCCACTAGCTCCTCGTCTAACACTACCTCCCTGTGCATGGATCAAAGTGGCTTTGTTGTAGCACACTTATGAGAGGCTCGGGCTCGGCTATATCACACAGACTGACAATGATATTATTTGCTGATCTGTATTACAGCACCAGCATCAGATCAGAAAACCAATTCTCCAGTCACAGGATTGTGTAGGGCTGGCACCGATCCAATACTCAGTATCGGTATCGGTCCAATATTGGGCCAAATCACTGGATCGGATATCGTAATGAAAAAAAACATGGAATCCGATCCGATACTGTTGCTTCATAAAAAATAACACTTAATGTAAATAACTCTTAATGTAAATAAGGCCATTGTGTGTAAAGCAAATAACACACGAAGATACGTTCCAACAGAGCACCGTTTATTGCCACTCACTCTTGATGACATCAATAACATGTGCCACTGATCTACAACTCATCCGCAACAGCCATTCAGAAATTAAAACACACTGATCTACTTCAACTTTTAGCATTTTAAAAAATCATCTACCACTGCCACAACTAAACACACTGTTTAAACACAATAAAAATCATCTACTACTGCCACATCTAAACATGCTGTTTAAACACAATAAAAATCACCTACTACTGTCACATCTAAACACTGTTTAAACACAATAAAAATCATCTACTACTGCCACAACTAAACACTGTTTAAACACAATAAAAATCATCTACTACTGCCACAACTAAACACACTGTTTAAACACAATAAAAATCATCTACTACTGCTACATCTAAACACACTGTTTAAACACAATAAAAATCATCTACTACTGCCACATCTAAACACACTGTTTAAACACAATAAAAATAATCTACTACTGCCACATCTAAACACTGTTTAAACACAATAAAAATCATCTACTACTGCCACATCTAAACACTTTAAACACAATAAAAATCATCTACTACTGCCACATCTAAACACACTGTTTAAACACAATAAAAATTGCTTTATAACTGATAAATCGCTCAACTGAGATAAAGAAAATCTATCTTGTACTGGCTCGGAGATCTCTCACATCCTCAATGATTAATCCATTAGTGTTATGAAATAAAACAAACTACACCGTTTCCCGTTTTCCTCTTCAAAATGCAGCAGGGTTTAATCATCTAAAAACATGACAGAACTTTAACGGAAGATCTCAACTCAAGTGTGATGTTGTAGCTTCTGTATTTATTCCTTTAGAATATTTGTTACACAGTCTGAACGTTGTTATTAAGATCGCTAGTTTACCCATGATGCATTGAGACATGTATTATTACTGCTTAGTTGTTTGAGAGGAGAGATGACGGTATCGGATTGGTATCGGTATCAGCAGATACTCAATTTGCAGTATCGTATCAGACATAAAAAAAAAAGTGGTATCGAGCCAGCCCTAGGATTGGGATACTTGTAGATTTTAAACTCATCTCTGTTAGCCATATTGTCCTCTTATGTGATGTTTAAAGGAAATGATCTGACTGAAGAAACCTATTCACAAAATTGCACCCCACTTAAATAACGGTTAAAGCCCATGTTCCTGTTTGTAGTCAATTAGCTGAGACTTTAGTGTCCAGTTTTTGATTGTGTTTGCACTGATACTCTAAGGATAACGTTATTTTAGGATTTTGGGTAAGACAGACTTGGAATTGTGTCCAAATCTTGCCGCAGCGATAAAAACACAAGCTGGAACACCAGAGCTGGGATCTCAAATACATCGTATCGAGTCTCAGCTCTGCCTGCCATCTGGGCTGACCGGCCACATGAACAACGATTGGCCTGTTGTTCAGATAGGGGTGGGATATTAAAGCCGGATAGGGACTCTCTCAAAACTAATGCAACTATGACTTCTGCTGGCTGATTGATGGAGCCTGCACAGAGATGGTAAAAAGAGTGCTGTCAGGGTGTGTCTCTCCGTACACGGTGCTGATCCGCATTGCACTCGTCAAAGTGTAGGTGACAAAATGCATACCAGCCCTATTTATATGGGTGTAGACAAGCTTAAGTCATAACCATTTTATAACTGCAATTTATGCCAGTTAACTGCAAACACAAGCAAAATATCTGCAGTGTTTTTACCCCCTTTTTGTTCATTTTTGTAGATTACAGTCAGTAATACCATGTCCTGAACCACATCAGCAAGTCTTTTGTGACCTTTCCTTGCATCTATGTGGTGTGTGAAGCGTGGTGGGATGTATTTACAGAATACAGCTTAGATAGATTTGATCTGTATTAGCCTCCAGTATAACTAGACTCCAGGCACATCTGGGCTGATTAAATATAATTAAATGTAATATTTAATACTGGACCCTTTCTTTAAACATGTGAACGTGTTTGTTATTGCTCTCTGAGTTTCTCTTGCTAATATTATTCATGCCTCGTGTTTTCTCCTCCAGCACCAAACAGCTGTAATATGGGAAGTCTTCCAAACGGAGGCTGTGAATATCTCTGTCTCAGAGCTCCACAGATCACTGAACATTCACCCAAATATACATGTGCCTGCCCCGACGATGCGGAGCTGGGTCCAGACATGCGGCGCTGTGTCGGGGGTAAGATGACTGGACAGCTTTAGAAACCACACACCATGAAAAAATAAAAATGAACACACACACACACACACACAAGCTAAAGCAGTGATAGTATTGGAGTAAATAGTGGAATAAAATAAAAAATAAAAACTATTCTGGGTGAAATATATGATGCTCTTGAGTATTTCTACCTGATTCATATTTAGTAGCCATAATTGAGTTGTTTGTTCTTATTTATCAGTGATTTATAAATCACTTAAAATGTTGTTTTCTCTTTTCTCTCTCGCTCAAACTCCCTGACAGTCATAAAGCCCGTGACTACTACAACTACACTCTCTTCAACTACCACAACAACAGAATCCCCTACCACTTTTTCTACACCTCCTGTACGTCCACCCACCACTCCAGGCTCTGCATCTAGCACTACATCTACACCGTCTTCTACTACAAAAACTGATCCAATACATAGTGTTCAAACAACCACACACAGTACCTCAGCTCCATCACTGTCTACTGCACTACACTTTAGTACCATGCATTCAAGTACAGCCTCGACCTCCACCACCAGTAGTACACAGAGCAGTACGCAAAGCAGTACGCAAAGTACCACACAGAGTACCACACAGAGTACTACACAAAGTACCACACAGAGCACTACACAGAGTACTACACAAAGTACCACACAGAGCACTACACAAAGTACCACACAGAGCACTACACAAAGTACCACAGAGAGCACTACACAAAGTACCACACATAGTACCACACAAAGCAGTACACACAGCAGTACACACAGCAGTACCCAGAGTCATACCCCACCATCACCCTTCACCCAGCAAACAACAGAAAGCAGCAAGACATCCAGATCCATCACAGTCACCAAAAAAGCTGGAGCGAATGATGAGAACTCAAACCTCTCACACAGAGGTAAGTAATCTAAGTAATCTAAGCAATGACCACAGAACAGAGATAATGTATTTGGCTAAAACTATAAAACTGTTTTTGAGAGAAAAAGTATAAAAAAGGTGCACACTTCTACATCTACAACCTACATTTGATAGCACCAACTTCTTGTGTTTGAAACAAGTACAGGTCAGTAGTGAAGCATTTTGTTCAGCTCTGCTGGTCACACCAGATTCACAAGTGCAATTCATATTGTATTACTGAATGCTTTGTTGAGATGACTTTTGTACAGGAAGATTCACTTGAAAGAGGCCCGGAATATTCTGTTTTAACTCCCATTAGGATGAAGAAATCGGAACCAAAAAATATGCTACATACCTTTACGTATGTGTGATCGATTGCATTACATGCGATATTGGAAGTGATCTCCGTTTAACTGCCAGACACATTTCGACGTGGTGCTCCATGTTCCTGAACATGTTCGGCCCAGTTTCCGTACCATCTTGTGAATAACACTCTTGAAGGGCAGAGATGGGGACTCGAGTCTGTGACAGCGACTTCAGACTTGACTCGGACTCGACTGGTGACTGGCAAAAAATGACATTCTGATCGTGTCAGTTTCTGCTCTCTAATAACGCTCCAGCCGTTTTAATCCGCAACGCACACAATGGGTAAATGTTCCAGCCAGCTTCCGGCGTAGTGATGAAGCGTCGCTCCCTACTTGATGGATGATGGAATACCCTACATAGTGCACTTCACAGTAACAGAAAATGTGAATGAAACGCTGCTACAGAATTGGCGCTAATGATTGTAAGAAACGCTTTCTGAACCAATCAGACCTTCTGATTTTAATTTTTAGTAAGAAATGCAGTTATTTGCATTTATTCAGTTTGTGTCACACAGATGATTGTTAGTGAAACGCTTGATTGGCTTTCTAACGAGTTCATGTTTTACTTCACAACCAGCAAAAGTTTGGAGGTTTTTAATTATAAGCACATTTACAAAATAACGGATTATATTCCTAATGGGACACACGGTTATAAATTTAATAGCATCTGGAAGAACATAAGCTAAGGTAAGTAGTATTATGGATTTTTTGCTGTGTTTGGGATTTTGGCCGCTGTGCTGTAATTTGCAATGAAAACAGAACGTCAGTTTAGGCTTTTAACTGGTACCTAGGAAAGTAAAGGCACGGCAAAGGAAAGTAAAACGGCAAAATACAGTCGCTAATCTGTTGTTTTTTTATCTGAATGTACAGATTATTTGTTTATTTCTATGCTACACTTGCAATATATGTTTTGGGTATATTATATTATATATAACTTGACTTGGACTCTAGCCTAAAGACTCGTGACTCGACTCAGACTCATATTTTGTGACTTGTGAACATCTCTGTTTGAGAGTACATCACGAACACCATATTTCTTCCTAATTTCACTCTTACATTGCTTAAACGAACTGGTGACTTAATAGGTTTGCACCGTGAAGACATGCTGCCCAATACTGTACACCACCATCCTGATGAGAAGTTGAGTGACTGAGTGAGGGAGTACGGGGTTAGACGTCACAACGGCTGTCCGATCCCTATCTCATTGCTCCGGTGCAAGAGCATGCCAGCTTGTTCGAAGCGTCATATACTGAGGAGCAGATTGCATGTTGTTTTGTTCGGATTGCTTCATACTAGGGAGAGTTATTACAAAATATTCGGGGCCTCTTTCGAGTGAATCTCTCTGTAGAATTGATGCCTCACTTTTGTACACAAGAGATCCCAGTGAAGAAAATGCTACCATTAGCACTGTACTGGCTTGTTCATTAATTAATTATTTTATTTTTCATAAATGCAGTATCCTAATTCAGGCTGTATTGACTCTGGTGTCACTTGGTAACACTGGATATAAGGCAGAAATACACAGTGTACAAGGTGGAAATCTGTTGCAGAGCATCACGTACACTCAATTTAGCTAAGTTTACTCACTCACCCCAACTCGCAGTGCAATTTAAAGTACCCAACCCACCTTTTATTTGTTTTTGGGAGGTTGAATGAGGATACCAGTGTTCCCAAATAAAAACTAAATGGACATCTCCCCACTCATCGAGGTTCTCAGGATACTGGTGCTGTTGGGTCAGTGTACCGGCTGATATTATACATGAGAAGATGATATAGGAAAAATAATCATCTGGAGATGGTACAGCGTGCCAATTAGATGTCAATATTTTTCTACCCTTTCATCTCACCCTAACAAAGAGGATTGATTTGAAATATATACACTGCACCCTGGTCCAGAAACTAATTTATTACAGGGCAACAAACTGACAGAGCATATAGAGAAAACCTAGACAGACAGGAAATGCATGCAAAACTCTAAACCAACAAGCTTTTATTATTAAATAAAAACAAATCTGTGAAGACTAGATCTAGAATCTATATGGGAACTATATGTTGCCCACCTGCTGTCAGTCCCCGTCAGCTTTGATGACTTTATTTCTCTTTTTTCTCCTTGGAGATTTCACCCAGAGTTCAACAAACCCTGACTTGTGCTGTACATTAGATATGAAAATGAGACCGGGATCCTGACCGTGCTGTATTCCCTACAGCAGCAGAATAAGTGTTCAGTGTGTGAAAGTTAATATATGTGAGAGAATTTGCTTGCTGAGCAGAGCCGGACCACTTGAGAATGATGGATTAGGTTGTGGTCGTAGCCTGTATTAGAGCAGGCAGTGGAGGGAACGAAGCAGCCAAGCTTAACTGATGAACATTGCCCCAAGTCCTGTTTCTTTCTTCCTTTATTGTGATCCCACTCCATCTCCATGCTTTGGTAAGTGGTCCTGTCTGGCTTCACTTATACCAAGGGCCATAAAGCCCAAGAAATGCCTCACACGGTGAGATTAAGATGCTGGAAATGCAGTTTGTTCTGCCTAAGAATCTGATAAAAGGAGGAGGGGTTACAATATAAGTGAAGACATCTATTATATCTGTATATCGCAAAGTTCTCTGGGCCTGAGCTCATCACAGATGGACCAAAATACAGTGGAAACATATTGAACATGTATGAAAATGTACAGCATGTGTTTTCTCTGGTTAGTTATGGATGTAAAAGCAAGGCCAAGAATCTAAAATATGGGACAATGTTTTTGAATTTGATGCTGGTGAAGACTTTTGAGAGTACCTTGGATGTCAGAAAAGTCAAACTAATGGATCCCCGACCAAATCAAACAGAATCTCTCACTCAAAGCCCAGATAATGGAACTGAATCTTATTGTGGACACATTATGAGAAGAACCAGTTAGTTGAAAGAGACAAGGACGGCCAGCAACAAGATAAATGGATGCAATTTGAGGAACAAAAATGAGCGGTAGCCAGGTGTCGAACTGAACTTGACAACACTTAAAAATAATAATAATACAAATCATAATAGTAATGATAATAATATTGAATAATAGTTAAAAAGGAGAATCAGATGCTGGCAACCACAGACTGTTGAAAACTCTGCAGCAATTAGTAAATGCGCCTCTGTCCTAACTTTTTTGAGTGCGTTGCAGGCATCGAATTTACATTTTTGGTTATCTTTACAAAGTACAATTAGGTTGTTGAGTAAAAAACATCCTATTAAAGGTTCAAGATAACTGACTAACTTTTCTGGAATGGAAGTATGTAAATTGAGACATTAATTAAACACTAATAACTGAACATTTCACACAGGATTTATTATTATTGTTAAATTTTGAGGGTTTGTGTGCAAATGTGTGTGTGTACATATACAGTGTATCACAAAAGTGAGTACACCCCTCACATTTCTGCAGATATTTAAGTATATCTTTTCATGGGACAACACTGACAAAATGACACTTTGACACAATGAAAAGTAGTCTGTGTGCAGCTTATATAACAGTGTAAATTTATTCTTCCCTCAAAGTAACTCAATATACAGCCATTAATGTCTAAACCACCGGCAACAAAAGTGAGTACACCCCTAAGAGACTACACCCCTAAATGTCCAAATTGAGCACTGCTTGTCATTTTCCCTCCAAAATGTCATGTGACTCGTTAGTGTTACTAGGTCTCAGGTGTGCATAGGGAGCAGGTGTGTTCAATTTAGTAGTACAGCTCTCACACTCTCTCATACTGGTCACTGAAAGTTCCAACATGGCACCTCATGGCAAAGAACTCTCTGAGGATCTTAAAAGACGAATTGTTGCGCTACATGAAGATGGCCAAGGCTACAAGAAGATTGCCAACACCCTGAAAATGAGCTGCAGCACAGTGGTCAAGATCATCCAGCGTTTTAAAAGAGCAGGGTCCACTCAGAACAGACCTCGCGTTGGTCGTCCAAAGAAGCTGAGTGCACGTGCTCAGCGTCACATCCAACTGCTGTCTTTGAAAGATAGGCGCAGGAGTGCTGTCAGCATTGCTGCAGAGATTGAAAAGGTGGGGGGTCAGCCTGTCAGTGCTCAGACCATACGCCGCACACTACATCAAATTGGTCTGCATGGCTGTCACCCCAGAAGGAAGCCTCTTCTGAAGTCTCTACACAAGAAAGCCCGCAAACAGTTTGCTGAAGACATGTCAACAAAGGACATGGATTACTGGAACCATGTCCTATGGTCTGACGAGACCAAGATTAATTTGTTTGGTTCAGATGGTCTCAAGCATGTGTGGCGGCAATCAGGTGAGGAGTACAAAGATAAGTGTGTCATGCCTACAGTCAAGCATGGTGGTGGGAATGCCATGGTCTGGGGCTGCATGAGTGCAGCAGGTGTTGGGGAGTTACATTTCATTGAGGGACACATGAACTCCAATATGTACTGTGAAATACTGAAGCAGAGCATGATCCCCTCCCTCCGGAAACTGGGTCGCAGGGCAGTGTTCCAGCATGATAATGACCCGAAACACACCTCTAAGACGACCACTGCTTTATTGAAGAGGCTGAGGGTAAAGGTGATGGACTGGCCAAGCATGTCTCCAGACCTAAACCCAATAGAACATCTTTGGGGCATCCTCAAGCGGAAGGTGGAGGAGCGCAAAGTCTCGAATATCCGACAGCTCCGTGATGTCGTCATGGAGGAGTGGAAAAGCATTCCAGTGGCAACCTGTGAAGCTCTGGTAAACTCCATGCCCAGGAGAGTTAAGGCAGTTCTGGGAAATAAAGGTGGCCACACAAAATATTGACACTTCAGGAACTTTCACTAAGGGGTGTACTCACTTTTGTTGCCGGTGGTTTAGACATTAATGGCTGTATATTGAGTTATTTTGAGGGAAGAATAAATTTACACTGTTATATAAGCTGCACACAGACTACTTTTCATTGTGTCAAAGTGTCATTTTGTCAGTGTTGTCCCATGAAAAGATATACTTAAATATCTGCAGAAATGTGAGGGGTGTACTCACTTTTGTGATACACTGTAAGTGTGTGTGAAAGTAAGCCTGCATACAGTGGCAAGTGCGAGTGTGTTTGTCTTCATTTCTGTGTCGGCATTTGGGACATTGCACAGCTCCGAGTGCAATATTAACAAAAAATGTCTTACAACCAACATTTTGCCAGTATTATGGTTCCTGTGACAGCTCTACTGCACACCTCGGACAGCACTAGGACAGAGAAGTGAAGCCAATTTAGGGACCAGGGAGAACAGAGTAATATTGTGAATATCCAGCAAAAGGTGTTAAATGAATAACACAGGTTACACTGTTATATAAAAACAACAGACAAGGTGAAAAGGTAAAAAACACCACATAGGCAGAGTTTGATTGGTGTTTACTGTCATATTACAGCTAATCACCAACATTTACTGTGAAGGTTTGATCAATTTGCTCACTGAAAAATGGAATGATAGGTAAACACTCCATTTATGATTTTGTGAAAGCTTTTAGTCTGTCATTTTAAGCAATTTATGCATCTTTAAGTAAAGTTTAAAAAGTTTAAAGTTAGTTATTAGGATTTTAACGTCATGTTTTACACATTTTAGTTACATTCATGACAGAGACGGTAGTTACTCATTACACAAGATTCATCAGTTCACAAGTTTAATGTTAAACACAGTCATGGACAATTTTGTACTTCCAATTTACCTCACTTGCATGTCATTGGACTGTGGGAGGAAACTGGAGCTCCCAGAGGAAACCCTACAGACACATGGAGAACATGCAAACTCCACACAGAAAGGATCCGGACCACCCCACCTGGGGATCGAACCCAGGACCTTTTTGCTGTGAGGCGACAGTGCTACCGACCTACTAAGCCACCGTGTTGCCCCTTTAAGTAAAGACAATAAATGATATACACATGTAAACACAATAAGACCACCTCTGCAGGCATGATTTTTTATGTTTTTTTCTTCTAAAAAAGAAGATTATTATACATACATATGTACAGTATATACATGTACAGAACATCATTTATGTTCTTTGCATATCCCAGCTTGTCAAAAAATAATAATTTGGATAAAAAGACATTTACAGTTTTTAAAAAGCCATAATTATAAAGCCCCCATATTCTCATATCAAACACACTGGCTTGAGTAAGTGATAACCCTGAAATGGGCATTTTCACATTTTTAAAGTATAGTGAGTAAGAAAGTTGGTGAATGTAGTTTGAGCTTTGTCACCTTTCACACTACTTCTTATATGTCTTGTGCTACCAGCGGTCAGTTTTCATCTTGCCATCATTTACTTTACTCAAGCCAGTTTGTTTGATATGATTAATTGTTTACGATATGATTGTTACCACAATGACCAAAATACAGCTGTTAAAAACTGTAAATGTTTACTATACTTTGATTAAACCAGAATACTAATGTTATTTACATAAAATTAATAAAGTAGAAGCTGAAATGCCTAATGGCTAGTTGGATAGTTAAATAATTATTCAATTTGTATCCACCAGTAGATCTAAGACTCTCAAGAGGATAACCTGCAGACAAGTCCATCATGACAAAATCATGACAACAAAATAGAAATGATTGTACAAGGTATCCCTAAAGTCTGGACACATAGACACAATGCATATTTTCAACACATTTCAACAACTTTTTATTTCATTATAACATTAATCAATAACATCTGCAATGTGTTTTTTTGTGATGCAATATGTATTTGTGTGTATTTTAGTAAACATATAGTTAGCTATAGTTAGTGATATTCCTATTTGTCCAGATTTTAAGGACACCCTGTATTGCTACAGTACATACTGTAAAATAATTCTGACACGTACTGAAAAGCATAAACTGGTAAGTCAGTGATATAATGTAAATAGATTAGAGGGGCTTGTAATATCAGTACAGTCAGTGATATAATGTAAACAGATTAGAGGGGCTTGTAATATCAGTACAGTCAGTGATATAATGTAAATAGATTAGAGGCCATGTAATATCAGTACACTGATATATTGTGCTCCTCTACTAGAGGCACACTGTACATCATATTGATCGTCACCTCTAAAAAAGTCTGCTGATCACACATTTTCTCAGCCTAGTGGGATTTTCTCACCACACTCAGCATATTATAGGAACTTTTCTGTGCCAGAACTATTGTTTTACTGTTTTTGCTTCTTAACTTGAGCTTGAGAAAGCCAGTCTTGTGCTCCAGTCAGAAATATGGTCAGTGAGGTATTTTATCTGGGTCTAAATGTAATGCAGCAGAGTTGCCGAATCCTGCCTCAGTGAGACACTGAACTGCAGCTTTGAGGCGAGTAACAAATGCTTTAGGAACACCTGCCAGCTCCTGTTCTTCCTTTTCTTCTCTTTCCTAATGACTTTGAGCACTTGGGAGAGGTTTTGTAATGGAGCTTTCTCCTACTTTTATAGGAAAGCTAACAGAAACAGAACGATAGTACTGGCAATGCAGATCAGACATCATCCCACATCATGTCCATTAAATGAGCTGTGCTTGTAGCACTCAGTCTTATTAGTGGTCTAATTGTAAAATTTAATTATTGTAAATCTCATTGTATGACCAACAGTAACAGGACATCTGACCATGACCTTGTTAAATATCTTATTGTTTATTATTATATCAAGTCCCACCCTCTTCTTTCTATTTTTCTAGAAAGGCTTTCAATTACACTTTCAAGTGTGTCTGTGGAAATTTGTACCAGTTCAGTCAAATGAGTATTTCTAGGTTAGTCTGCAACAAAAAATTGTGGTTTATCACACGGACAGATTGCACACAGCCTCTCTGCCTATGCTGATGCATACCAACTCTTGGTGGTTTTTGGATTGCATCTTATCGTTTTGATAAATAAAGTAACAAAATACACCAACCAGGCATAACATTATGACCACTGACAGGTGAAGTGAATAACAATGATTATCTCTTCATCACGGCACCTGTTAGTGGGTGGGATATATTAGGCAGCAAGTGAACATTTTATCCTCAAAGTTGATGTTAGTAGCAGGAAAAATGGACAAGCGTGAGGATTTGAGCGAGTTTGACGAGAGCCAAATTGTGATGGCTAGACGACTGGGTCAGAGCATCTCCAAAACTGCAGCTCTTGTGGGGTGTTCCCGGTCTGCCGTGGTCAGTATCTATCAAAACTGGTACAAGGAAGGAACAGTGGTAAACCAGCGACAGGGTTCTGGGCAGCCAAGGCTCATTGATGTACATGGGGAGAGAAGGCTGGCCCATGTGGTCCGATCTAACAGACGAGCTACTGTAGCTCAGATTGCTAAAGAAGTTAATGCTCTGACCCAGTCGTCTAGCCATCACAATTTGGCCCTTGTCAAACTCGCTCAAATCTTCACGCTCGCCAATTTTTCCTGCTTCTAACATCAACTTTGAGGATAAAATATTCACCTGCTGCCTAATATATCCCACCTACTAACAGGTGCCGTGATGAAGAGATAGTGTTATTCACTTCATAATGTTATGCCTCATCAGTGTATATCTAACCTGGTCACTTTTTCACCAGTTCATGCCTGATGATATAAAACTGAAAGCAGATTTTGAAACTGTGTCCAAATTTAGGAATGTAGGTCTGTACTGCTAAAATTTCTTAAATTTCTTAAATTTCATAGAGACACTTTTGCTGCTTTAAAGTCTGGGAGAAATCAGTTCTAGCTTCCTTTATTCTTATTCTGATAGAAATCTTTTTTATTCTGTCTTCCTGCATCTTTATTCATATGCTTAGCACACTGCGGTAGGGATATCAGACTTCATCAGTATGCCTGTATCATCCCCTTTGCTTCTTTTTTTCTCTGGGCTCAGGCTCCATTATCTTACACTAATTGCACTTTAGCTCACTGTGCTAATTGTAAGATTGAGATCAGGGTTTATTTTTTGTGAGGGTTTGTGCTGAAAGACAGAACACTAACTACAGAATAAAACTGAATTTTGGTGAAAGAAAAGAATGGAAATCTTCTGTGTGTCATCAATGATACTCGTTAGATTTCCGAGCTTTCCTCTCCGCGTCCCTTTCATCCCTCAACCCTGGCTGTGCTAAAAGAAAGGAAAAAAATTGAAGTGCAGGAAAGGGGGGAAGGATGCTGCAAGAATGCCGTCGAGTTTCAGAACACTGCCAAAGCCACTGGCTGCAGAGCACTATACAGTGAAGAAAATGATTTAGTTCATTAAATTATTATTGAAATTTTCAGTGTGGCATTTAGTACTGATTTTAACATTATTAACACGTATATATGCAATATTGCAGTCTAATTTGGAGTGAGCATTGGCAGCTTATGGTTAATCTTAATTTACTGAAGTAGTAAGTACTTCTAGGCTGCCACTGTTGGACCCCTGAGATGACCTGGCTTGTATATGGGCACAAATGTAAAGTTTCTACTAGATGCCTTCAATGTAAATGAGTGAACATGTCTCTGGCTACCTGGGGCAATTATACTTTAGGTTTTTCATTCCTACTTTTACATTTTCGACATTTAGCAGACGTCTTTATCCAAAGCGACTTACATTACAGGTACAGTATACAGTCTAAGCAATTGAGAGTTGCTCAAGGGCCCAACAGCAGCAATCTGGCAGTGGTGGGACTTGAACCAGTGACCTTCTGGTTACTAGTCCGGTACCTTAACCACTAGGCTACGGCTTATCCAGAGGAAAAGGTCTTGAATAAAACACTCCAGTATGAAATAGCATCATTAATTGTGCTACTTTATTTTTCTCTGCAACCAAAACACTGATTGCAGTAACAGTGGGACAGTGGTAGCCTAGTGTGGCAGTTGTAGCCTAGCAGTTAAGGTACTGGACTAGTAAGCAGAAGGTTGCTGGTTCAAACCCCGCTACTGCCAGGTTGCTACTGTTAACCCTGAATTGCTAAGACTATGTACTGTTAGTCGCTTTGAATAAAAGCATCTGCTAAATGCTGAAAATGAATATGTAGTGGGTAGAGCTTTGGACTATCAATTGAAAGGTTGAGAATTCAAATCCCAGCTCTGCATTGCAGCCACTGTTGGGAGTGGAGACTGTTACAGTTGCAAGGGTGTGGGATAGGGGTGTCAAACTGCATTTAAATAGGATTTTCAACAAGCCCTCAGTCAGGTGTCCACCAATGTTCGATTGTATAGTCTATGCAAACATTTGGCTTTAAATGAATATTCAGCACATTTAGACCAATGCTAAATGCTGAAAATGTATATGTAGTGGGTAGAGCTGTGGACTAACATTTAAAAGGTTGAGAATTCAAATCCCAGCTCTGCATTGAAGCCACTGTTGGGCCCTTGAGCAAGGCCCCCAACCCTCTCTGCTCCAGGGGTGCCGAAATATGGCTGACCCTGTGCTCTGACCCCAGCAGGGATACGCAAAGAAACTTTTTCTTTGTACTGTACACATGTAGGCGGCTCGGTGGGTAGCACTGTCGCCTCACAGCAAGAAGGTCCTGGGTTCGATCCCCAGGTGGGGTGGTCTGGGTCCTTTCTGTGCGGAGTTTGCATATTCTCCCCGTGTCTGCGTGGGTTTCCTCCGGGAGCTCCGGTTTCCTCCCACAATCCAAAAACATGCAGTCAGGTTAATTGGAGACACTGAATTGCCCTATAGGAGAATGTGTGTGTGTGTGTGGCTGGCACCCTGTCCAGGGTGTCACTGTGTGCCTTGCACCCATTGAAAAGCTGGGATAGGCAGGAGCACTTGGAAGACACTGATGATGAGACATAAGATGAAAAGGCCTGGATTGTTTGAGATGTTTCAATTCATTCTCTATGGCAGCGTTTCCCAATCTTTTTTGCACTGACCGGTTTCATATAAGATATAATTTCACAGACCGGCGGGGGCATGAGGATTTCATAATATTGCTCACAAACGATGTAAAATGAGCTTTTTTTGCTGCAATGAGATGCTGCTCCCACCTAGGGGTGACAATAAGACAATAACACCCGAAATAGAAGCAGTGAAAACTGCTTTTCTAGCGATCTCTAATTATTCATTCTTTCTGTGCGGCCCGGTAATAAATAGCCCACGGGCCGGTACCGGTCCGCGGCCCGGTGATTGGGGACCACTGCTCTATGTGGTAAAATATCATTGGGGTTATAATGATGGTAGAATAACAACTTCAGGTCTGAGCAGAATTTCAATCCCTATAAGTCACAATCACTTACATCCTCTCTAAGGGATTTTCTCAAACATGAACATGGCAGACTTTTGTGCTAAACTGTAAGCTTCATGACAAGGACATGCTAATGTTTGTGTAGTTCAAGATCATTTAATGAACTAACTGTTGTTACATGTCATCTGTTACCCTAACAAACCCTGACTCTGTGTTCATATACGTCTACAGCTGGGAGTGATCACTTTCTGCTCGGGAGTAACATTACTGTGGCAGTTCTGGGTGTAGTCATCCCCATAGGTAAGTCATCATACTCATTCAATTATGCTTTTCTCTGCATGGGTTTATTCATGCTAATAAAATCCTCTGCCTCTGGCCTGTAGTTCTGTCTGATCTGCATGGTAAGGGATGGCTATAGCATTATTATCCCAAAGTTTTCTATGTCAATATGTAATAACACCCTTTATGAAAATAAGCGGGTTAATATAAACTTTCTTTTTATTTGTAAGAGTTTAATATTAGTAGGTTTGTTAGGTAAACAAATACTGCAAATACACTATATAAGCAAAAGTATGTGGACACCAGGTGCCCAGGTGGAGCAGCAGGATATTCCGCTAGCACATCCGCTCCGAGATTGTGAACTCCTTGGTTCGAAACTCGGCGTTGCCACCGCTGGGCGCCATCTAGCGGCCATAATTGGCAGTGCCTGCAGCAAACACGGTTCTGCTACGGCGGGATGACCGGACTATGTGGGTCTTCAAACGCTGTGTAATTGGCAGATAAAGAGGCGCCTGTGCTGAGTCCAGCAGCGGAAGACAAATTGACTGCGCTAAATTGGGAGAAAATGCATCAATAAAATAGAGAAGAAAGCATGTCTTCTTAGGGTCATTATTATTATTAATCATTATTAGGGTCAGTTGTTTGAACATAAACATTGCTTTTTAGTGTATAAAATTAATAATCTAAAATACATTATACACTTTCAACTGTGTGACAACAGTTAGGTGCAGGCCCTGTTCTGTTCCAGTTTGACTGTGGCCCTGCTCACAATCTGAGATCATAAAGACTTGGATTGAGTTTAGTGGAGAAACTTCAGTGGCCTGCACTGAATCTCAACCCCATTAAACACCTTTGGGATGTATTGGAACAGCAGTTATGAGCATGACCTTCTTGTCTAACATCAGTGCCTGAAATGTACAAATTCTGTTGATGCCAATGGCTTTCAAATAGAATGTCCAAAAAGGTTATGGTGAGGTGTTTATGTACTTACAGTCCATATAGTGTATTTGTGGTCTAATAAATCTAAATGAAATTGGCAAGTGTTTTAAAGTCTACAGAAAATTATTAGACAATTAATTATGTATAAAAAAATTAGATAGAATGGTTAGTCATCATTTTCTAAAGAAATGAGCACAAACCTTGACATGATCTTTCAAAACAGAAACAAAATGATAAAATATGGAATTACCTCAAATCTTTTAGTAATAAGGCCTATTTGTGATTTTTTTAACTAATAATTTAGTCTATTTTCATAAAGAGCCAATAACCCTAATTCTGAATCTGATGCTAATTTGATCTACAGTATATTAGCCATGCTATTCTAATAAACTTTTACTCATGTCTTTTTAAATGGTTGAAAATACCTTTCTAAAAATGGTAAACTGCAGTTCAGATCATGCATTAAACCTGGAGGCCATCAGTGTCTAGTATCTACAGCACACTAATGGACCAGCAGTTAACCTACTGAATGTCAGTGTAACCTTGTTTTGCTCTTCATATCTTTTTATTTAGAACTAATCCAAGTAAATTAATAATATTATTACAAAAACAGGTTATGAATGTTAATAGCGCCTGTCAGAATGCTCAAAGCGAAGCAGTGGTGTAGGTAAAGGTCGCATTCTAGATGTGTCGAGCAGGTTTATAGAAATGAACAATGAATTAAGAAGGAGTGCTAGGTGCAGGCACAGGCACGGCTGCAGTGAAACAAACAATGCAATAGCAATGATCTGCTAAGCCTACAAACATAAACAGATACCCAATATTTCTGTTTATGCCTGCAAACCCTTTCCTTCCCTCCACCTTTCCTTTCGTAGTGAATATGAATTTCTGGTTGGCACCACTGGCTCTAACAATTTTTTACTTATGTGTTTAATTCCTAAGACTATTATTGTATGAGTAAATATGATAATAGCTATACTTGGAACTACTTTACATAAGGGTGGTGATCATGTGCCTGCGTGAAACCTACATCAGCCCTTCCGGACAACTAATATAAACCTAGGTTAATAAAATCCTTCACCAGCTGCAATAAAATACTGAATATAATACTGAAATTGACAGCTTGATGAAACCTTTAATTAAGTGGTGATTTAAGATTGGGTTACAACATTAAGTCCAGACTGATTTATTGTGCAAATTAGAGTACCTTTATGGCTTGGGCTGACAGAGCCTTTTCCTTATGTTAGACTAAAATACAAACATGTTTGTATTTTACTCTGGCATTGGTATTAAGTTCCCCATGATTCCAACAGATTATGATCTTAAAATACTAAAACACTCTTAAAATCCTCTGAATCAATATGAGAAAAACAGCATTCGTTGGTTGAGCTGCGACTTATCCTGTGGATTAACATAAGTCCGATATCAGCTGCACAATGTTATTGAAGTGGGCACAGTTGTGCTTTAAATTATGTATTGAACTAAGTGGAAAGTGGGCATTCATTTGATTAATTGAAATAAGACTGTAATAATGGCATGACATTATTGTGGTTTGCATAATGGATTTGGCACAGTTTTTACCCCAGATGCCGTTCCTGATGAAACCCTCCTTACTTTTATCTGAGCGTACTCACATATGCACATATGGCTAAGCTGTTTGACCAGCTCCCCAAAAACATAGCCAATCATGTCTGGGTAGACACCTGACTGGCCGATAGCACTGCTGAGATTCCAACCCTGGATCATGTTGCTCACCCAAACCTTGTATTGATTATAAAGTAGATTATGGGTTTGTTAGAAAACCCAGTGAGATCTCTACATAGACGCATTTACGTCATCCTACACTCCTGAGAAGAAGGCATGTCTAAATTCTTAGTGGTAGATTCCTTAAAATGCTCCTACTGAGGCACCTTAATTCTGAGTGATAATCTGACTGAATAACAAGGAAGCTTTCGATGCTTCCTTAGCGGTGAAGGCAATCCCAGCGTTCAGTGCGGCACAACTTTTCTCACAAAAAATGACAAATACGTGGTCAAATGCGGAGCAACAAATGGAGTTCTTTTAAAATCTAAATAAATTCTCATTGTTTTTTTATTTGTATAAAGGTGCACAAGTGTTGTTTATTTGCAAATTCGGGCTCGTCAGGGACAGTTTAATTGTTTTCGGTACACGGAAGGAGACGTTAGCTTGCATGCTAGTGGGTTGTGCGGCCTCCTCCCATTGGTTGGAATGGCCTGAGGCTAACTGTGTTAGCTTAGTAAGCGGAAACTGTGGTAACGTAATCACCGCAAGTAGTGTGTCTAAATAATCTGCCTTATAAGTTGTCTACCCTTAGGCAGCTGCCCAGGTAGGCTGACTAACTAGACTGGACTATTTTTGCATATTAAAAAAATGTGTCATATGATCAATACTAGCTCAGATTCTACGAGGGGATTTCTAGCTATTGGTGTTTTTTAACATACTGTTTCCAAAAAACCTGTAATAATCATTCTAAAAAAGTGTTTGAGCCAGTTGTGCCAATCCATTGCTTGCACTGGAATGTGTATGTCTGTCATGAAGCCTCGCTCCACGTCCTCTGGCTGTGTTAACGCCCTCATCGTGTTTGTCGGCTGTGTGTTAAACACATGCAGTTCCTATCCTTGCCACAGTGGTCCTCAGCCTGGTGTGCACCGGAGGATACCTGGTCTGGCGCAACTGGAGGCGGCGCAACACCAAAAGCATGAACTTCGACAACCCCGTGTACCGCAAGACCGCCGAGGACGACGAAGACGAGATCCACATCGGCCACACCGAGCAGATCGGCCACATCTACCCAGCTGTGAGTGGAAGCACCATGCAACCTTACTTAGCCATCCCTTTAGGGGGTGGCATTCCTGATCCAGCTCACTGGTATTCTGGGGCGCCCACGCTATCCAGCACAAAGTGAAAGCAGAGAAGTGCATTATTGTGGGTGGAAAGAAACTCAGGCCAAGTGAGACGTGCCCGGCTCACACTCGGGTTAGAGGAGACGATGCTGCAGTACTAGACGCACACGTTCATTCAAATATCTGCACAATCTACATTCATTCATCATCTACCACATCCCAGTCACAATATATTTATTTTTATTTTATTCATATATTTTAATTCAAGGTTTGCAAAGGAGCCGCACATTCACTGAATGGTTTCTATGTTTGTTTGATAGATACACCAATCAGCCATAACATTAAAATCACCTCCTTGTTTCTACATTCACTCTCCATTTTATCAGCTCCACTTACCATATACTGTAGAAGCACTTTGTAGTTCTACAATTACTGACTGTAGTCCATCTGTTTCTCTGCATGCTTTGTTAGCCCACTTTCATGCTGTTCTTTAGTGGTCAGGACCCCCACAGGACCACCACAGAGCAGGTATTATTTGGGTGGTGGATCATTCAGACCACTGCAGTGACACTGACATGGTGGTGGTGTGTTAGTGTGTGTTGTGCTGGTATGAGTGGATCAGACACAGCAGCGCTGCTGGAGTTTTTAAACACCTCACTGTTCCTGCAGGACTGAGAATAGTCCACCAACCAAAAATATCCAGCCAACAGCGCCCCATGGGCAGCGTCCTGTGACCACTGATGAAGGTCTAGAAGATGACTAACTCAAACAGCAGCAATAGATGAGCGATCGTCTCTGACTTTACATCTACAAGGTGGACCAACTAGGTAGGAGCGTCTAATAGAGTGGACAGTGAGTGGACACGGTATTTAAAAACTCCAGCAGCGCTGCTGTGTCTGATCCACTCATACCAGCATAACACACACTAACACACCACCACCATGTCAGTGTCACTGCAGTGCTGAGAATGATCCACCACCTAAATAATATCTGCTCTGTGGTGGTCCTGTGGGGGTCCTGACCATTGAAGAACAGGGTGAAAGCAGGCTAAAAAAAAGTATGTAGAGAAACAGATGAACTACAGTCGGTAATTGTAGAACTACAAAGTGCTTCTATATGGTAAGTGGAGCTGAAAAAATGGACAGTGAGTGTAGAAACAATGAGGTGGTTTTAATGGTATGGCTGATCCATGTATATTGGCATCTTTCCACTGAGGTTCCTAAACTGTAAAAAATCTTGAGAGCTAAACAGTTCATGATGTGAAAGCTCAGATTTTTGAAAGCATCTCTCCTTGCTGAAAATCTGAAAAGTACTATATATACGTATATATATATATCAGTGGCTGATTCTTGACACTCCACTTAAAGCTGTATCTTGTGCTGATACTCCATGAACACCAAACTGTGGAGTTCCAAACCTGCATGAAATGACAAGTGCAGATGCATTTTGCAAAGGTGGCTGTAAGGCAGCATGATCTTCTATAAATATCTCCAGTATTTCACACAATATTTACATTTACATTTTCAGCATTTAGCAGATGCTTTTATCCAAAGTGATTTACACAATGAGCAATTGAGGGTTAAGGGCCTTGCTCAGGGACCCAACAGTGGCAACTTGGTGGTGGCAGGGCTTGAACCGGCAACCTTCTGTTTACTAGTCCAGTACCTTAACCACTGAGCTATCACTGCAATATCAGATACCTTTTTTTTATTAATTCCTATTCATCACTTGTCTTCAGTCTAGCTGGATATTTACAAGCACAGATAATTTACTGCTCAAGCTTGTTTACTGTTGGGCATAAAACAGAATTTAACAAACAAGTCCCTGTAGATAAGCAGTTGCTCTGGAAATGACAAGTAAGTGAAGTACTAAAATAAGCACAATAAGCTGTAGGAGTGATTCACCCTGCAGTTGACAATGTTTCATATACGTTTAGCAATTCAACGTTATGAGCTCTAATAATCAGTTGTGAGCTACACACATTGTAGGCAGGAGGGCTGGTTATAAGGCATATTTAACCAGTCAGTGTTATTCAGCATGGCAAGCTTCGTCCAGACAGGTAAATTCTATCCAAAGGCTCCTAAAGCTCTGGACTTAAAACTAACATCCGCTCTTTATAACATATAAGTAGGGGTGCATGGATCGGTCCGATATTGGCCCAAATCACTGGATCGGACATCAGAAGGAAAAAAACTTGTAATTCGATCCAATCCTTACTGTTGCTTAATGTAAATAACACTTAATGTAAATAACACTTAATCTAAATAAGGCCATTTAGAAATTAAAACACACTGATTTATGTAAACTTTCAGCATTTAAAAAAATCATCTACTACTGCCACATCTAAAAACACTGTTTAAACACAATAAAAATAATCTACTACTGCCACAACTAAAAACACTGTTTAAACACAATAAAAATCACTTCATAAATAATAAATCACTCACCTGAGATAAAGAAAACCTATCTTGTCCCGACTTGGAGATCTCTCACATCCTCATCGATTAATCCATTAGTGTTATGAAATAAAACACTATTTCCCATTTAGCCACAGACGTCCTCTTCAAAGTCCAGCAGGGTTTTTTAATAAGTGCGCGTTGGTTTTTAATAATCTAAAAACATGACAGCACTTTAACGGAAGATTCTAATTGGTCCATCGCGTTTGATTGACATCCACATCTTCCAATTGTAGACACTTTGGACGACACGTCGTACAGCGAAATGTGTCACGTGAACAACGGCTCGAACGTAAGTGAAACCTGTTAGTAGCGCGGTCGTCATGTAAATGTTCTGTGTGTAAAAGTGAAAATAAAAACAGCAGTTTTGTATAAGTCTGATGTTGTAGGTTCTGTATTTATTCCTTTAGAATATTTGTTACACAGTCTGAGCGTTGTTATTTAGATAGCTAGTGTAACCATGGTGCATTGAGACGTGTATTATTACTGCTTAGCTGTTTGAGAGGAGAGATGACGGTATCGGATTGGTATCGGTACCGGCAGATACTCAATTTGCAGTATCGGTATCGGACATAAAAAAGTGGTATCAAGCCAGTCCTACGTATAAGCATTTCTTTGTTCCCAAATAACAACCTCAGTGGAAAGATGTCCAAATTATGTTTGTTGTTAGTGTTTTAGTTTTGGAATAGTGACCAAGCAGTGCTATTAAACTGCAGTAATGTTTATTAGTGCATCAGTGTGACTGAGTTAGGGATCAATAATGAGCACCTTAATGACTGGACAATCATTAGAGGAATCATTTAGGTTTTTTGTATCTTTGAGTACATGGATTTAGATCATTCATTTAGACATTTATTGGTAGTATTTTACATCTGTAAAGCAGATTAAGAAGAGACTTTTAGACTCTTGGGTTGAAACTGATTATATTTGCTGCAGAGGTGTGGTGAGGTGGAGGGGGTTAAGCTAGAATAAACACAGTCCTTAGTGATCAGCATAGTGAAGTAGTTTAAGGTGGGTAAAGTACGATTTCTACATTCCTATTTTGTTCTTATCTTTTTCCTTCTCCCTCTATTTCTTTCTTTCTTTCTTTCTTTCTTTCTTTCTTTCTTTCTTTCTTTCTTTCTTTCTTTCTTTCTTTCTTTTTCTTCTTTCTTTCTTTTTTTCTTTCTATCTTTCTTTTTCTCTTTTTCTTTCTTTTTCTTTCTTTTTCTTTCTTTTTCTTCTTTTTTTCTTTCTTTCTTTTTTTCTTTTTCTTTCTTTTTCTTTCTTTTTCTTTCTTTTTCTTTCTTTTTCTTCTTTTTTTCTTCTTTCTTTTTCTTTCTCCCTTTCTTACTTTCTTTCTTTCTCCCTTTCTTAGTTTCTTTCTTTTTCTTCTTTTTTTCTTCTTTCTTTCTTTCTTTCTTTCTTTTTCTTTCTCCCTTTCTTACTTTCTTTTTCTTCTTTTTTTCTTCTTTCTTTCTTACTTTCTTTTTCTTCTTTTTTTCTTCTTTCTTTCTTTCTTTCTTTCTTTCTTTCTTCCTTCCTTCCTTCCTTCCTTCCTTCCTTCCTTCCTTCCTTCCTTCCTTCCTTCCTTCCTTCCTTCCTTTCTTATCTTTTTTTTCTTTCTTTCTTCCTTCCTTTCTTATCTTTTTTTCTTTCTTTTCTTTCCATCTTTCTTGATCTTTCTTTCTCTCTTTCTTTCTTTCTCTCTTTCTTTCTTTCTTTCTTTTTCACACATCTTCCCCCTTTTACTTCCTTCCTTTCCATCCTTCCGTCCTGCTTCTCTGTCCTCCCTCTCCTCCACCAGTCATTTATGTAACACTGTTTTATGTTGTATTTGCTCTCACAGCGCGTGGCACTCAGTACGGAGGATGACGGATTACCTTGAGGTTTTTCCCCCCTACCATCCATCCATCCCTCCCTCCCTGTGTTCATCCATCCACTTGTTTTGTCCTCGTTGTCTCCCGGGGAGAGTGAACCACTACACAGCGAGGTTTTGACACAGCAGAGGACGCAGACGCTCACACACTTGTTCACTGCGACCAAGTAATAACTGGCAAACAGGGTTTGTCCTTTATATACTGATTATAGAGTAACATTAGCAACTAACAGTAGCCTCGACTTCCTTTCTGCTACATTTTCTACTAAATCTTCATCTAGGAACTGAATTAGTTACTGTTTTTCATTATTACTGTAATGATTATTAAGGTGGTGTTGCTGAAACTGCTGCACACTGCTGAGATGACCTGCTGTTTTATTAAGTGGATGCTGAGTCATTTAATTGCTGTTATAAACTTGTTAAGTCTGTTCAGGCTGTGATGGGCATCTGTGTGGGCATGGCTTTGGGATGATAGCACAACAAACACTGATAAAGTAGACAAAACTGTGGCTAATCTGCTTTTTTTAGCAGTAGGTATTCTTATGATTGAGAAACTGACTGGGGTAGAAAATACACTGCATGTACAGATAAAGCTGGGCAATATTATGGTTTTTTGACAATATGAGTAATGTGTTTTGAATCATACCTGTTTATTTATGACAACACGATTAAACAGCAGCACATTTACAAAGCTGTAAATGTTAATGATGTAACTTCATGTCTTAGATCAGACTTTTAAGACCCTTCTCTTGTTACTGGTGTACAATAGGGCTGCCACAATTGGTCGACCTAGTCGATGACGTCAACGTCAATATTTTAAGTCTTTATATTTTTATGTTTAGAAATGATCCTTTTTAATTTCTACAATTATATAAGCTCCATTCATATAAGCGTTCATATGATTTCCCTCAGCACTACTTGCTGCGTGCATGACCTACGTCGTATTTGGTCCAGTCACTGGTTGGCGGCATTAAGCGCAGTCTTAAAAAATGTCGTCTGCAGCAGTCAGAGGCCGATCGTAAAGAGCTTTTTAAAGAAAAGCTCAAAGTTTTCCAAGACCCAAATCATCAAAAGTTTGGGAATAATTAAAACTAGCACAAAACTAAAATGTGGTTCGTACACTGTGCAAAGCTTTGATGGTACCACAGCAGCACTAGCTCCATGTTGCACGTCTATATTGTTTCAACATCTTAATTGTGGAGATCGTAGAATACCATATTCCTTAGCGAGATCAGTTATGGCGCATTTTTACTTCTTACAATATACTTCTATATTGTTTTAATACGTTTCTTAATCGCGGAGATCTTGGAATACTGTATTTCTTAGCGAGTTCACACATGCCGCGCACTTGCTGTGTCAGGCTCGTGATTTTTGTGGTTGCCGCGGCACTCAAAGTGCACAAACTTTATCATGTGAAACACTTACCGCTTTGTTTACATGGCTTAGAATGTGAAGTAAGTTTTGAGTGAATGTGGAGGTTAGAATCTGGGCTCATTCTGTCGTTACTGTAAGTTGGACTTAATGAGACGCGCCCACCTCTCACTATTTTATTTCTGCTATAAGTTTAAGCTCTTTGCTTTGTGTACAGAACGCCATAAACACGTGCTGCACTGCGTTTAATATGGAGCACGTCAGAATTTGATAATATGGACATAAACCCTGTTTACAGGGTTTTATGTTATATTATTATGCCATACAGTTTTTTGTTAAAATAAAAGAAGCTTAAATGAGATTCTGAATGACATTTTTTGAAGGAAAATTAATCGTTAGATTAATTGACTAATCGATAAAATAGTCTATAGATTAATGGATAAAATAGTCGTTAGTGGCAGCCCTAGTGTACAATTCTTACACCTTTTACCCACAGCTCATTTCTGATTGGCTACTGGCAGCTTTAGAAAGGCTAAATGCATTTAGAAAGTGGTGATCACACACAAGAGTTTTGCACAGGACTACAAATATAATGCTCATCTACTCCGGCAAGGTTTTATCCTATTCCTGAACAATTCTGGCTTTGTTTATCTACCATTAGAGATGTATTTTTTGAAGACATGGCAAATATGCAAGCCAAATAGTAGAGAAGCTTTTTCACCTGCATGCATAATGATTATTTTACACATTCGACAGGTTTTAAAACATGTGCAAGTGCACAGTACATATGTAAGCCATTCAAAATAAAGAATGAAAGCGAAAGAGAGAAAGAAAAAATAAGGATTTTAAACTTTTATTAAAATATTGCTATATTTCTCTCCCTCTTCTTTTTTTAATATGGTTGCTTCCAATTGTACTGGCTGTCGGTCCACTCCAGACTGCAACCATCCAGAAAAGCTGCTGCATTAGAATCTTCATAATTTAAGCCTCTAGCATACACTGCATATTTTTTAATTTTAGATTATAACAAATAAATACAACAAATAAAATATTTCAGTTGAAACATAATTCCATTTTTGCCCAGCTTTACATGCAAGTAGTGTTGTACTTGCACATACACCGACCAGGCATAATATTATGACCACTGACAGGTGAAGTGAATAACACTGATCATCTCTTCATCACGGCACCTGTTAGTAGGTGGGATATATTAAGCAGCAAGTGAACATTTTATCCTCAAATCTGATGTTAGAAGCAGAAAAAATGTCCAAGCGTGAGGATTTGAGCGAGGGCCAAATTGTGATGGCTAGACGACTGGGTCAGAGCATCTCCAAAACTGCAGCTCTTGTGGGATGTTCCCGGTCTTCAGTGGTCAGTATCTATCAAAAGTGGTTCAAGGAAGGAACAGTGGTAAACCGGCGACAGGGTCATGGGCGGCCAAGGCTCATTGATGCACGTGGGGAGAGAAGGCTGGCCCGTGTGGTCCGATCCAACAGACGAGCTACTGTAGCTCAAACTGCTGAAGAAGTTAATGCTGGTTCTGATAGAAAGGTGTCAGAATACACAGTGCATCACAGTTGCAGGACCTTTTTTGGCAGCAAAGGGGGGCCAATACAATATTAGAATATTAGTCTGTGTTTTTTGTCTGTATATAAAGACATTTTTTCCTAAATGAAAAATATAGGTTGTTTACATCATCAATTACATAAATGGTAATCTAATAACACCATGTCACCTGTACTTGATGTCTTCCATGATAAAGAGATCCAGGCCTAGTTATTCATATTTATAAAGAAAAGCTATGGATCTAAAAGGAGGACATATAACCACTTTTTATACTCTTTGAAACCACCACTAGGTCTTCCTTGTCCCAAAATGTACTGCTCCCGAGCTCTTTCCAGAATAATGAACATTTAGATCATATTTAGAGCAGTTTTGTCATGTCCGGTAGGATATAACCACGTGGGCTTCCTCCTCATGTCTGGGTCAGGTCCATCACACCAAGGGCATCAGGTACAGCCTGCCTGCAAGATAAATGGTTGCTCATTAATTTTGTATCACGCCATCCATGATACAGAATTTTCACTACTAGGCTAAATGTGTTTAATATCGTTAATATTGTTTTAACACATTATCAAAAATCATTTTTGCCTTGCGGCCCAGCCCTACAGTGGCCTGTCTGTCTGGTGTAATGTTTGTGTGCTGGGATAGGTGAGCTTGATGAGGATCAGTTTTGTCATGTGGCCCAGCCCTGTCTGTCTGGTGTAATGTTTGTGTGCTGTGATAGGTGAGCTTGATGAGGGTCAGTTTTTTGTTTGTTGAGATTGAGAGAAATACTTTAATACACTGTTGATTTGGTCATAGATATCAGGTGCTACGATGTTGCTGTCTTAATTTCATCTTTTGTAGTGTTAGTTTTCCTCCTGTTATTCGGTAAAGTCAAGGTGAACTACTTTTAATTTCATGACTGTTTGTATGTAGTTTCTACTTCAGATACTTCAGCTCATGTAATGATGTAAATTTCTCAGTAATTTTTTACTAATCTCCCAAGAGCAATACAGGGTAAATTGTACTTGTCTTTATCCAAGTGTTTGTCTGGGTGTAAGTCTGGGTGTTTGTGTTTTTTATGAGTACATAGGTCATAAGGACTTAGGTTCATTGATAGTTGCTTTGCTGTTTTGGTGTGACTTCATACTTCATTGGTTTTATGAGGTGCTGCTTCATCCTTTAAAGTGATACTTTAATTATTCAAGCTATAAAAGTGTCTGTTGAGAAATCTCCTTAAAAGCTCTTTTAGTTTGTTATGCTGTCTATTGAGAAACCCTTAAAATCTCTTTTAGTTTGGTTTGCTGTCTATTGAGAAATCGTTAAAAACTCTTTTAGTTTGATTTGCTGTCTATTGAGAAATCCTTAAAATCTCTTTTAGTTTGGTATGCTGTCTATTAACCCTTTGATGCACAAGCTAAGCAAACCCCTTCTAATGCACAACATGGGTCAAAAATGACCCATATTCATCCATTCAAGAATATTTTCATATGCACATTTGTCAGTTATTCATGTATTTGCTGTCTTAGCTAATAAAAGCTATCTATACTAGAATATGTAAACAACTAGCAAGCAAATAGTATTGGACATATTCAAGATTCAAGAGCCTAATCTTTGGTTGTCTTTCAAAAGATCAGTAAATATGTTTTTGACTACAAACACTTACAAATGTCAGTAGTTCCTGTCAAATTCCATAGTAAATACATAAGGGTCATTTTTGACCCATGTTGTGCATTAGAAGGGTAGTGATACAAAAATGATTTTTATTAAAAAAGCAAAAAATATAAAACTGAAATAAGGATTTGTGATGATCAAAAACAAGTTAATTGAAAAATTCACGGAAGCTTGAATGACGAAATTAATTTATTGCAAAGATATAGAAAATAAAAACTCAGTTTGGTCACTTTTGACCCAGGTTGTGCATCAAAGGGTTAAGAAATCTCCTTAAAATCTCTTTTAGTTTGGTTTGCTGTCTATTGAGAAATCTCTTTAAAATCTCTTTTAGTTTGGTATGCATGTAACTTGTGATAGACAAATAATCTACTATGATTATTTTTATTCAAGGTCCCAAAGCAGACACCTTTTGGCCCTTTTCACACTTTTGCTTCATTATTAGTTTGTTTTGCGGGCACATTTGGGAAATTAAAAACAAGTTTTGCACTGGAGCCCAGCTTAAGATTGAAGGAAGGAATTATAAATAAATAAATGCTTTATTTTATTCAATAGTTCCTCTGGAAATTATGTTAAAATTACTGACCTTATTTATTTGAATTAGATTATTCACACCATTTTGTTGGACTTAATGTCGAGATGGGAAGTAGGCAAAATCGCAAGGGTGTTCCTGCTCAATAGATCAATACACAGTATGAAGTACAACATAAAAACCTTAATGTAGTAGTGCACTAAATAGCCAGTATGATGTTATTATGATTTGGATCTGTTGGCCCTAGGAGTTCTTTACTCTTTTTTACAGTTTACATAACATGCTTTTTAGTAGTTAAAGCTGATTGTCGAACCTTTATTGTGTGTATTAGACAGTGTGCTAGTAACACACTATTTACACACTACTAATGAGCCAAAACATTTGGACCTGATATGCAGTTTAAACAGCTCTGACCTGATGAGACATGGACTCCACAAACTTAAGAAGTCCTGTGGTACCTGGTACCAGGACATTAAATTCTTCAGGTTCTTTAACTTCTGTATGTTCTGAGGTAGGTGGATCATCCTACAGTGTCCTGTGCACCCCTATACACAGAAGAGTTTGATGCACTGTGTGTTGTGACATTTGCCTCCTTACTCAAATTTTAATGATCTGCATTTCCATTGTTGAAGTCATTTAGGTATTTATGCCTGGTCATATCTGCTGCATTCAACACATTCATGACGAGTAACCACTATCAGCCCAACATTTTGTGTTTCCCAAATCGTGAAATGCACAAGTGATACAAAATAGGCACTGCCATGCACATATTTGGGGTGAGGTCCTAATGTTTTGGCTGATCAGTGTATTTTAAATTGAAAAGATTGTGACAGAATAAAAAAAGAAAAAAATGTACCCTTGTTATTAATGATTATTAATGACTACCTAAAAAAATACACAGAGAAGATATAATAAAAGAATACTGCAATTTCTAACACACCTTCCTCCGAACAATTAAATTATTCTTGAATAAACAATGTATATGTACACGAGTGTGAAAACGTCCTCAGGGCCTGTGTTGATGGGTACTTTCTCAGTAGATGACTGTCAGTGCTTGGTAAATCTTTCTGTATTCTTATTCTATGCATATCTGATAAAAATCCCTGCTTTGCTGTGGCGCAGTGCGGGGTGACACCATGCTGCTCCTTCATCTCTTTTTACCTTCATCTCATTGCATGTCTTACCACTAACATCAGTTTTAACCCGTCCTCACTCCGACACATACCAGAAGGCATGTTGTTTCCAAAAAAGGGCTAATTTTCCTTCACTCACTGGGCAAACTGGAAGAATTATCCAGAGATCTCATGGAACTGTTCAGCGCTCCCTCTTCAGCAACTCGGATGTTAAAAGCAGAACGCCCCCCCACACCCCACCCCAGTGAGCTGACTTTCCTGTATTCTCCTTCTCACCCTCAGTCTTGTGGATATTTTGACTTCTTTTTGATTTCCCTGGTCAGATCATGAACTAATTAAAGAAATGCCCAGGCTCA
Organism: Trichomycterus rosablanca; assembly: GCF_030014385.1. Classification (NCBI taxonomy): domain Eukaryota; kingdom Metazoa; phylum Chordata; class Actinopteri; order Siluriformes; family Trichomycteridae; genus Trichomycterus; species Trichomycterus rosablanca. Next base: position 48,381,053 of record NC_085993.1, on the reverse strand, counting down.
TTTATTTTTATGGTCATATACAGAACCATTTTTCTCTCGGTTCATCCCACAGCTGAACTTGGAACATTTTTCTACACTGTTGGTTGCACAAACTTTTTCGTAAAGCCTTCTGCACTGTGTACATGATTACACGGGGGGAGGCGAGGGGAGGGAAGATCCACGGGGTTTGAATTGAGATTTGTAAATACTTTTTCATACTGAAAACACTTTTGATAATGTTTGAAACCTTTCTGTAAAAAGATGTCTATATTAGTCTGCAGCCGAGGAAGGAGTGTAGACCACATCTGAATTGATTTGTATAATGAAAGCAGTGGATTTCTTTACTACTTGATTGTAACTAAAAATTAATCAGCCAAAGTGTTTTCTTTTTCTCTGTCTGATTTAATTTTATTAGAATTTTAACAGTAAGTCTTAGTAGAAGATAATGTGGTGTGTTTAATTTAATTCTATTTAATAGATTCTGTTTTGTGTTGAGAGAAAAGGATTATCAGTTTAATTTATTGGTGCCTTGCTTATGTTCATGTACATTTTTCTGACCCCCTACCCCCGTTTTCCTTTTTTTTCTTCCTGTGTACCTGTAGGGTTTTGTGGGATATAGGGTGTTTAAGGTTAACCTAGCGACACTGTACTTACATGGGATATCTGTACTGTATGCCAAAATGGTCTCACTCACGTTTCTATGAAAATTGAGTTGTTGATAAATATCTTTATATTGATATTAAATTGTTTTTAAAAATGAATTTTGTCTGAATTGTTTCTGTTTTTTTATTATTCATATTTTCTGAGCTACAGTCCTGTTTGTTAGCCTGTTTATATGACAATGACCTACCTAAACAGGAGTAAAATTGAATATTTTTTAAAGCACTATACACATGCAAGCTATTACTTGGGATGGGATCTGCATTTCTGTGTGTGTGTGTGTGTGTATGTGTGTTTGGTGTGTGTGTGTGTGTGTGTGTGTGTGTGTCTGAATCCCCAGGGTCCCTGGTGACTCTTTGTTTCACGTCGACACAGAAATCTCTCCCACTGCTTGTCACTAATTGGCTTAATATCTGCGCTCAGTGGAAGTGTGTGCTGAATGAGCAGGAAAACCCCAGTGGCCTCCGTCTCACAGCACCAGACATTTGATGTGCGTTGATTTTCATTGGGTTGCCATGGCATCTACGAAGAGGCGCATCTCCTTTGTTGTCTAGCCTCTTACTTCTTTATTTATATCAGAGGGTACGTAATAAATCAGGGTAATTTTATGGCATGTTATTGTTTAAAAGGGAATGTGATAATACCAGTCTTCTTGACAGACACAATGTAGTCTTGAGAAGCACAATTTAATTTCTAATGATACATGGACAAGGAGCAAAACTAAGTGACAGATTGAACCACTTCCTTTTCGACCAGGATTTTATTTGTTTATATGTAGCTGTATTGCAGATTTTTATTATTAATGTAGACATAACAATAAAAATGGCATCTTCATGTTGGTACTATAGGTTTAACAATAGATGAAAGAAAAGGTTTCAGACCCCTTTAAAATACAGAGGTGACTACATTAACTTTAAAAATGTGATTCATTCTTCATCACTGACATGCATATTCTAAAGTTTAATTAACAAAGAATTCACAGTATGTGAACGCTTGTATTGAAAAACTACTGAAACCACATAACCAACTATTCTGGATCATACCACTAAATCACAGGTGAGTTACTAGCTGGATTCTGGCTTGGCAATTCAAGCTATTCATGTATTTTAACCAGTCTATTTTGTGTCTGTTAAGCTTTGGTTGACAAATTAATGATAAGCTACCATGACCTTCCTTTAAAAACATATTAAACAATTTTTAATTCAATTTGTTGAACTGTTCTTTATACACATTTCAGCAGGCTTTGCAGCAATGGATACGTTTTGATAGCATAAATGTTTTTGGAGGGAAAAGTGTAGAGTTGTTTAAAATTGTTAAAATATTTATTGTATCCGTCCACATAAAACATTTGTGTAAAAATTCAGGTAAAAACCTTTTTCTTGAACAGCATTGTTTTTCTCTGTGGTTTTATCGAGTCCCGCTTTTTCTGGTTTTCTGTTTTTCATGAACTAATTTAAACTACATGTACTTTTGTTATAGACTTACCTGAAGGAGCAATAATACCACATTTTTGTGGTTGTAACAGCTGTGGTATAGCATACGCTAACTACACCACACTCATCATGTAGCATCATGTAACATAGCATTGCTAACAGATTTATTAAATATAAAAAAGTTATATAAAATACATTATATGCTTTCAACTGAGTGGCAGCAGTTTGGTGAGGGCTAATTTCTTTTCCTTTGTGTGCCCTTGCATTAAGTATTGTTTATAAAAACATGCTTTGACGAGTTTGGTAGCCACTGGACTCCGGTGTCCTGAACTTCTCCAGAGTCCTGAACTTCTGTAAGAAACCTTTGGACTAAATAAATAAGCCAGTTCTTCTCTTTTAACAGTGACTGACCTCACATTTACTCATTTGACTGAATACCAAAAGAGTGGAGGCTGTTACAGCTACAAAGGATGAGGGACCCCAAATTGCACTTGGGTTGGAATGTCTAACAAGTTCATTGTCAGGTGTCCATACACTTTTGACACTAAGGACAATTAAACTGTCCATTTTTACAAATGGGAGAATTGTCAGAGAGATACCAAAACCGATCTGGCTAGATGACTATCTAACAGTAATGTTCCATTTCAATGCAAAACTTTTGTAATCATGTCTGTGCAGATAGGAAACCACACAAAAAGGCAACATAACCCAAACATTATAACAGGCGAGAACCACAATAGAGTATTATTCCACAATGCATTCGTCTTTTTTAACATTGCACTTTCAATTTCCTTTCTTTTCTTAGAGTGGAACAAAAGCAGATTTATGGTGACCAGTGTTCCCTTTTGTAATTCCTTTATTTCAGCAAAATGACTGGCATCAATCACTCCCACCTCTGAGGCTGTGTGGTGGCTGGAGTTAGTAGCCATTCAGAGAGTTAGTGTGGCAGTGAGATGTGGGTAAAGCTATTAGGAGTTAATTGCTGTTAGAAATTTTCTGTGGCAGCAGGAAGCACCGTGTTTGCAGACACGGAAGGGAGGGATGTGCAGTGCTTATCAGGAGAAGCGCATGAGGAAATTAAAATCCTCATCCAGCATGAGTTCTGTTTGAATCTTTATCCGGCCATCACTTGCAGGAGTGATACTGTGGAACTTGTCAGAAGTTCTCTGTGTTTAGAGTTGGGCATGTTGGTTTATACACTACAAAAATGTAATTGAGGTGTAAAAATTGCAAAATTATCTGGAATTCTACTTTATGTTCATTATTATTATTATTATTATTATTATGTTATTAAACAATTTTAGTAGAATATTAGGTTTGGTGTGTGTGTGTGTGTGTGTGTGTGATTATTTTAGGAATCTGACAGATTAGTTTTGTTTGTTTATTAGGATTTTAACGTCATGTTTTTACACTTTTGGTTACATTCATGACAGGAACTGTAGTTACTCATTACACAAGATTCATCAGTTCACAAGTTTAGAACTGGCGCTGCATGTCAGTGTGAAGATGGATTATGTAAAAATGTTATTTGCACTATTGAGAAAAATTTTTCTTTATGCATGTTGTTTTGCCTAATACATGGTTCTGATTTATTACTATAAAGAATGAAAATATAAATGTTAAACAGTCTAAAACAGTTTAATAATGTTCCTATGATGGTGTAAGACCCGTTACATTTTTTATAGGTGCAACCCTAACCGCCTTACATTTATTCACAGATGTATGTTAGTGTAATTCTTTTACTTTGCATTTTGTTTTTGTCTTTAGAACCCTCTGTTAGGTTTAAGTGTTACACTGGGTTGTAATGGAAGATGTTGGAAGATTTGACATGTTAATATTTAAATCTTATATATTTTAGCTTGGTCTGTGATTTTAGCAATTTAGTTTCTCTGTATTTTTCAGTTATTGAATTTTCCTTTACAGCGCTCTGTCCAGTTATCCTAACAGATGTTCGCCCCATTGGAGAACCAGTCGACTAGAAGAACACAGAATCTTTCAGTAGCTTCGTATTAAGAAAACTGAAATATAATGTAGAAGTTTAACTGAGCCTGTAGTGACACATTTAGCAGCGCTGCTATTTCAGATGCTAAACTGACTGACTGGAACCGATTGACTTTTTGTTCTTTTTCGTGTATAACACTGACACCTGCTGTTTCTTGTAAATAATACTGGATTTTTGTTTAATACAAAGTTGGGTAAATTAGGAAATGTAAAATTTGAGCTATTTAGGAGAAATAATTGAATACATTAGCAAGTACATTAGCAAGCCTATAATATTACGCTAGCATAGGCAGAGTACATATAAGAAACACGCATCGTTCGTTGGTACATAGGGAGAAAAAAAATTTTTTGCTTTATTATACGTTGTTTCTGAAACACTTTATACATTAATATAATATATATTTCAATAGTTATCTGTAGAGGTCATTTCTACCGCCACAAAACCAACAAAATATGCAATTTAGCCAGAGGAGCCAAAACTCCATGATGAAGTATAATGGTTAATTCACAGTACTACGTTGGTAGATATGGAGGAAAATGATTTTCTTTTGGTTCATAGTTTTTATTTTGGTTTAATTGTTTTCTGTAGAGGTCATTTTTAGCTAAAAAAAACCCAACAAAATATGCAATTTAGCCAAACAAGCCCTATATATAATGGTTAATCCACAGTAAAAAATGTACCAGAACAAAAACACTTGTATGTGACCAAGTAAAAAGTAGCCCGAGTTAAATTTTCTTTTATAAATTATTCAAATATAACAGAGTAACCGTAGTATGCTAACGTGCACCGTAGTACATCTGTAACTGTAACATCTGGGCCAGTGATAGCTCAGTGGTTAAGGTACTGGACTAGTAAACAGAAGGTTGCCGGTTCAAGCCCCGCCACCACCAAGTTGCCACTGTTGGGTCCCTGAGCAAGGCCCTTAACCCTCAATTGCTCATTGTGTAAGTCGCTTTGGATAAAAAGCGTCTGCTACATGCTGAAAATGTAACTATAAGCAAGAACTAGCAGTGGTCGTACTGTTGCTGTTGTCACTTTTACACAAAAAGAACCTTGGCTGTCCGGCCAGGGAATCGAACCCAGGCCCTTCTTGCTCTGATGTGACTGTTACAAGACAACAGTGTAGATAAATAAAAGAACAATGCTCTTCAAATGTGCTTGTACAGTGAATCTTAATTAACCTCATTTTTAGATGGGCCCAAATAAGAGGCTAAAGTGGAGAAGTGTGGGCCATAAAAGGGCAGCTGTGGCCAACATTTACATTTTCAGCATTTAGCAGACGCTTTTATCCAAAGCGACTTACAATGATGACTGAATACAGTTTGAGCAATTGAGGGTTATGGACCTTGCTCAGGGGCCCAACAGTGGTGGTGGTGAGGCTTGAATCGGCAACCTTATGATTACTAGTCCAGCATCTTAACCACTGAGCTACCACAGCCCTTGGCCTAGTGGCTAAGGTCCTGGACTAGTATTTAAAAGATTGCCGGTTCAAGCCACACCACTGCCAGGTTGCCACTGTTGGGCCCTTGAGTAAGGCCCTTAACTCTCAATTGCTTAGACTGTATACTGTCACAACTGTAAGTCACTTGGGATAAAAGGGTCTGCTAAATGCTGAAGATGTAATAAATGAAACTCCTGTGCTAGTACACGCTAATCTGTGTGAAATGCAGTTTACATGGTTAAATCAGAGAGCCGTCATCTTAGTATACAGAATTAATAAACAACTTTATTTACCTAAAAATATTCACACAAAATGAGACAGGTGATAGTAGAAAAATAGAAAACCATTTAGTGCACACATTTAAAACTAAAAGAATTTACAAAATCTCTCTAGGAGAACGCACCAAAATTATGGTAAAACATCCCTCAAAACAAACAAAAAAACTCTATTAATAGTCTGTGTAACAACAGGGAATTTATGTATAAATGGGCTGGCATGATTTACATTTTACTGTAAGCATTACAACAGCATAAAATGCTTCAGAAGCCCTGAACGACTATAAATTCACATATTGTTTGCCGTGTCATGATTTCACTTTCGTCATTACGTCCAGTTAGGTAACGAGACGTATCGTTATCTAGAGATCACAGAATATGTTTTCTTAGCTCTTACATGTAGTTATGTGCTGATCAATATGTTCCTTGTGGTACAAAATAATGTTTGTAACAATGATTAAGATTAACATTATTACAGTTACTGGATAAATACAATGTTTGGGATTTTTGACCTGCCAGAGGTGGAGTCCCACAGAGAACCGTACCGGGTACGGTCACACTATGCCCTCAATGACTCTTCCTCCACTTGTACAAGTTCCAGGAACAGCCTGCAGAGGTCACAACAAGAAACCCTCTTAACTTTCCCCTCTCCGGCATGGCCCGTTGTGCCCATTGGATACACAGCCAGGCAAAAGCACCTTTAAGATTTGAACTCGAAACACCCCTAGTTTTTACTTTACCCGCTGTAGAATTCTGCATTATTTTGGTCCTGCCATGTGAGTGCACATGAGCATGTATGAACGTAGCCTCACAGGGCTAACATGCTTAATAATAATGTGGCACAATTGCAGCTGGTCAAATCAACTGATAGTTACACTAAAGATTCTGAATATATTTACAACTGAGAGCATTACTGTGGCAGTTCTGTCTATTAACTACAGACAAGACAGAATGAAACAGAAACAATAGTATCAACACAGCTACACAGTACATACGAAATATTCAGTCCTACATTTTCATTACAAAGCTCAGATCAACCGCTATCGTATACAAAATATAAATAACTATCAAATACAAAAATAGGTACAAATTTCCTTACGGAGAACTTTTTGGGAGCAATCTTAAAGAGCAGGGTTCTCGGCTAACCGCTCACATGGTCAGATACGAACCGTAATAAATGTAAATGTGTCCGTTTTTTTTGTTTAAACACATCTTGTGGTCATGAATCGTGTAATGACATTTTAAACAATTATTAAAGCTGTAGCATGTAACATTTGTCAATTTTTTAAAACAAGGATGCACAGTGTCATTGATGCAAACAATCAGTATGATTGGAACAAACAAAAAAATGCTACAATTACAATAGTGCCCCCTCAGAAGCCATCTACCAGATGTGTGTTCTGAGCCAGAATTATGTGCTATTAGTTTAGATTTGGTTAAATGCTGGTGAATTTGACATCACAAACTTTTGAGTGTCTGTTCTGCACATATTAATAAAAGCTTTATATTAACCGGCACTAAACGTTAGTCGATGTGCAATGTTCCTTTTCTACATTTTAAACATATGCATACTGCAGCTTTAAAGTTGCAGAAGGTTGCCTGTGTAAATTGAGTATTTAGGAGTCATATTAATTTCATTTATCAACCACTTTGTACTGGTCAGGGTCACTGTGGGTCTGGTATCACCTGGAAACACTACTGCTAGGCAGGAATACCCTGGACAGGAAGCCAATCCATCCCAGGGTTCTACCCAATCTAAACACCCCACCTTCCTTCTCAGAGATTTATTTATTTATTTATTAGGATTTTAATGTCATGTTTTACACTCTTTTGGTTACATTCATGACAGAAACTGTAGTTATTCATTACACAAGATTAATCAGTGCACAAGTTTAATGTGAAACACAGTCATGGACAATTTTGTATCTCCAATTCACCTCACTTGCACGTCTTTGGACTGTGGGAGGAAACCCACACAGACACGGGGAGAACATGCAAACTCCACACAGAAAGGACCCGGACCGCCCCACCTGGGGATCGAACCCAGGACCTTCTTGCTGTGAGGCGACAGTGCTACCCACCGAGCTCAATCTCAGAGATAGCCAAGTATGCCTGCGCAGACGCTTGGCCAACTGACAGTACTGCCGAGATTCAAACCCAGATGTCAGAAGTAGTGGGTTAGCATAATAGATTGTGCCAACCATGCGCCTAGGCATTTGTTTCCATTTCCATCAATTTGTTTAACAGTTTTCTGCATTTCACTTATATAAGGGGTCAATCAGACAATCTCATTTAACTAAGGTTCACTTTGTGGAACGCTGGTGTCGGCAAACCTAGCAACAAACCTTTGGAACAATCAGTAATGATGCTGCATTTACTAAATTATTTTACATATCTGCAACACCGCTTTAGGACAGTGGTAGCCTAGTGGGTAGAGCTTTGGGTTATCAACTGAGAGATTGAGAGTTCGAATCCCAGCTCTGCCATGCAGCCACTGTTGGACCCTTGAGCAAAGTCCTTAACCCTCTCTGCTTCAGGGGCGCCGTACAATAGCTGACCCTGCGCTCTGACCCCAGCTTCTGAGATATGCGAAGAAAAAATGTCGTTGTACTGTACATCTGTATATGAATAAATGACAAATAAAGGCGTTCTATTTAAGGCATGTAGCACGATGCACTGAATCACTGTTTAGAGTATGCTGTTAGATGTTTGCTATCTCTTTTAGAAAACCACTAGTGCAAAAAACTCACAAATGAATATTTTGTCTTAATTCATTCACAGATCTATGAGTAGTGATTCAGTGATTGAAATTAACGTAGCATTAATCCCTAATGAGAGGCAAATTCTGACACATCTGACAAAATGCCTCACAGATCTAGTTGTGACTGCTGAAAGCGCATGCTTTGCAAGCGGAACCTCTTCCACAAGGGGGGCCTATTGGCACTGTAGTAATTTTTGTGCTTGGATCTGTGACACCGGTGCTTTGCATGAGTTACATTGCATGTCCTTCTGTCCTGATTTACCAATACCGCTCGTTTGGCAATAAGTTGAACATTTTCTGAAGCTGATTGAGATGCTATTTCTTAATTTATTTACCTAGATGTGACTTTGTGATTTCCAGCTGGTCTTTGTGTAGTGCTCGGTGAACAGTGTGATCAGTAGAGCAACAAATAGCTTATTTAAATCTTTGGGTGGATTAAATAACATGTTTTGGGGTATGAAGCATGTCAAGATGGCTACACAGACAGTAGCATTTGTATCTGTAAATCCCTGAAATGCATCTAAACCTCCATCTTCTCTAAACTCTGCTACTGGTGGTTCAGACTACTGCTGCTGTACGGAAATCCACCCCAGTCTTCTGCTTTTTCAGAGGCCTTTCGGGGCTCTCTTCATCGTCTCTCTGGCTGGCCAATCGTGCAACAGCATCAGTGCTTGAGCTGCTGGTGTTAGGATCAGAGCAAAAATTGAACGAACGCGGTGTGCAGGCAGGATCAGAAGGCTGGGAATCAGCACCTGTTGTAAGAATAAATACAGAGGATGTGTTAAATCAAGGAGGAAAGAGGTAACTGTTTCTGAAAATGCTCAGTCATACTGAAAGAAAAGTGGGTGAATGCTATAAAACGGTTTAACCACTGTCAGCCCGATATCAAAGTTGTATTTTTTTAATTTTGTTTTTATCAACCACTTGATCCTGGTCAGGGTTGTGGATGGGTTATAGCTCAATAGCTGAAAAGATCATATAGAGGTCACTCTATTTTTAAACCATTTGTTTTTGAAACTGGATGTCAAACAAGCTCATGATCAGGTGTACAAAAACTTTTGGCCATTTAGTGATTTAGTGTATATCCATCTGATATTTAGGTTTTATCAGCATTGGACAGCAAAGGCACCACAAATAATGAGATCCTTCAAAACAATGTGAAAAACATTGTGTTTCCCAAGTCCTAAGTGCCAGGCAGCCGAGGACAGAACGCCAAACCATCACATTGCTTTGGCTACCCTCACAGACATAACCAATCATGTCTGTGTAGATGCCCGGTCAGCTGATAGCAGCACTGCTGATATTAAAACCCGAATCTCAGCAGTGGTGGGCTAGGGTAATAGACCGCTGCACCATCTTTGACGTATGTCTGTGGAAATGCGTGCCCATTCAGTCAAAAGAGAACTAGTATAGCTGGGCACTGACGTTGGTCAAGAAAGTCTCAATTGATGTTCCAGTTCATGCCAAAGCTGAGGTCAGGTGCAGGCCACTGAAGTTTCTTTAAACCAAGCTTTTCTTCATGGCTTTATAGAGCTTGCTTTGTGTACAAGGGCACAGGCATACTGGAACAGGAAAGGGCCTTCCCTAAACTGTTGCTGCAAAGTTGGAAGCATTTAATTTACTTTTACATAACTGATTTATTACACAATAGCACACAACTGTTGTGGCTGAAACACATAAATGTAATATTTACATTACATTTACATTTTCAGCATTTAGCAGACGCTTTTATCCAAAGCGACTTACACAGTGAGCGGAACACGATGAGCAATTGAGGGTTAAGGGCCTTGCTCAGGGACCCAACAGTGGCAACTTGGTGGTGGCGGGGCTTGAACCGGCAACCTTCTGTTTACTAGTCCAGTACCTTAACCACTGAGCTATCACTGGCCCTATTAGAAGAATTAGAATTAGAATTAGAATTAGGATTAGGATTAGAAGGCGTGTCAACGACTAGTTCAAAATTCTATTCTGTAGTACATGAACATGTAAAATAGATTGTTTTTACTTTTCCACTCACTGTTAATCCAGCTGTTGGTTCCAGCAGAAGCAGTGGCTTGGCTAACCTCTGTCCTCTCTGTCTCACCCAACAGCTGCTCGGTGGAGTCTCTGAATACACCAAAAATAATGTTATTCATGCTCCAGCAATACGGTCAACACGCAAAGCACGTTTAGGGTGGTCAGTCCAACATATTAAAACCCAGTCTTAAACGTACTTCACTGTGTTTGTTAGCTAACACCAGAATAATTAAAATGCTGTTTAACACAAAACTCCTGGAAGATAAAGGTCTAAGGGCAGTTTTTACAATTGGAAACAGATGTTTGCGTAATGACATTATTCCTATAATGTCATCTGTGACTAAAGCTTTGAATATGCATAATCTATTCTTAAATGATGAGCTAGGATTCCTTAACATAAATGAGAAATCAAAAATATTGTGGTTATGTTATTAATGTCAGTGAGTCAAACGAAGGGCCCTCTGTACCTTTTAAACACTAGCCCCCAATCTCAATCCGCTCCCAACTCACTCCGCCTCCGTTTGCGCGTTCACGTGGAGTGCTCGCCACACTAAGGGCTGTCCCAAAGTAATTAGGACGGAGGGGAAGTGGACTATAAAACCCTCCAACAGCGAGTGAACACAAGAGCACACTCAACCACGACACTCCGTGGAAGTTCAGCTAGGAAAGGAGAATGGAGGAAACACCTTACAAATGTAGGTTCCAACATCATTTTCAGTAAAATATTATAATTAGATTATCCTCATAAAAAGTTAGGGCAAATTCAGACACAGTCTTCTTCAGTCTTTTAAAAAAAAAGTAACGGAATGTGTGATTGGTGAACTTAAACTTCATAAATGGCAAAATAATTTTACCCCAAATCTTGAAGATGCTGAAATGATAACGTAGCGCAAGACGTGACAGCAAGGCGAGAAAAGCCATGGTGACGGCAGCTTCCTTCTTCCGCTCGCAAGCAAAGAGGGCGTCCCAAAGTTGACTCCTGAATTTATACCCTCCCCTTAACTGGAAGCTCCCTTCACAGCACAGAGTGTGACTTCATATGGAGTGTCACTCTGTAGTGGAGTGTTAGTGAGGAGGGAACGGTTTGGAAAAGGCCGTAGATGTTAGCGATAGTGGTCGCTTGATCCCAGTGCCACCCAAGTCACCAGATGAACTGTTACATAATTATCTCATTTTAAAATAGCTCCACACTGGGTCTGTTGTCTGGATGTTCCAAGCTGTTCACCTATTTTTAATTTAGTTTTTTACGTTTTAAATCAGAAACTTGTTTTGCCCCATTTTTGAAGGTGCATTATGAAAGTTCACTTACGTGATATCATGATGAAGGCTGGGTTTTCGTCTCCACAGGGTGAACTGCTGTACAAAGAAATCGCAACCGTCAGAACTAGTTTAATATAGTCAATTTACATCTGAGAGATTTGATCAAGTCGAAATAACATTAAACAGTTCTTGTTAAAACCTTAATTCTAGAAAAGTAGGACTAGTATGTAACATTTAAATAGAAACATTCTTCTTCCTTTTCTTTTAGCTGCTCCCTTTAGGGTTTGCCACAGAGCGTAACAACACGCAGATCACGCTGTACTAAACGGTTTACCCTATGATACAAGATCAAATTTGAATTAAGATAACAAATGTGCCAGGATTTATCACAGAACCAAGCACCTAAGACTTTTTTAGCATGTATGTCTGTGTATACGGCTACAGATTAAATGAAGTGACAAGACAAGAAATCAGCAAGGCCAACAGGGTTATAATAAAACTAGTGGTTTTAACTAAGCAAAAAGAGATAATGAAATGACCTGCTGACTCTCACCTCCACATTATTTCCAATAGTTCTATACAGTCAGTGATCCATCACAGCTTTACACAATTACAGCTAACAGTACATAAACAAACATACAACCAAAACAGCTAAAATGTAACCAAATCAGTGGTAAAGTATAGAGGGCTTAGAAGTTTCTGCTATCCTGTTAGGCATACATCATTTTATTTTCAAAGCAGTATTATAAGCTAAATATACACCGATCAGCCATAACATTAAAACCACCTCCTTGTTTCTGCACTCACTGTCCATTTTATCAGCCCCACTTACCATATAGAAGCACTTTGTAGTTCTACAATTACTGACTGTAGTCCATCTGTTTCTCTGCATGCTTTTTTTAGCCTGCTTTTACCCTGTTCTCCCCTGTCAGGACCCCCACAGGACCACCACAGAGCAGGTATTATTTGGGTGGTGGATCATTCTCAGCACTGCAGTGACACTGACATGGTGGTGGTGTGTTAGTCTGTGTTGTGCTGGTATGAGTGAATCAGACACAGCAGCGCTGATGGAGTTTTTAACACCTCACTGTTACTGCTGGACTGAGAATAGTCCACCAACCAAAAATATCAAGCCAACAGCGCCCCGTAGGCAGCGTCCTCTGACCACTGATGAAGGACTGGAAGATGACCGACTCAAACAGCAGCAATAGATGAGCGATCGTCTCTGACTTTACATCTACAAGGTGGACCAACTAGGTAGGAGTGTCTAATAGAGTGGACAGAGAGTGGACACGGTATCTAAAAACTGCAGCAGCGTTGCTGTGTCTGATCCACTCATACCAGCACAACACACACTAACACACTAACACACCACCACCATGTCAGTGTCACTGCAGTGCTGAGAATGATCCACCACCTAAATAATACCTGCTCTGTAGTGGTCCTGTGGGGGTCCTGACCATTGAAGAACAGGGAAACAGATGGACTACAGTCAGTAATTGTAGAACTACAAAGTGCTCCTATATGGTAAGTGGAGCTGATAAAATGGACAGTGAGTGTAGAAACAAGGAGGTGGTTTTAATGTTATGGCTGATCGGTGTATTGTTCAATGCACCAACCTTCTTGAACATAAAGCCCTTAATATTAAACAACTGAACAGTGTTTGTTTCACCCCCAGTGACTCTGTAAAGTAAACTCTGTAAATGTACCTTGTCATTTTGTACTGGGTTTGACTCATTTCCATAAGCTTCATCTCTTAGGTAAAAATCCTGCTGTTCCTCTTTAGCCCAAGCTGACAGCTCCTCTGAAAGAGATTTCAACAAAACAGCTGATAAAATTCTGTTCCACTGGCTTTCCCCCGCAGGGCCATAAATATTTAAAATGTAAATACATTATCTCTCATATAAGCTTTACTCTGCTATAATCCTTATATATGTCATACATACAACCAAGAGTATGCAAATACAAACTATACAAAAGAGAGATCAACAAGACAACTAATATCATAGAACAGTTGTTGTAGTTCAGAGCTTCCCATTTACTTTGGCTTAAAAATGTCAAACCACGCTGATGCTATAATCAGATTTATTAGTGTTTTTTCACCATAGCAGTATCACAGTATGACAGATGAGTATCAGCTCTGAAATCCATGCCTTATCATGAAAGACTGTCAAAAGGACACAGCGACGACCTTTTACCCTTTTCATGGCATTTTATCATAGCCACCTCATCTTCCAGCAATACATAGCACCAGCACTAGCATTAGGAACTTTCTTCACAGCAAGTTACATAGATCAAGAGTAATAATACACACTATAACCATTCACGTTATACAAACAGTTACCTGTATAATGTTTGTTTGTTTGTTTATTAGGATTTTAACGTCATGTTTTACACTCTGGTTACATTCATGACAGGAACGATAGTTACTCATTACACAAGATTCATCAGTTCACAAGTTTATATCAAACAGTCATGGACAATTTTGTATCTCCAATTCACCTCACTTGCACGTCTTTGGACTGTGGGAGGAAACCGGAGAACCCGGAGTAAACGTACACAGACATGGGGAGAACATGCAAAATCAGAAACACAGAAAGGACCCGGACCGCCCCACTTGGGGATCGAACCCAGGACCTTCTTGCTGTGAGGCGACAGTGCTAACCACTTAGCCACCGTGACGCCCCAGTACCTGTATAGTCACAACAACACACTACAACAACAATGGGTACTTCTTTATGTTATTGTTACATTCAGTCTGTTTTACAATGAGCTTTTAAATAATTTTATAGAAAATTTTATATTTTTAACAGATATTTTTATGTGATTTTGCACTTATTAGGTGCTTTTTTGTGGGTTTTTAATGTTTTTTGCGGGTTTTTAATGTTTTTTGCGGACCGACGTAAAGTCACATAAACTGACGTTAGTTAAATATTATTTAAGCTATTTTTGCTATAAAGTGTTTTGAAGTTTACCCAATAAATTATGAGGCGCTTACCTTTAGCAGGCTTCGTGATGAACTTCAATCTTTTTAAAGCTTCTTCTTTGTTAAAATTGCATTTCACTAATTCATACAGAGCCTGTAATACAACCATCAAAAAAAGCAATGAAACATCAGAATAAACAGACATCATTCAGAAAGCACTGACATGGCACCCAGGTGGCGTAGCGGGATATTCCGCTAGCACACCAGCACCGAGTTTCTGAACTCCTCGGTTCGAAACTCGGTGTTGCCACCGGTCAGCTGGGTGCCCTCTGGCGGGCATAATTGGCAGTGCCTGCAGCAGATACTAATTGGCCACCGTATCTGCAGGGTGGGGACCGGACTACAAATCCCCCCCCCCCCCCCCCAACAGTCCAGTCCACCACCAATGTGCACTCCACCACTGCCCGCCAACCACTTAGATTGCGGAAGCAAGCATAATACTTTCACTCAAGTTTTATTATCAGAACAGCTTGACAACGGTGTTGCGGTCATTACAATAACAAGACAGATTAACCGTAGAACACAGCTACTTCTTTAAACTGTTTTTGCTATCTGCTTGTTGCTTCACATGGGCTGTGTGTAAGCAACATTGAAATGTAGCTCAATGCTTTGCTTTCCTTAGTTACTCCATAAGCATATACTTGTAAACTAGAGATGTACCGATCAGGGTTTTTGGCACCGATTCCGATCTCCTTTCAGGGACATCGGCCGATAGCCGATTCCGATCGGGGGGGTTTAGCAGTAAATAAAATAAATAAACTTAAAAAGAGCCTCACAGTGAAGATAAACCGGAGCAGCGCGCGTGTGCGTGTGTGTGTGTGTGTGTTTGTGTGTTTGTGCCTTTAGAAGAGACGCTTTGTTCACAGTATCGCTATAAGTGATTCATTGATTCACGAGTCGATTCATTTTTCGCGAAGCGTAAGTTTCTCTTCTCGGTTATCTCTCCGTGTTTACTGTTATTAATTAAATGTCGTGGTTTTAAATAAACACCAGCTACTACAGAACATTCTGTGTGACTCTCTTACATTAAAAAGCTTCATTAAACTGCTATTACCACAGATCTGTAACCGAGTCAGACTCGTTCCGTCTAAGGAGCTAAAAGTTCAGCAGATGATCCTGAACTAACGAATTTGGTAATGAATAAACTTTTGCCTCTGATTGGCTCTGTAACGTTTTCTGTTCTCATCTACATCACAAGCAAGAACCGCTCACGATTTACCAAAGTGAACCAGGAGTTTATATAACGTGCTGATAGAATCGACTCAGATGTGACCGGGTTGAATTATCTTTTTAAAGTAAATATTACAATCAGCAAAATTACATCGTATGTATGATGCACAACGTTAATGATGTTATTTTAGGTCATGAAGAGCTTTCACTGTGGTTTCTGTACGATGGTTGATGAATGGTGATGCGATGGTTGGTGCTTCGTAGCTCAAAGTCTGGATCGATCCACTGAGCTGTTAACTTAACATGGTCTTTATATATCACACGATCGGATCGGCTACTTTTAGGGAATATCGGCCGATCGCCGATAGCATATTTTGATTAAAAATCGGCCGATACCGATTCATAGCCGATCGATCGTCCCATCTCTATTGTAAACCATTACTTTTGGACAGTTATTGCAATCACACCACACACCCGACATTGCATTGAAAACAAACTATTGTACAAGAGGTATAGCCCATGGAAACTCCTTCCACCTGAGAATTTTGTCAGAAATGAAAGTAAACTGAAGACATTCTTTGTAAATAAATTAATAAAATAAATTAATAAAAAAAGTTTTCTATGTACAAACAACAAAAGAACATTCAAATTTATCATGCATAATGTTTAGACAGTTGCATTTGTTAACTTGTTAAAGGTTGCAGATTTGGCTTTTTTAAGTAGTGTCACTGAAAGTCTCTGTGTAACAAACTCATATTGAATAGATGAACCTTGTAACCTCGACGAGTGGTTAACAACACCGTCGGGTTAATATTGGGCTAACTCGACGTCTTAATTTTACCTTTTCAATGCTATCGGCTCAACGGGCGAAAGGGGATTACCATTTGAACAACATATTTTACATAGTTGATAAAATCTGATAAATGAACAGTTTGTAGCGTCTTTCTCAATATTGCACAAAAACGCGATTTTTCGGCTTGTTATGGCTATCCACAGCGAGAGGGGGTTCGCCACTAGCACGCTGACCCCCCCTCCGCTCTCGGCACAAGCAGCAAGCTGATTGGCGGGACTTTATCCCTGAACGGACGCCATGATACTGCGTTGCGAGAAGTCCCATTCATACTGCAGTCCGTGGCGGGTCTCATCATTAATACGGTCTCTGACAGAAGCGCGAAGCTAGGCGAGGCGGGGCGGGGTGGTTGGGTGAAAATGAAGCGCTCCGATTGGCCGAAAGCACTCCGCTTACGCGCAGATCTCTGTGGCTCAGCGGCGGAATCAACTTCAGTGACGACCTGGTGACAACTTGACTGAAACTGGCGAAACGCGAGATCAAACGATATGCGTACTTTAGAACATGGAATCGTACAAGCGTACTAGGAGGTCAAAATGCGTACATGCTGGCAGGTCTGCACCTGTGCAGAATGCAGGGGCGAGAAGAGGAGGGCTGTACAGGTGTCGGAAGAGGCATGTACAGCGACGTGCTCTCCTCGGATACAATCGGGTATCCATCAGCAGCGGAAGACAAAAATTGATTGCGCTAAATCGGGAGGAAAATGGGGAGAAAATGCATTAAAAAAAAGACAGCGCTGACATTAGGTTACCTCTTCATTGTCTTTGACTAACAGCCTTTTTGGGTCCGTCTCCGATCCGGTCTCAGCTTTGGTCTCCGCTTCAGTCTCCTCTGTGATGCGCTTGGTAGCTTCAGCCAAATATTCCTCCACTTCGTTTTCCGGCAGCAACTCGGGATTCCACAGAAGCTGATCCTCATTTTCATACACTACAATTACAGGTGGAACAAGGTTAATAAGTACTGTGTGAATATATAAATACATTAAGCGATGCCTGGGTAAAAAAATCCTCAAACCACCTTTAATTGCTTCCTAAATTCTCTTTTACCTTTTTCATTGTTGTTATATTCGCACAGCTCTGCAGGTGTCTCAGCCTGGTACATCGGCCCAACTTTGACTTCCTGCTCATTAAGGAACACATACAAAATGGATTAAGACTTGTATTTACATTTACATTTATTGTTTGGTAAGCAATGCAGTTTGGAAGAACCTCTCCAATTCTTACCTTCTTCCAGTCAAAAGATGGAACATAATCGTCGTCATCGGACTCCTCAGCATCACCTACAAATAAAAAATCAGCAGTTTTGAGAGAGAACCCTTATAGTCACCAGAGGAAAAACTGCATTGCATGATCACCAGCTTTAAGCTCACAAATAACAAGGTATGTGTAAATACAAGTCACAACATTTAGACCTTAAGAACATGTACATTACACATTGTCAAAGGCAAATACACAGGAGCAGGTATGCAGAATGGGGAACCATAAGTATTTAACCACTCCTATTCTTTATTTAACTTATCTATTTACATTTACGGCATTTAGTAGACGCTTTTATCCAAAGCGACTTACAGTACTGTGACAGTATACAGTTTAAGCAATTAAGGGTGTTAGAAATTAATGTGCAAAATTCAGGAGTAGAGTCGTTTATTAACACATACAGATAGATGTATGGGCACAGCTTGGAAGACAGACAAAAAATCTAACTAGACATAGTTTTGGGGAGCCTTTTCTACACTCGAAGTGAGGGGAGGAATTAGGGAGAGGAGGAGGAGGAGGTTAAGGGGGACGGAAATGACAATGAAGAGGGGGACTACAAAGGTGAACAAAGGTTGGGCTAGTGTAATAAAAGGGTGTTGGTTTTATTGTGGGTAATCACAATGGAGGGGGTCAGGATACAGGATAACAAAAGATGTGAGGAGACACGATTAGGTGTGTAGGAGACAGGGAGTGGGGGTAATACAGGATGGGGGATCAAACAGGAGGGCTCACTCAATATACAAAATGTAAGAAAAGGGGGATAATTTCTCTTAATGGTTAAGGGACAGTTTGCATCCTGGCAGTGGTGGGGCTTGAACCAGCAACCTTTTGATTACTAGTCCAGTACCTTAACCACTAGGCTACAGCTGCCCCACGTTACACACATCAAGTATAAGAAACAATAAGTATGAATTTCCAAGCGTTAAGATATGTGGTACAAGATGGCACGGCGGCTAATGCTAAGTTCACACTACACTTATATTGTTTGTTTATTGGGATTTTATCGTCATGTTTTACACTTTGGTTACATTCATGACAGGAACGGTAGTTACTCATTCCACAGGTTATATGGGACGCAGTCATTGACAATTTAGTGTCTCCAATTCACCTCACTTGCATGTATTTGGACTGTGGGAGGAAACCGGAGCGCCCAGAGGAAACCCACGCGAACACGGGGAGAACATGCAAACTCCACACAGAAAGGACCCGGACCGCCAGACCTGGGGATCGAACCCATGACCTTCCTGCTGTGAGGCGACAGTGCTACCCACTTAGCCACCGTGCCGCCCCACACTACACTTTTAAGGTGTTCAGATCGCTGTACAGTTCACACTATGCGACTGGATCTCTTGTAATCGGGAGTCTTTTAAGTCGGGGTGGTTTTCACACTACACGACCGATCGGCGATAGGGGGTCACACACGACACCATCTATCACCATGAAGAATCGCAGGTGAGTCTTTCTGGTCTCCCAAACTACGTTTTGTCACGAAAACACACGCGAGAAGTGACGAGGGGTTTAATGATACCACGTCCAAAAACGCACGTCAACAAGATGCGAGCGATCAAAGACAAGGAAAACGAAGAGGAAAGACAAAATAATCTGGCTGAAGGAGTGGATTTGGCCACGCAGCCAGCAGGGATCGCTTCAGAGAGAGTTGGAAGTAAATAATATTTTTTTTCAACGCAAGGTTGGTATAGTGAACAAGAGTAGATTTTCGAGCCATGAGCGAACGCCGATTTGCCTCCGAGCTGGCACATCTAGCAGTGACCTGTCTAGAGATGCATGAGTACGGATACTAGTATCGGGTATTAGCCCGATACCGCGCTCATTAACTCGTACTCGCACTCGCAAACGAGGCTCCGATACTAAACATCCGATACCTTGTGCCTAGTGAACGTTGCTGCGTTAACGCAGGGATTTTCAACCTGTGGGGCGAGAGTGCTTGTCTGGGGGGGGCGCGAGTGCCTGACCGGGGGGGCGTGACATTGCGAGATTTTTTTACTTCTAAAACTAAAGCAATTAATTTTTCACCCACGGGAGACAGATTGAATTATTCTCACTGACCACGCTCACACGCACGTTTATTGTTATTTAGTTCCGTTTAAAAAAAAAAAACCTTCAAAATAGAGCTAACAGCGAAGATAACCGGTTACAAAAGCAGCGACCGCTGTTATAGGACGTGTGTGTGTCTTTAATACTCTGTTCACAGTGTCGATACAAGTGATTCAGGAGTCGACTCATTTTAAGCTTCTTTTCTCAGTCATCTCTCCGTGTTTACTGTTATAATGAATGATGCGGTTGTAAATAAACACCAACTACTACAGAACATTTTGTGTGACTCGCTTACATTATAAAGCTCAGGCTTAATTATACTGGTTATTACCACAGAGCGGGAGCCGACTCAGAGTCGTTTACGATTTACCGAGGTGAACCACGAATGTATGTGCTGATAGAATCGGCTCAGATGGGATCAGACTGTATTATCCTTTGAAAGTAAATATTTCAATCAGCAGAATCGCATCGCATGTATGATGTGCACAACGTTAATTACGTGCGTTTATTAATGAACGTTAACGTTAGCTTGTCAGAAGCTTTCTCAATGATGTCTGTTCCACTGCACTATTTTACACTAAAAACTACACTATTCCATAATGCTCCAGATTGCATCATTCTAAATAGGTATCGGTATCGGCGTGTACAAAAATACATGTACTTGTACTCGTACTCGGTTGGGAAAAAATGGTATCGACGCATCCCTAGACCTGTCAGCAAGCAAAAAATAGGGCAGAAATCGTGGAGTGTGAACTAGGCATAACACACTAGCACACCATGTTCAAACTTGCAAATTCGTATCTCAGCAGTGACCAGTCCAGGCATTCAAGCAAACACAATTGGCCATGTTTGAGAGAGAGAGAAGTTTGGATGGGGTCTCAAATTTTCCTAGTCTCAAATTTGCAGTCCCTCACTCTTCGCCTGTTCATGAGCATTAAACAGAGCGTGGAGCTCACCATCAAGGTAAATGCATGGTTCAGAGAGAAGCTGAGCAGTGCTGTGTGTTCGGCTACAGTAAGCAGACTCCTGACTGGAAGAACTGCGGTCCTCCTCTCGCTCACATGACTCCTTTACTCCATCCTCCTAGCACAAGCAGGCACACAGAACAAGACCACTAGTACAGACCTCTATGCTTTCGAGGGTCAAGAGAAATCACTTCTGTTGTGTTTGTACTATTTACCTTCTTTGAAAGAGCTTTTCCTGGTGCGCTGCTGCTCTGGTCGTCCTCTGAACCTTCAGGCTCTTCAGTTCCTTCTTCCTCATCTTCAGCCGAATCTACTGCACCATAACCGTACATTTTGAGGAGCTCATGAAGAGGCATCTCTCCTTCCTGAAACAAGCCAAATATATACAGTTAAAGCAATCACTCAAATAAATGAGAGCGATTGCATCATGCTTCCTCTCCACCAATGCCGATCCCTGCTCCGACTGAGGAGAACGAAGCTAACCCACGCCCCCTCCGCCACGTGGGCAGCAGCCGTATACATCTTATCACCTACACTTTGACGAGTGCAGTGCAGCTCAGCGTTGTGTACGGAGAGACACACCCTGAGAGCACTCTTTTCTCATCTCTGTGCAGGCGCCATCAATCAGCCAGCAGAGGGCGTAATTGCACCGGTCATGGGAGAGAGACCCCATCCGGCTTAGTCCCGCCCATATCTGAATAACGGGCCAATCGTTGTTCATGTGGCCGCTCAGCCTTCGCCGGCAAGGCAGAGCTGAGATTCGATACGATGTATTCAAGATCCCAGCTCTGGTTCCAGCGTGTGTTTTTAATACTAGAATTTTAAACTGAGGTAGTAGGGCCAACTAAATGGCCATACATTTCCACAGACACACTCCAAACTCCAGTCTTAAGAAGTCTATCCTAAAGAGTGTAGGCTTTTATAGACACAAGGAGAGTGGAAGCAGCTCCCACACTCACGCCCAAGACTCTTGAAAGTGATGTCTAACAAGCTTGCTGTGAGGCGTCTACATACTACATACATACATCCACATAATGTATCTCATGGCAGCCTTGGACAGTGCTCCATTCAGTAACTGTATACCCAAAGTTCATCTGTATTGTAGGTGTGGCTTGTAAAATTATTCTTGAATGTACAGATCAGGTTGGTGTACCTAATAAAGTGGTGCATGCAAGTAAGCCAGACAGATTTAAGTGTATATTGCATATGTTAACTTACACGAGTCAGGTCGTCGATTTCATTGTTGAAGTTGGTCTCTCCCTGCAACTTCTCCTCCTCCTCCAGTGTCTGCTCATCGTCAAAGTCATGGACCAGCATGTCTGCAGTGGGCTCGAAATCCCTGTCTGCTTATTAGCAAGATGTGTCGCTATTATTACTGACTAATTTACATTAAATTACATTTACGTTTTATACATTCTGTTAAACTGTAGGTAATATCGAACACTAATGCTATGATAGTAACACACACCGATCAGCCATAACATTAAAACCACCTCCTTGTTTCTACACTCACTGTCCATTTTATCAGCTCCACTTACCATATAGAAGCACTTTGTAGTTCTACAATTACTGAATGTAGTCCATCTGTTTCTCTGCATGCTTTGTTCGCCCCCTTTCATGCTGTTCTTCAATAGTCAGGACCACCACAGAGCAGGTATTATTTAGGTGGTGGATCATTCTCAGCACTGCAGTGACACTTACATGGTGCGGGTGTGTTAGTGTGTGTTGTGCTGGTATGAGTGGATCAGACACAGCAGCGCTGATGAAGTTTTTAAACACCTCACTGTCCCTGCTGGACTGAGAATAGTCCACCAACCAAAAATATCCAGCCAACAGCGCCCCGTGGGCAGCGTCCTATGACCACTGATGAAGGTCTAGAAGATGACCAACTCAAACAGCAGCAATAGGTGAACGATCGTCTCTGACTTTACATCTACAAGGTGGAACAACTAGGTAGGAGTGTCTAATAGGGTGGACAGTGAGTGGACACGGTGTTTAAAAACTCCAGCAGCCCTGCTGTGTCTGATTCACTTATACCAGCACAACACACACTAACACACCACCAACATGTCAGTGTCACATGTATAACTACAAAGTGCTTCTATATGGTAAGTGGAGCTGATAAAATGGACAGTGAGTGTAGAAACAAGAAGGTGGTTTTAATGTTATGGCTAAAAATGTTATGTTATGGATGTTATAGACTTTTTTAATGAAGTTTGCTGTTGTTAATATGATTATTCAAAATACATACTTGTTGGTAATTACCTTGTGTATTTGATCCACTTGCGGAGAGCTATAAAGGGAAAAACACCATACTTTTAAACTGTTCTTGCAAGCATTGGAGCAAATCAACAAAAAAAGCTCTATTGTAAAAGAAACAACACATTTTGTCAAACAGGGCGGCACGGTGGCTAAGTGTGTAGTACTGTCGCCTCACAGCAAGAAGGTCCTGGGTTCGATCCCCAGGTGGGGCGGTCTGGGTCCTTTCTGTGTGGAGTTTGCATGTTCTCCCCGTGTCTGTGTGGGTTTACTCCGGGAGCTCCGGTTTCCTCCCACAGTCCAAAGACGTGCAAGTGAGGTGAACTGGAGATACAAAATTGTCCATGACTGTGTTTGATATAACCTTGTGAACTGATGAACCTTGTGTGATGAGTAAGTACAGTTCTTGTTATGAATGTAACCAGAGTGTAAAACATGACGTTAAAATCCTAATAAACAAAAACAACAAACTTTTGTCAAACATCATTGTGTTTTTTTTTTAAGGACCTGGCTGATTGATCCTTAATAGCACAGCAACTTACAGTACTGTGCCAGAATACTGTCTAAGCAATTGAGGGTTAAGGGCCTCGCTCAAGGGTCCAACAGTGGCAGCCTGGCACTGCCACAGACATGTTGGTAGTACGAATGTACCAAGTGAAGGTAGAAAATGTAAAACGTCTTAAAGATAATGTAAATAAAGAACAACTTTAATACTCCCAATCAGTGGTTGTGTAACAAGGTGTGCATGGTATGGACTACAGTCTGTGATTGTGTATGTACAAAATTGTACCTAATACCTACTATTTACCGTGGCTTTATTACAAACAGCTCATTCATCACTGCACAAATGCACTACAAAGGGTATAAAATAAAGACTTCTATACCATATCTAGTGCACTACATAATAAAACTCGTTGACTTATGAACGTAGCCACTATTTACTGCCAAACCTACTCGGAGACGTATTTTGCGGGCTAAATCCCAAACGACTTCCAAGTACACTACATAGGGACACTACATAGGGTATTAGATAACGACTTCTACACTCTTTCTAGCACACTATATAGTAGACGAAAAGCCGATTGAGATTAAATGAATCAAACTATAAATCCAATGCGTGCAATAGTAAACAGAAGATACAGCGCACAGTTGGTCTGAGCTAACAAGTCGATATGGAATAAAATAAGTTATTAAACGATTAGTAAACCGTAAAACTCAGCGAATACTCAGTTATTAAGTTTTAAAATCCGAGTTTTTTGTGTTTGAAACATGAGCACCCTTAACAGCAACAGAAATTGGCGGGTGACGACGGATACACTTCAGTAAGCTAGCTATTGTTGCTATTAATTCAAAAAAAACAAAAACAACCCGTTTGTGATATTTGTAAACAATTATATTTTAATTAAAGAACAACGACTAGTCTGTTAAAAGTATGTTAAATTGCGGCGACGGTGCAACAGGTTAGGTACGCATGCTAGCTAACTATGTACATAGTGTATAAGTAAACAATAGTGTATTGTTTAGCTATAGCCAAAACTATACTGCATACTAGTTTGCTAAATTTCATACTAAAACAGTACATCACTGTTTTAAAGCCATTACTGTTTAATATTACATACTATTCTAGTATCTTAGCCGCCATTCTGTTTTGGAGGCGTTAACATGCTAGTAAACATAGTACGCTAGCAATAAGTAGAAGTATATCAACTACAAGAAAATACCAAGTTTCAGAATAAAATATTACTGTTGAATGTTAAGGAATAGCAGTTAGTTATGTATAGTTAGTTCCCTTGTTTTGGTTTGTTTATTTGAGCGCAATTTCTTACCTCCGCCATTATTGATTACTGTGGGAACGTGTGAAGGCAGCGACAGTCGGTGTGTAAATTCACTATAAAAGTCTGGACTCAACAACAGTACAAGAGTTTAAAATTAAATTACATTAAATTAAATTATATCAAATAAACAATAAACTAAACTAAACTTAATTAATTAAACTAAACTATGGGAACGTGTGAAGGCAGCGACAGTAGAAGTGTATTTCACTATAAAAGTCTGGACTCAACAGTAAAACTAAAAAAATGTAGTTAAAAGTAGGGCGAAGTGAATATTTATTTACTCATAGTTTGCTTTTAAGTAAACCTATTTAAAAGCAAAAAAAAATCGTATTTTAAATACACTACAATTACATACATTGACGTTCTATTAAGTAACTCCTTGTAGCAGGTATTTCATTAAAGTACTGTATTGAGATTTTATAGATTTCTCAAACCATTTTATTTCTTTGACTGAATAATTAAAACACAATACTACTCCGTATACAGATCTGAATTTGCTTTAAGATTTACTGCTAAATTACAAAAATATGTACATACAAAAATTTAGCTCATTAATTCAGCTGAGGGAATAAGCCTGCGCTCTTGCATTTTTTTCTTTGGTCTCTTTCTTGCTCTTTCAAATTAGTGGTGGTTCTTGGATTACCATCATGAAACACCTTTTTTTTTAAAGCCTTGGCAAAAAGCCACTGTTCCATGTAGCTGCTAAATATTCACAATCAAAGTAGCCCCTATTAGAGTGAGATGAACATTTTTTAAAGTTTTTAGTTGATATATTTTAGTGCAAATATCTACTTTAAATTAGCACACAATGTCTTCTGACATACATTTCTTAGCAAAAGTTAAAAAAATAAATTAACATTCACCCCTTTGTTTAAAATGTGTATTTGTGATGTTTAAATAAAAACAACTTAATGTATTAATATTGCAAATACAATAGTTCTGGTGCAAAATGCACCTGTTCGTTTTTAGATAAGATTTCATAATGTGCTCTGAGAGTAAATGTAAGAGAAGCCAGTATAGTCACTACAGTCATACAAAGTTGATAACAGAAGGACCTAAAAAAAGTTAACTTTAGTTAATAGTTATAAGCTATGAACATTACTAAAATCCATCTGCTAAAATGCACACAAGTATTTAGACTAATTTAAATAACTGGCAGATAAAACAAAATAAGAATCTTTTGCCAATAATTTAGCTTGCCATATTTGGACAAAATGAAACTTAATCTGGGCCCCCACCCCATTGGGCCCCCACCCCATTGGGCCCCCACCCCACCCCAAAACTTTATTTGTTCATACATTTGTTAAGACATTGTGAGAAAATTACAAAGAGACTTCAGATCCTGCAAATGTATAAGCTATCCTGATCAATATGTTTAGCCAAACATGCTTCTGTTTACCCTTAAGACCACTCAGCTCATATTGTACCAGACGCAGTTTAAAAAACAAACCGTTTCAGATCTAAATGAAAAGTCTTAGTTCCACCTGGCCTATCCCATAGCTATTGTCAATTTTATAGATTACCTGTATGTATACTTTAGCATTGTAGTGTGTCAGACTAGTACGTGTGTATCAAGATTAGGTCTATGTCAAGTAGATCTAATCCACAGACGTGTCTAAAGATATTTTAATGCACAATGAGTAATTCCTCTTGCCCATTTTAGTGGCAGTTTTTGACCACATGACACTGGATGCTGGATATTTTTGGTTGGTGGACTAGCCAGGCTGATGGACCTGATACCCTAACACCATAAAAACTAGGTCAAGACAAATGTTAGGATAAGATGTCCTCACATCAGACGTCAGCCAGGTGGTGCCATATTTCATGAAACACGTTTTATTTGTGTAAACCTATAAAATTTTAGTCTGTTATTTTAAGGTAAGACAAATAGACATGACAAATGTTACCACCTGAGCAGAAAACAGAACAGAAAAAAACAAATGTAACAGAAAACTGAGGTATTTAATGTAATAAAGATGCAAGCTCAGTTTCCAACTAATAAACACTGAGCAACAGCAAGTGAACAGACTAGTAAAACAAAAAAATACAAGAATCACCTTTATACAAGCACTAAATCATGTGTATTCCATACAAATGATTTCAGTGCTTATTAACAATATTTTAAGATAAAATAATTAACCAAAAATACAAAATGCAGAAAAGTCTGAGCCAGGTTCTTACTTAATCACTGAGCTACTAGAGATACGTATGACCTTAGAAAATAGTAAAAATGTTAAATATCTGACAAACATTAATACAAAAATGCACATTCTAAGAAATCCTACGTTACTATACAACATTCTAATTAAAAAAGTAAAGAATATATATGGGAAAAAAAAACATCAAACAAATTGCAAACTTTTAGTAGCCACAATATAATAAAGTCTTTGTCATGCATGTAGTTGAAATAATGTGGACTGGATACAGCCAAATTACATACAGAGGTTCCAGATGTATAACATCTAGATAGCAATGAGTGAACACACCTTTACAATTTGACTTGGTCAAAAAGTACCAATAATATTAAGCCTGATGTATGGAGAACATACATCCATTGTTCTGCTGCTCTAATCACTAATGCAGTTTTAAAACACACTTAAGTAAACACTTCCATGTTATTAAAGTAACAAAGTACCTGTGACCTGTTAAAGTGCAACGGTTAAGCTCACTTAAAACAGCATAACAGATCATCGATACCAAAACAGGTCACTGCACAACACTTCCAAATGTCGTGTCAGCACCAACAGTTTGCTTTATAACGATAATATTCTACTTAAATTCACTTTAAGTAGCACATACGTATGTGGTACATTCACACACAAACATGGCATACACTGCCAACCTGTCGTCTCACTATAAAATATTGCAATTCAAGTTGAGTGTTCAAAATACAGTACAGATCTTCTTGTTTACTAAAATACAAAAAGTTCTGAGACAATAAATAATGACCTAATCCAGAGCTTATCTTACACTTCAAAAACGGAATTTTTTCCCCGCATTTTTTATTGAAGGTGTACCGTCCTTTCTCACCGTCAATCCATAGGTGAACATTCTGTCCATGTCAGTCCTTGTATATCATGACATGCCGGCTTACCAAAGTTTAAAGTCAATAATAATAATAATAATACTGTTCCCTTGTAGAAATACAGCACTCGTCATACAGCCACTCTGCCCTTGACCTCCAGTTTGTTAATGCTCTCGCCCTGTTTGGTACCGTGTTCCTCTGTGAATGTTATATAGGAGTAGACCAGACTACCAGCAATACTGAGACAACACACACACGCGCACACACACACAAACACACAACATTGTGCAAAGATCAGTAACACTGCAATTGTAGGAAAGATCAATATAAAAAATAATGCAATTACTGGGAGGCACGGTAGCTCGGTGGGTAGCACTGTTGCCTCACAGCAAGAAGGTCCTGGGTTCGATCCCCAGGCGGGGCGGTCCGGGTCCTTTCTGTGTGGAGTTTGCATGTTCTCCCCGTGTCCGCATGGGTTTCCTCCGGGAGCTCCGGTTTCCTCCCACAGTCCAAAAACATGCAGTCAGGTTAATTGGAGACGCTGACTTGCCCTATGGGTCAGTGGTCCCCAACCACCGGGCCGCAGACCGGTCCGTGGGTCATTTATTAACGAATAATTAGAGATCGCTAGGAGCAATTAAATTTCCAACAATCTTCAGGTGTTATTGTCTCTAATCACCACTAGGTGGGAGCAGCGTCTCGTTGCAGCAAAAAAAAAGCTTAGAGTTCCCACCGATTTTCCATTCTATAGTTATTCTGTTTTAAATCCTCTCGCCCCTGCTGG
The DNA here is from genome assembly GCF_030014385.1 of Trichomycterus rosablanca. Classification (NCBI taxonomy): domain Eukaryota; kingdom Metazoa; phylum Chordata; class Actinopteri; order Siluriformes; family Trichomycteridae; genus Trichomycterus; species Trichomycterus rosablanca. The sequence continues at coordinate 48,352,041 of NC_085993.1, read as the reverse complement.
TCCGTAAAATGATATCTTATATGAAACTGGTCCGTGGTGCAAAAAAGGTTGGGAAGCGCTGCTATAGGTGAATGGCTGTGTGTGTATGTGTGTCTGCCCTGCGATGGACTGGCGCCCCCCGTCCAGGGTGTTACTGTGTGCCTAGTGCCCATTGAAAAGCTGAGATAAGCTTCAGCACCCCCCCAAAACCCTAATTGGATAAGCGGTTAAGAAAATGAGTAAGTGCAATTACTAAAAGATTTTAGGGCTGAGGACACAAATTTATACATAGATAATGGCTGTAGAGTTAACAAGTAAAGGCTGTTTTAGAGGTTTAACCGTTTTCATTAATCTACATTCAGAAAAGACTGAAGAGGACTGGAGTCACAAACATCTGAAAACAAAGTATTTGTCTAATAAATATTAAGGCAGATGATAGACAGGCTTGTGTTATAGCATAGTTTATTTTATTGTTGTGCCATTCAAGTGCCCACTCCAGTTTCTAATAAAAACAGCAATATGTAATACGTTATTACTCCAGAATAACCTACTGATAAAAGTCATACCTGATATTTAGACCAATGAAGTTAGTCCATGAGAAAATGTAATCCCCTCCAAACACCATTCCAATATAAGTGATTAATATGTTCTGTAAAAAAAAGTAAAGTAATAAATGACAAAACAGAAAACATCTCATCAGTTAAAGAACAGATTTACACAAGCGTACCTTCAGACAGCCAACTATGGTGGTAGTTAATGCAGAGTTGTACTGAGTGCACAGCACAGTGGAGTACATTAATATAAACCTGGAAAACAAACATTAAACATTAAATTTCATTTACAAAAAGACTGATCCTGCAAAGTATTGTGTGTTTACTTGAATTTACCCCATTATGCAAGACATGATAAACTGTCCCACAAAAAGTGCATCTGACCAGCCGTCATAATCCAGAGCCTAGAGAGAACAGACGGGGAAAAGAGTAAGGTCATGTAAAGTGAACTCATTAAAAATGATAGAACTGTTCTGCAGGCCTAAATACATTTACATCTGGCATATTTCACGTTCCGGCTCTGTTTGATCAAGGGTGGCATGCACCATGGGGTACAGCCATGAAGTCATTGATTGGTAAGTGATCTTATGGTTGCCACTGACACATTTGTTCATGTAAGCACTGAGCCATCGTGTCATCCTAATCATGTCGTAACCCAACTTTCAGTCCTACAGACTAGCAGTAGTTGTTAAAGTCAGTAATATTCTGTAGGGGTTGAATACCTATGACAGCAGTAATAAAATATTTAGCTACTCCAAAATACTACACAATTTATTTTCTTGGTTCATTAGCTGCATCATTCAACTGGATATAAAATTATATTGGGGGTAAATACGTCCTAAAGCAACTACATATGCTACATTTTTATTTAGTTTTTGTTGTGTAAATGTGATAAAATATTTGAAACCAGCTCTGTAAGCAGCATGGCAAGAAAAACATGTAAGAAGTCCACAAATGCATCTTAGAAATGTTGATTTGTGATACACTGTGATTCACAGAAAAGTACTGACTGAGGCAAAGGCCAGAAAGCTTTTGTGTCTTTTTACACTTTGAAAACATACAAAAGTGCAGAAATTCAAAAGCCCAAACTGACAAGGAACATAATATTAAACGTATAATGAATAAATCAACAGAAAAAAAGTTATAAAATTACACCGATCAGCCATAACAATAAAATCACCTCCTTGTTTCTACACTCACTGTCCATTTTATCAGCTCCATTTACCATATAGAAGCACTTTGTAGTTCTACAATTACTGACTGTAGTCCATCTGTTTCTCTGCCTGCTTTGTTAGCCCCCTTTCGTGCTATTCTTAAGCGGTCATTACTCTCACAGGACCACCACAGAGCAGGAATTATTTAGGTGGTGGATGATTCTCAGCACTGCAGTGACACTGACATGGTGGTGGTGTGTTAGTGTGTGTTGTGCTGGTACGAGTGGATCAGACACAGCAGCGCTGACAAAGTTTTTAAACACCTCACTGTCACTGCTGGACTGAGAATAGTCCACCAACCAAAAATATCCAGCCAAAGGTGCCACGTGGGCAGCGTCCTGTGACCACCGATGAAGGTCTAGAAGATGACCGACTCAAACAGCAGCAATAGATGAGTGATCGTCTTTGACTTTACATCTACAGTACAAGGTGGACCAACTAGGTAGGAGTGTCTAATAGAGTGGACAGTAAATGGACACAGTATTTAAAAACTCCAGCAGCGCTGCTGTCTCTAATCCACTTATACCTACTCTGTGGGGGTCCTGACCATTGAAGAACAGGGTGAAAGCAGGTTAAAAAGACATGCAGAGAAACAAGATGGACTACAGTCAGTAATTGTAAGTGCTTCTATATGGTAAGTGGAGCTGATCAAATGGACAGTGAGTGTAGAAACAAGGAGGTGGTTTTAATGTTATGGCTGATCGGTGTATGAGTATGGTGCAATAGAACTGGTTTCTTTAATTTTATTCGATGAATCATTAGTACCTATAAAACATGTCAGTTTATTTTGAGAGGGCGTATTCCTGCACTTACTAAGTTGTTTCCCCTCAATCACGTTTATAAGACCTGAGCCACACAGACCTAAATTGACCCTGGGAACACGTCACACGTTGTCTAAAGTTTCACTTGGTAAAAACAAGGGTGGAATCATCACTAGCATTCACTCTTCACCTCCCTACCAACTGAAGTGAAGTTGTGTAATTTAATAGTGTATTGTATAACTGCAATGTAATGTCACACTACACAAAAGGGGAAAGAAAAATAAGAATGTATAACAGTCTAATCCCCTTTAATAAGAACAACAATAAACTAGTGTCACCTGCCCTGAATTCAGTTAGCCCTACAGAACTGGAAAAACTATACTGTTTATAACATGGTGGAATAATAGATGGTTAAAGACTCATAAATGTTTTATTAACGATAATGAACTTTAAGACTGTCCTGTGTGCTGAAAGATGGTAACCTGTCTGTCATCTTTTTTATTTGCTTGTCTGGGCACGACGAAACTAAAAACCAGTAAAAGGAAGTATTGCCAAACATTACGGTACAACAACCACTCAAAATAGTGAGACAAATGCAGGACGATCTGTTGCAATCAAACGACTACACTTCACAAAACTGAGCATGCTGCACCGTGTATAGTGTTTTAAAACACGCAACTACACTGATCAGCCATAACATTAAAACCACCTCCTTGTTTCTACACTCACTGTCCATTTTATCAGCTCCACTTACCATATAGGAGCACTTTGAAGTTCTACAATTACTGACTGTAGTCCATCTGTTTCTCTACATACTTTTTTAGCCTGCTTTCAGCCTGTATATCAATGGTCAGGACCCCCAAAGAGCAGGTATTATTTGGGTGGTGGATCATTCTCAGCACTGCAGTGACACTGACATGGTGGTGGTGTGTTAGTGTGTGTTGTAAATGCTGTGTCCACTCTATTACACTCCTACCTAGTTGGTCCACCTTGTAGATGTAAAGTCAGAGAAGATCGCTCATCTATTGCTGCTGTTTGAGTTGGTCATCTTCTAGACCTTCATCAGTGGTCACAGGACGCTGCCCACGGGGCGCTGTTGGCTGGATATGTTTGGTTGGTGGACTATTCTCAGTCCAGCAGTGACAGTGAGGTGTTTAAAAACTCCAGCAGCGCATACCAGCACAACACACACTAACACACCACCACCATGTCAGTGTCACTGCAGTGCTGAGAATGATTCACCACCCAAATAATACCAGCTCTGTGGTGGTCCTGGGAGGGTCTTGACCATTGAAGAACAGGGTGATACCGGCTAACAAAGCATACAGAGAAACAGATGGACTACAGTCAGTAATTGTAGAACTACAAAGTGCTCCTATATGGGAAGTGGAGCTGATAAAATGGACAGTGAGTGTAGAAACAAGGAGGTGGTTTTAATGTTATGGCTGATCAGTGTACTTGTGCCTTATATTCTACTCATCAGGTCTAAAAAACGCCTTTGGACGACAAATTAGAGGGAGGTGCTTTGAGTGGCCCTTTTTACTGCTGGGGGGGGGTGTTGGGGCTGATGGGCTACAGTCAGTAATTGTATCTAAAAAGTGCATCTTTATAGCTGGTGTAGCTTATTAAATAGCCAGTAAAGACACAAAAGAAATAGCCAGCACACTGTGATCCATCACAGGGCTTCACTCTTAACCCCCCTCTTCAGTATAGATTGTAAACGCAAAAGGTTCTCAGTCATTTTCCACCGGTAAACACTGGACGCAAGGCTGAAACACCCTAGACAAAGCACTGCTGTATTACAGGGCTTTGGCTCGCCCAGATATATCAACCATGATTGACTATGTCTGAAGGTGATCAGCCTCTGCTAGCTGGTTAAAAGCGTCTGCACACAGCAAGTAAAGATACAATCGAAATAGCTAGCACACTATTTGGCACATCAGCTGGGTACAAGACAGGAATACCTGATCCATCGCAAGGCTTCACTCTTAACACCCCCCTTCAGACTTAGCCAAATACAATCTTATGAAGACAACAAGCTATATTCATTTATTTTTCTTCACACAGAAAGGTCCCAGACAGTGCTACCCACTGAGCCGGATAACAAACTATAATGAATGAGGACATAAAGGTGGTACCAATTAATATGTCTGTAAATGTTCACAGATTCTGGTATTTTACATTCATTTCTTTATCAATTATATTAATTAATATTATTCATTTCTTCACAGAATATTTAGTTACCTAGTTCAGCTAAATATTGCCTAGTTCAGTAACTTGTATATCAATATATACTGAAGCAATGGGCCACTATATCGGTACTGTTTATCCTAGTGGGTATAATGGTGGCTTTGTGTATAAACTGCTCCTCCTCCACGGCTGAACATGCTGAATAAACTAGGCTCTCTATGCGACCATGCAAAGCTGCATAAAATAAGCCATTCATCATGATTTCAATGCTGAGAGAAAACTTAGGACAGCTACCTGTGAAATCTGTAACTTACATTACAATCTCACATTATTGGACATGCTAGGAATCGACTCGTGTTGCAAGTTTCTATTGTAAAGTGTGAACTAGGAACTTATTAAGGCAATGAAGTGCTGAAAATACAGCAACCCTGAACAAGGAACCTCTGTGTAATCAAGCAGCTGGTGTAACTGAAGCTGCAAGATGTCCATCAAACCAGAGCTATTTGAGCTTAGCTGGTTTGATCCTGAAAGCTTTTGCAAGACAGTGTCCTAATGCCAGACTGCCTGCTTTATTTTACAGCGTTCTTACCTTGTCCAGGTCTCCAGTGACATGTGCCAGAAGCAGCGTTGGCAGGATCATAAATAAAGCGTTGTAATAGAGTAGACCATATTTTCCCAGCTCCTGGGGGAAGGAGGGCGAGAGAAACTGGATTATTTGTGGAACATTCCTACAAACTGATGAACACGTTCCTTACTTCTCTTTCACTTGGGCGCGCACACACATACACACACACACACACATACAGTACCTCTTCTGTGAAATAGCTGACACATGCATTTGAATAGAATCAGCATTCGTGGGCATAGAACATACACACACATGTTAGCTGCATCTATAAATGTATAGATTTTAAAAGCAAAAGGTTCTTAGTCATTTTTTATTTCATTTCAATCGACCCCTTTATCCTAGTCAAGGTGAAACACTGGGCGCAAGGCTAAAACACCATAAACAAAGCACTGCTGTATTACAGGGCTTAAGCTCTCCCAGACACATCAATCGTGATTGGCTAGGTCTGAAGGTGATCAGCTTTGGCTGGCTGGGTTAAAAGGTCTGGCACAGAGCTGGGAAATTTATTTATTTAATTATTTATTATTTTATTAGTATTTTAACGTCATGTTTTACACACTTTAGTTACATTCATGACAAGACAGGTAGTTTCTGGTTACACAGGATTCATCAGTTCAAATCTTTTAATGTCAAACACAGTCATGGACAATTTAGTATCTCCAATTCACCTCACTTACCCGTCTTTGGACTGTGGGAGGAAACCCACGCAGGCACTGGGAGAACATGCAAACTCCACACAGAAATGACCCAGACTGCTCCACCTGGGAATCAAACCCAGGACCTTCTTGCTTTGAGATGACAGTGCTACCCACCGACCCATCGTGCCACCTGAGCTGGGAAATAATGGAGATCATCGGTATGGCGTGACTCTCTATATGTGATACTGATCCCTGTGTTAACCAGTCACGAGCATATGGAAACAAGCATGTAGATACTGCACACAAGTCGAAGAGGGTGTGTGTTAAGGCAGTGGTGATGAAGTAGACGAGATACAATTGGGCAATTAGATTGGAAGAAATATGGAAAACCTGCATCAACAGAATTTTACAAAACAGCCAAAAGCAAGTTATTCAGTTTAAGCTATTGTGTAGCACCTCACATTTCTATGTACTGAGCAGCTGTTTCTTTTGGAAGGAATTGACCACATCTCACCTTAGAGTCCAATTTCTGTTTCACGAAGGCTCCATTAGCAGCAGTTAAGACATCGTTCGCTAGGATAAACACATAGCCCTCCAGGTCAAAGGACAGGTCTGCACTGAACAAGAAATAAAAATAAATAAATTTAAAAACTCGCACCCACGGGCGAGCAGATCGGGACAGTAAAGTGGCATCAACACCAAGCGGTGTGACTATGAGCTGATGTGATTGAATAGCATAATAAAAATCCAAAAGCATGCCAATACTGTTGTATCATTCTTGTACAGATGGTGTTTTGAAACAAGCTAAACTATTTAGGGAGTGAAAGAAATCCAATATCAGCAATTATCCTAAAGAATTATTGAACTGTTAAGGTAAACTCGACTGTTTCAGGAGTGGTGGATGATTCACAAGTGGCATAGCGTGACTCTACATGTCCTTCTGTAGTTCTGTTTCACACTTTGGTGACAGGTAGTTATTCGTTACACAAGATTCATCAGTTCACAAGTTCAATATCACACACAGTCATGGACAATTTTGTATCTCCAGTTCACCTCACTTGCACGTCTTTGGACTGTGGGAGGAAACTGGAGCTCCTGGAGGAAGCCCACGCAGACACGGGGAGAACATGCTCCACACAGAAAGGACCCAGAGCGCTTCACCTGGGGACTGAACCCAGGACCTTCTTGCTGTGAGGCGACAGTACTACCCACTGAGCCACCGTGCCGCCCTCTTTCTGTAGTAAACTGCCATGAAAAGAAGGTACAATAAAGTGACCAGCGAATACATTAGTTGGAGTAAGAGTCTGCCCTTACTATTTGGAGACCAAAAGTCTGCCCAGCACTCATCTGTCTGTCTGTCTGTCTGTCTGTCTGCCTGCTTACTTAACTCACCACCATCCATTTATTTGACCAAACGCTTGTTTATTTATCTAACAGTGTTTGTGATGAAATAATCATTCACACCATGCAAAGAAAATGCAGTACAGTGTTGTACTGTACTTAAACTATGACATTTTCATACTGTCCCAGTCCTGGTAGTTATGACTGAAAAAATACTGCACATATTAAATACTGCACATATTAAATATGTATCTGGAACTCAGATGATACATTTACCTTGCAGCCACAAAAGCCCCAACAATCATGGTAAATACAGTGAGCTGAACTGCTCTGGAAAACTTCTTCCTGATGAAAAAAAAGCAATATTTTACCTCATAGTGGACATTGTTACTGACACAGCAGTGCTAGAATAATTTATTGCTTGTGTACTGGTTCACTCACTTTAATAATAAGCCTTCAGCAAGCATTGTGAAGAGAATAGAAAATCTCCTCAACACTGTAAACATCGGCAGACTGAAAAGACAGAATAAATACATTAATTCAGCTCATCCAGTGAGAGGGACACTTGATACATAACAGCGTGACACACACAGTCACTATTAATATACACAATCTGGCAGTAAGCATGCAGTATGTGAATAACATTTGAACCCATGGCTAAACATAGAGTGGCATGACTGTGCACTTTATTGCATTGTGGATTTATTTTGATTTGAGTCCGATTGACACTTTTATCCATCAATCCGACACGAAATGTAAAAACACAAAAGACATCAGAATTGGATTTTAACGTCATGTTTTACACTTTGGTTACATTCATGACAGGAACGGTAGTTACTTATTACACAAGATTCATCAGTTCACAAGGTTATATTGAACACAGTCATGGTCAATTTAGTGTCTTCAATTCACCTCATTTGCACGTCTTTGGACAGTGGGAGGAAACTCACGCGGACTCAGGGAGAACATGCAAACTCCACACAGAAAGGACCCGGACCGCCCCACCTGGGGACCTTCTTGCTGTGCGGCGACAGTGCTACCCACTTAGCCACCATGCCACCCGACATCAGAATTGAAAAGAGCTCAATTGTTAGTTTACACTGGACTGAAAAACTCTGTCAATTTAACCTGGTATTATAAATGTAACCTATGCAATAGAAGATCATACTTAAGCCTTTTTGTTCCAAACAGCCCAGTTACTTGATTTCCTACATACAGAAGAGGTAGAGGAAAGGTCTGAAACACAAGAAAAAATTCCAAAATATTAGAAAAAACTCCTAAAAACATCTACGACTACGTATTTAATAATGATTGTGCATGTCGTGGTAAGGGATATATTAACTGTTGGGCTGATGGTAGTTAAGTACTAGATGAATGCAGCAGATATGGGCAGCCATAAAGACCTGACTGACTTTCATAAGAGCCAAAACATTATGGCCAGATGACTGGGTTGAAGAATTTCTAAAACAGCAAGAGGTGCTCTAAGACAGATATGATGGATCCTCACTGACAGTGGTCTGAGAAAGGACAACCACAAACCACCGACAGGTTGTTGGGCATCTAAGTCTCCTTGATGCCAGAGGACATGAAGACTATGGGGACTGGTGATGAGGAGAATGTGTCACATCACACAGTGCATCAAACTCTTCTTTTGTATGGGGCTACCAAGTCATTGGCAAGACAAAGAGCCATTGCTAATTTCTGTCCCTATTTAAAAGCACCTACAATTGGCATGCAGGCATCAGAACTGGACATAAGAGCAATCACAGAAGTTCGAGTGGTCTGTTATCTTAAAGATAATGTACATCCAGGCATGTACATAAGTGACACCAGAATGCACTGTAGGACGATCCACCTCGCAACATACACAAGGTTGAGCTGGTAATATTCTAGTACAAGATACTACAGGATTCCTCCTGATGTTTCGTCTATTCCACGTTTAGGCAGGTCAGAGCTGTTGTGACAGCATATTATGAAGGTGGTCCTAATATTTTGGCTTATCGTGTTTAGACTCATTTAAACACATTAAGTAAACATGTTCTTCTGTTTAACCTCTTTCCGAGGACATAATATTTACTAAAATTAATACTAAAAGCCAAATAAAACACCTGACTGATCACAGTCATAAAGTAAATACATTTTAAACTAGAAAGTAACTAATACAAATATTGTTATATCATAAAATAAACATGTCTTGTTTTTTCCAGTCATGTTCATGAACTGTATGTTAAGCCCCTTGACAAGTCTCCTTTACATATTGCAACCCCTGATTGGTTATGTGATGCACTAACCTACCTCTAATGGGATTTAAATGGCCAATCATGGTAAAGGACAATACAGTATTCTCCACAGTATACTCACATATCAGTCCTTCTTTTGTTAACGTTCAGTGTTATGTTTTGCATCCCAAATCCCCAGGTGTCCACTGAACATCTGAGCTGTTCCATTTTAATAAAGGTTGTTTTGTAAATGTTGCTCTTACAAGTAATGACATCCAAGTTTTACATAATCAGGTGTATTATTTAGACCTGGTATTGCATAATATCCTAACTGAGACTGTGTTTTTTTATATTTTGACAGTGTAACAATGCCAATAATTTTAATATGTTCAACTGTATTCATTAACATTCAAAGTATTATGATTACCCTGGCAGCTCTGGGTTTTAATTTATATGCTTTAGGTCGAGTGTTTAGATGTCATAGCTCTGAGTTGAGTTTGCTCATGTATGTCTTTTTGTATTTATTTTAGACCTCTTTGTATTTATTGTACTGTTGTTAATCTGCACTGTGTACAGTACTGTCTTGCACTTTTTGTTCCATGTTGCACCCTGGAATATGTACTTGTATAGAGCTGAAATGACAATAAAGCCTCTCTTGACTTTTGACTCACCTTTCTGAGAACGCCAAGGTCCCATTCCGGAAAAGTGATTACCCGCAAAGCCTTTCCCACCCACAGCACCACCACCGTGGCCAGCATCTATCAGACATAAGAGACCATCCATGAAGCTTAACTGCATGGATAAGTACATGCAACTGTAGTACAACGAGCTGTTAAAAGATTGTCTTACCTGGCCAATTCCAAGGCATATTGATGAGGGGAACCTGTAAATAAGAGTCAACTTTAGTAGATTCATGAATAATATATTAAGAGGATTTTTCATGCTTCTAAATCTCTAAAGCTTCTAAAGCTGTGGAACTGATGTTTGTAAATTGGGTGGATTTGTTTCTTAGTAGGTTTGGTTCCTTCCTTCTTTTTTTAATAAAATAAATACTTTTATTAGCCATTAGGCTTTTGGCACAACTCTTGAACAGATTTGGTTCACTGGCTCTTGTGAGCTAAATTGTTTGGTTTTCTGGCTTGACTTTTTCAGACTTGTGTTTTGATTACATATTTTTGATACCAAAAGATTTCAGCCTGTTTCTGGGTCTATAGAGCTTCTTGGTGGTGGTTCTTGGATAACATCTGACCATCTAGACCCATCCCCTTCTGGCATTAGGCTTTTTTTAACCTTGGCAAAAATACAGCTGTTCCATGTACTTTAAATTGACTCCAAGTTTGTACTGTACTATGATCTATACATAGTAAGTCTCATCTAGTGTAATGCTTGTGACTTAGACTAATGAGTATTTGTCAATAGTAATCTGTAACAAGGAATTAGGAAGCCATGCCACAAATTAAGCCATGCCACAAATTAGGGGTGCTGGAGTCTAAAGCTACTCTCTGTAAAACTGATATTTTACTTAATTAACATTTTACATTTTTAACTACATTTTCTGTTGTTTTACCCCGAGGTGGTTCTGAGGGAAACCTGTTTACCCGCCCGAGGTTAAGGAATGAAGTCGAGACTGCAGTGCCAACAATGCTGCTTCTACTAGATGTGACGGGAACCTGGCGTGTTTGCACCAAGAATGTTTAGAACTCACTACAGACTTTATCACAGACTGCACTGAACAATGAAGAACTCCAATTATTTTTGCTAGTTGTAACTTTTAGTTCATTTGTGTTTGTATGATTCGTTTAAATCCTTTTTATTCAAATTATTCTCCAGGCCACCCAAGGAGGACGGGGGTCCCTGCTGAGTCCGGTTCCTCTCAAGGTTTCTTCCTGTCATTTTAAGGGAGTTTTTCCCCTGCCACTGTCGCCCTCGGCTTGCTCAACGGGGGTTTTTGTTTTTCTATCTGTTGGTCCTGGATTCTGTAAAGTTGCTTTGAGACAATGTCTATTGTAAAAAGCGCTTTATAAATAAACTTGACTTGCCAAAGTTACTGGACATTGTAGAACTTTCTTTACCAGCAAACCTCTGTATTGGTGCTGTAGGGATATCTGTGACCCTGCAAGTTGCTGCACTAAATAACTTATTTCAACACGCATTGTTTTTGCCTTTAACTAAGAAGTTTTTGTTCTAATCATTCAGTCAAAAAAAGAAATGAAGAAATAAGATGTTTGTAATCTTAAGACTGGGTAGCTGTAGCCTAGTGGTTAAGGTACTGGTCCAGTAATCAGAAGGTTGCCGGTTTAAGCCTCACCACTGCCAGGTTGCCACTGTTGGGTCCTTGAGCAAGGCCCTTAACCCTCAGTTGCTTAGACTATATAATGTCACAGTACTGTAGGTCGCTTTGGATAAAAGCGTCTGCTGAATGCCGTAAATGTAGATGTAAGACTGACATACATGTCTCTTAAACTCTTAAACGGCATTTAGCAGACGCTGTCATCCAAAGCGACTTACAGTTGTGACAGTATACAATCTAAGCAATTGAGGGTTAAGGGCCTTGCTCAAGGGCCCAACAGCTGCAACCTGGCAGAGGTGAGGCTCGAACTGGCAACCTTCTGATAACTAGTCCAGTACCTTAACCACTAACCTACAACTGCCCTAACTGATACTGATATAACTGATACTGATAAACTGATGTAAACTTTAGTCAAGTCAAATTTATTTATATAGCGCTTTTTACAATAGACATGGTCTCAAAGCAACTTTACAAAATCCAGGACCAACAGATACAAAAACCCCTGTTGAGCAAGCCAAGGGCGACTGTGGCAAGGAAAAACTCCCTTAAAATGACAGGAAGAAACCTTGAGAGGAACCAGACTCAGCAGGGACCCCCATCCTTCTTGGGTGGTCTGGAGGAGACTTTAAATGAATAAGATTTACACCAATCATACAAACACAGAATTAAAATGAACTGAAAGTTATAACTAGCAATAATAAATAAATAAATAAATAAATAATAATAGAGTTATTATTCAGTCCAGTCTGTAATAAAGTCTGTGGTGAGTTCTTGACATTCTTGGTGCAAACACGCCAGGTTTCCGTCACATCCGGCAGGAGCAGCATCGTTGGCACGGCAGTCTCGACTTCATTCCTTAGCCTTGGGCGGGTAAACTTCAGACCTCGACATATTGATATAACAGTAATTTATAACATGTAGATAATTTAGAATATGTAGTTAATTTAGAGCATGTAGTTGTATAATACACATAATTCTAGCTTTATTTATAAAGGGCTATTCAGTGAAACATGTACAATGTGAACTCATTTAGGCAAGGTTTAGGCATGATTCTGGAAACACTGAGGTACATTTTAAAACTTTGTGTTTTCTAGTTAATGATGAAGCTTAAATTTCACTAAATGCCACGATGCCAAAACAAATCTGTACAGTAAAGAATTTAACGCCTAGGCTGCGTCCCAAACCGCATCTCATTCCCTACCACGTACACTTAATAGATAGCTGGAGTGCTTCTACGCGGCGTCGTGTTTTTACACTACATAGTGAGAACGATGCGGTTTAGGATGTGACCAAGTTCCTCCCCTCCAACTAAATCAAACGTTCATCCACAACATTAAACATGTCTTACCTGTAGTTAGTCAGAACGCTCTTGTTTATCACCACTATCAGGAAAGAACTCGTGCCGTAGAAAGCAGCAGCTAACAACTTAATTAAAAGAGTTAGTGTCTCGTCCGCCATACCGGAATCTGTACTTCTTCCTCCTGACTCGCTCTTTCATACATTCCGTTACTTCTTCACACTGAGCTCTTCTTTCTTTCCATGCTGACGTTTTAACATTTCCGCCATGTTTGAACAAATTAGCCACCACCAGACCCGCTAACTTCCAAATACCTCCTTAGTGAACACATAGGGCACGACAAAGGACGTCCTATTCATTAGTAGTTATCCTATCTAGTGTACTTATAGAGGTAGTAGAACGCTATTTGGGATTTAACCACTTTTGTTAATCTACCGGTTTGAAAGGTCGACTCTAGCACAACCTAGTGGACACATACAGGAACCACTACAGAAAGAGTGCTCAAAACCTTTTCACATGCAGTGTTGCCACTGCTTGGAATTTTCTCAAGATCTTGGGATTTGGGGATTTTGCCAAGTAATCTTGGGATTTTTCATTTGCATTCAAGTAATTAAAATCTGCATGCAATTTTATGGTCAACAGACATAAGTAAGGAATGACAAAGCGTACTACTAATAAACAGAGGTGGAAAGTAACGAATTACATTTACTCGCGTTACTGTAATTGAGTAGTTTTTTTGTGTACTTGTACTTTTTAAAGTAGATTTTACAACCAGTAATTTTACTTTTACTTGAGTATGTTTTGTATTAAGAATTGTAATTCGCTACATTTTAAATAACATCCGTTACTGAGTAAAAAAAAAAAAACACTAAAAAATCTCATCTGGGAAACTGCTGCAGTGAATTCTGCGATGGAAAATAAACTGGTGCTAAAATAAAGGAGCTGTAATCTAGGTATAGAGGAGGGAAGGAAGGGTGATTTTAAAAGTTTAACATGTTTGGATTTTGATGTTTCGTTATTTGACAACATAGTCTGATGTTAAAAAATGGCAAAGTTTTGTCTTACATCTTGAAGGTTTTCTTTGGGTCATTTAGTGAAAGTCACAACACTTGTAACCTTGACTTGTGTTGAGTTATGAGATTTGATGTTGTTTGGTATTTGTTGGTGATGAAAAGAAGGCTGGTCTATAGAATCCACAATTAATGCCAACTTCAGTGGTTAAACAGTTTGAAAAAAGTTTTATGGGATGGTCTGTACTAAAATGACACATTACACATCCCTAATGTTGTATCAACATGTTTTTTTCTATTATATTTTAATTAAAAACAACTATTGTGAGATTTATATCCACTTGTCCTGTTTGCATTACACAGAAGAGACACGCCCCGCTGTTAAAAAGTAACTAAGTAACGTTTACTCTGAGTACATTTTAAATGAGTTACTTTTTACTTGAGTAGATTTATAGACTAGTAATTTTACTCGTACTTAAGTAAAAATTCATTAAAGTAATAGTGCTTTTACTTGAGTACAATATTTTAGCACTCTTTCCACCTCTGTAACTGTAACTGGCCATTTCTACAGCTAATCAGATTATACAGGACACTCTCTGGGTTTGAAAGACATAAATAATTTACTTTTTAATACTGCAATTTGTAAAAATCAATACTGATAATGAGCCAGCTTTTTTTGTCAGTTAACTCAAGATTTTTGTTTTTGTGAATAATTGTGAAAATACGTTATATAAATCTTCACAATTTTGTCGTTTTCATTTACTTGGGATTTTTTAGTACATTCTTGGGATTTTTGTGGCAAGATCTTGGGAATTCTTAAAACGGATGGTGGCAACACTGTTCACAGGGGATTCTCAACCTGTGGCTTGTGAGCTATAAAAGCAGTGTCGTTACAAGGACGTCATATTTGAGTGGGAATTTGAATGATTTGGGTGGGCAATAACACAAATGTTGCTTTTTTAATAGGGTATACAAGTGTAGTGAACAATAAGAATGAACAATATGAACAGTTTTATGACGCTATTTGGGATTTAACCACTTGTTTTAATCTACCAGTTTAAAAGGTCGACTCTAGCACAACCTAGTGGATACATACAGGAACGACTACTGAAAGAAGGGTCAGAACCTTTTACAGGGGATTCTCAACTTGTACAAAAACGTCATCTTTGGGTGGGCAATACCAAAATGTTGCTTTTTTAACAGGGTATACAAGTGTAGTTTAATTCTAAGAATAGGGAAAATGATTAAAATTACAGCATCCAGTTAAGGGAGATCAGAGCCACCTATTTGTGCTGAAAGATTTACCTAACTCACTTAATTAAATAAATCATGTGATCCTTTTGAAATCTTTATACCTTCCCAGCTTATCAGAACCAAATAAAAAATGACCAAGAATTAATGGTACGAACATTTTTACTTGGATTGCTGAGATCAGCTTGCTACAAACAGGGTTAGCAGTCTGTGTGAAACAGTGTTATGGTTTGGCGATCAAAGTGCCATGTCCAGCAAAACTATCCATCTAAAGCCTGTCTAAAACTCGCTCTTCAGAAGCTGAAACTAGTTGGAACAGACGTTTGAGGAAAACAGGCTATAAACAGCAAAAGAACCACCAGTGTACTCTTCTGTTAATATTACTTATTTGTTTTTATTCTAATTTATACTTTTTCAGAAGCATTTTGTTTACATAATTATTATTATTGACATATTATTATTATTATTATTATTTTTATAATAACTTCAGGTCCCAAGAACATTTAATAGTAACACAATTAACCTTAAAGGGTCTGAATCTGACTTGTACTTTGTACTCTCCTCTGTTCTTTTCATTTCCTGGGCCAAGTTAGTTATGTTGACCAGAATCATCTGCTCTGGCAACCTTAAAAATACAGGGGCAGTCGAAATAAAACACCCTTTAATTTCAATGTTAAGCAGTTGGAATGAATATTGGTTGTGGCTGCTGTAAGGAAGAGCCAAATCTGAGAGAATTCTCAGTGCTAATAGGTAAATCTGATGTGTCGGAGTATTCAGAAATACAACCTGTTGGCACAGTCTCCTTTGTTAGAGATGTAGCGTCTGCACTGCTGGCAGATCTAGAAAGGTTTATTCCATTCACACCAGTAACACCGCAGTCTGTGTTTTCGATTACATATTTGGACAGCTCTGGTGCATCACTGATCTTTATCTGTTTGTTTGTGATTGAGCTGCTCACATAGTTTTGACTGTGCTTCACTAGTTTTGAAATCAGTTTCAGAAAATCAGTCCTAGTTTCAGGAGCAGTGCTTGTGCCTGTGCTTCTTTGCTTTTGCTGGGTTGTAGTGGGTTCACTGCTACTCAACCCTCTCCTCTGTGTATCCTGCACTGGTTTACTGTAACCTGGAAGGATTCTTCCTGGGACAAACGTTGCACTGGCTTTTTTGCCATGAATTACAAGACCAGCAGAAGTAGAAAAATGTTTCCTTTTAGGTGTGACCAGAAACTTTGGAGATATTTTATAGGTGGGTGACGACACTCCCTTCAAATCTATGTCATTATTAGGGAAAGAAGGTCGTCCCATTTCTGGAAACCTGATCACCATCCCATTTGCTGAGAGCACACACATGCTCACCCGACAACCCCTGTTTTGGTTTAGTTTAAGCCCAGATTGTTGGTAAAACCTGTGAGGGTGACGGCTTTTTATCTTTTTTGGGCTCGAAATGTCCAAGGTCTCTACGGGTTTGGTTCTGTGGATGTTGGCTGAGTTCATGTGGCCTTTTTTGCATGCAGGTTCCTGTTCTGGGAAGCTTAGAGTGTGGAAACCAGGACTTTTCAAGGGCTTATGTTGATGCTGTGTAGTTGTAGTTGTGAACACTACAGGGTATGTTTCGCTCACTATCTGTGGAGATATAGACAATTTCAAATCAGTAATTGATGCCATAGTTAAGGATGATTCACAAATGTATAAAACATATTGCAATATACACTGATCATTAACTCTGAACATTAAAACCACCTCCTTGTTTTTGCACTCACTGTCCATTTTATCAGCTCCACTTACCATTTTGTAGATAAACAATTACTGACTGTAGTTTATCTGTTTCTCTACATACTTTTTTAACCTGCTTTCACCCTGTTCTTCAATGGTCAGGACCCCCACAGGACCACCACAGAGCAGGTATTATGTAGGTGGCGGATTATTCTCAGCACTGCGGTGACATTGACATGGTGGTGGTGTGTTAGTGTGTGTTGTGCTGGTATGAGTGGATCAGACACAGCAGCGCTGCTGGAGTTTTTAAATACTCACTGTCCACTCTATTAGACACTCCTACCTAGTTGGTCCACCTCGTAGATGTAAAGTCAGAGACGATCGCTCATCTATTGCTGCTGTTTGAGTTGGTCATCTTCTAGACCTTCATCAGGACGCTGCCCACAGGGCGCTGTTGGCTGGATATATTTTTGGTTGGTGGACTATTCTCAGTCCAGCAGTGACAGTGAGGTGTTTATAAACTCCAGGCACAAAAGACACAAATGTTTTTCATTCCAGGCAAGAGGGTTGGAATTAAAAACAGGCTTCAATCTGTGAATATTGCGTCTAAACAACAAGCATTTTTTTTTTTTAAAGCTGGTGGCATCTTTAATGTTTCTAGTCCATATAAAAGGTTTCTGAACTGAAATGATTTCTGAGAAACCAAAATCAAATCTGAAACAGCTGGTATAAACATGTTCCCACAATTTAGTGAAAATGTTCATTAATTTTTTGAGGATACAGAAAACTTCTAAAACATGGTCTTCCTGCCTGCAGCAAGAAACTCTCGAAGGCTTAAAAATAATCCAAGTCAGATCTATTGGAATCAGATATGATACAGAATAAAGGTGACCCTACTCTGTAGAGCAGTACACAGTACAGTTTTCATTATAAGGAAGGACTGGATATTTTTCCTATATGCTTAATCAAATGATTTAAACACGTATGGTTTCCTGTGAACTACATGAGGTAAATGGCTGTATGATTATCAGTTTTACAGCAGGAAAGAAACTCATTTACCTGGAAGGAAAACATGTAAATTAGAATGTAAAATAGAGTTTATGTATGAATATGAACTTGTATGTGCTTACCGGTAAGCCTTTATAAACAGATGCAGCTCGAAGAGTGAGAACTTTCACGTCTTTCTTCACCAGCTCATCATCGAAGCTCAGAGAAACAGGTTCCGAGTGAAGTTCCTTTTCAAATGCAGGTAACTGATCTTCAGGAAACTCTTGTTTAGAATCTCTAATTCTACTGAGAACAAAAGACTGGATTAAATTCTGATATTTAAAATATCATTTTTATTTCACAGGACATTTATTGATAGAGTAATTTGACCAAAAATAAAATGTAATGTAACAGTAATGTCTATAGGTACTGTAGCTTGTAGTTTAAGGTACATAAATAGGGTGAACTACTGATTTATACTTCTGCATCTGACAGTCTGTACATAAACGTTTACTTTAATGTTGTTAACATGGCCACTAGGAAGCAGCATTGCATCTGTATTGCCATGCCATTTATCCACTCAAACCAGCACAACCAGTGCAGTAAAACGTCATTAAAGTACAAATAAAACCATCAAATCCCCTCTGAAAGCATCCACATGTATCTGTGTTTAGCTGTATTTTCCTCACTGTTTCACTTTTAAACTTGTGTTATAACTCAGGGTGCTGAGAAATTGTGAGAATCAGCTTTTCCGGGAGAGTCTGAAACGCTTATCATTAAAAAAGTGTGGTTAACGTGGTTAAATGTACCAAAAGAATGACATAGGAACACTTAACCTCTTTTAATTATTACGCTTTGTTAAGTGTTAAGTTTTGCCACTTCTCATGTGAATGCGCCCTAATGCTGGGTGGACAGAGGACGCGGGACACATGCATAATGTCAGCCAACATTTTATTAGGTCAGGGCTGTGGTTTCACACTGCATATAAAAAACTGCAAGAGCCACAAATTCGAATCTGAAATGTATTTTGCTAACACAGCCATGAAAAACATGGCAGAACTGACTGATGCTCTTTATGTACCTTCAACTCTGCATTGGGGTGTTAAGATTTATTAGCAGGGTTCATTCCAAAGGTTTCCATTATTTTGTCATGGCTTTTCATCGTTGCAGTGTTTGATGTTACTATCTATTCATAAAAAAGTTTTACATTTTAAATGTGAGCTAAGCTATAGCTGATATATACACTTTTTTGATTAAACATATATTGGAAAAATTTTAACACCCAAACATGTTAGTTTGAGTTTAAACATTTCAATTAATCTAATTAATCTTTGGGTAGAAGAAGACTATTAAAGTAAATTTATAACACTGTCACAAGCAGCGGTGAGCAAATGGTCTCAGGAGTGCATGTCCTGCTCTATTTCTGACCAAAAATTGTTGTTCGGACAATTAAAGGAAGTTTAGGTTTGCCCTTTTTGGCCCAGGAGTGTATATACCTGAAGTTTAGAACAGAAATTGTTCTGTCCCTGATGACGTTCAGATCACACCATCTAAAATGTATGAAACTTTAGCTTGGGAAGATTATAGATATCAGTTTGGTTGTGAAATCATGATAAACAAAAAAGTCGCATTTAAAAATGTAAAACCACATTGTTTATATTGATTAATTGTTTTTTTATATATAATTATTCTACCATTTCATTAAGCTTTTTAAATTGTATGCCAACCAATGTCTATCAAGGTAAGTCTATGATGATGCTGACATGCAGTTTTCACAATGCTACACATACAGTATAAGCGATATAAGCTGTATGTAGCTCTAAGGTCTCCTTCTCTCCTTAGCAAAATTAGCCGTGTAGTTCTCAGTACAAACCTGAATACGCATGACTCTAGTCATATTTAATCAATTGCAATGTATAAACATTGTGCAAATTTCTTTTTTTGCCAGTAGGGTAAACATACTTTTTGTGTGGTGTACTGGTTCTGATCTTCTCAAATCCCTCTTGACATTGCTGAGAATTCATGATTCCATCAGGCTCGGGTACTTTAAATGGTTCATCCGCTTCTGAGAGACACACATACACCGACTATTTTTTAATGTTTATTACTTAACATCAAATTCATAAATGATTTTAATATAGGACAAAAACAGCAAGTAATACCATCACCTAATGAGCTGAAGCACCAGTGAGAGGTGTCATATTCGAGGCTGCTACAGACCAAGCTGTTACGGTCCCTGGTTAGTGTCTGTAGAGATGGTACCTTCTCCACCTAAAACAAAGCAAGTTGTTTCCGCTACTGAGTGCATGTTGGTGACCATTCAGACAGTGACCAGAGATACTGGATTAAACCCAAGTCCCCAGAATTTTTACCCACTCTACCAGCTGTTTTTTACATTTATAAATACATACATTTACACAGTGTGGTGGAAAAACCCTTAATGAAATACCCCAGAGACTACGAGTAGAAAACTTTTTTTTTCTCGTCTGCAAAGAAGGACCACACTAACAAAGTCTCACATGGAAACTCTTAAATACTTAAATACTCTGTCCTTCTAGGACAGTGGAAAATTCCACAGTTAACAGAGACTTCTTAGCTAGAACATAGGAACTGGTCTAAACCAGCTAGA
Organism: Trichomycterus rosablanca; assembly: GCF_030014385.1. NCBI lineage: Eukaryota > Metazoa > Chordata > Actinopteri > Siluriformes > Trichomycteridae > Trichomycterus > Trichomycterus rosablanca. Next base: position 48,331,345 of record NC_085993.1, on the reverse strand, counting down.
ACTGGGTTTTGGACATCAAAAATTCAATTGACGCACTTCTTGTCACGTACACCACTTTCCAGCAACATTCAGTTGTAGCAGTATTCTAGAAATATTGGAATATGACTGCCAATCATCCACTAAGCATGTTTACATGTTTTAAGTATCCATTGATTATGTGTCATGAAGTTATTTCTAAGCTTGTGACTCTCATATGCTATACATTGAGTAGAGTTTATACATGAACCGCCTATTAATGTGGTGACTTTGTCCAGTAGAAAAAAAGTAAAATAAAAAGTGTGAAAAGTAATTAAACATGTATTCACAAACTGGAAAAGAATCAAGGGATAGTAAGAAAGCAGACTCCATTGGTTAGTCTGTTTAGGCTTATGATGTGGTACCTCTTTTGACCACTTTGTTTTGTGGGGTGGTTTGTAGGGCCGAAGAGTTTGTGGCTTTTTCCTAGACACGATCATCAAACCTGTAGCTTCTTCTTTCTCTGTGAGAACGAAACATTTTTTTTACTAAAATCGTTGCCAAATTTGATGCCAAGGGTACATTACGAAATAACAGTTTACCTAATCTGCTCAACTCAATATAAAACATCTGACATAAATAGTTGACACTTTTTCAACATGCCATGCATTTAATATTGCAGTACTTGAGCTAGGGTTGAACCTTACCCTGCCGAACTGAGAGCCTCGCTGTAGTCTTAACATTACTTGTACTATTCTGGCAGCTCAGCTCTTCGGCACTTTTGAATGGACGTATACTGACTTTACAACTGACGGCTTCAGCTGATTTGTTCCACGAGCTGTCTTTAATCCTGCTTGACATGGCTGAAGACATTGATACCCTAAACAGAAGACATTAGCTTTGAGACTGTTCCATTATAGTGCTGTTATAAGACACTTTGGCCAAATTCTAAAGCAATATCATGTTATTATATTTGACTTGCATCATCAATCAGTTCATCTAAACACATAACATGGTCACTGTTTCTTTCGGTAGTTTGGTTTCCTTTCACCTCCCAAAACATGCAGATTAAATGTGGATTAGCTCATCAGAATTGCTCCTAGTTATGAGTTAGTTTAAATAAGTAACTAGTAATACCCTGCAATCAATAATATCTCTGTCCAAGGTGTATTCAACCCTTTCTGGGTCAGCCTAATTAAGATTAAGTGTTTAATTTATTACTCGTTTGACACCAACTGTTATACATATACCACTCTATACTCACTCATATGTGAAATATATGCCCATATTTGTGCAAACTATATATGAGACCTATTAGTAATGGGAACAATTTAATATACTGACATACACTGACCAGCAATAACATTAAAACCACCTCCTTGTTTCTACACTCACTGTCCATGTTTTCAGCTCCACTTACCATATAGAAGCACTTTGTAGTTCTACAATTACTGACTGTAGTCCATCTCTGCATGCTTTGTTGGCCCCCTTTTATGCTGTTCTTCAATGGTCAGGACACCCACAGGACCACCACAGAGCAGGTATTATTTGGGTGGTGGATCATTCTCAGCACTGCAGTGACACTGACATGGTGGTGGTGTGTTAGTGTGTGTTGTGCTGGTATGAGTGGATCAGACACAGCAGTGCTGTTGGAGTTTTTAAATACCGTGTCCACTCACTGTCCACTCTATTAGACACTCCCACCTAGTTGGTCCACCTTGTAGACGTAAAGTCTGAGACGATCGATCATCTATTGCTGCTGTTTGAGTTGATCTTTGAGACCTTCATCAGTGGTCATAGGACGCTGCCCACGGGGCACTGTTGGCTGGATATTTTTTTGGTTGGTGGACTATTCTCAGTCCTGCAGTGACAGTGAGGTGTTTAAAAACTCCATCAAACTCATACCAGCACAACACACACTAACACACCACCACCATGTCAGTGTCACTACAGTGCTGAGAATGATCCACCACCCAAATAATACCTGCTCTGTGGTGGTCCTGTGGGGGTCCCGACCATTGAAGAACAGCATGAAATGGGGTAACAGAGCTCGTAGAGAAACAGATAGACTACAGTCAGTAATTGTAGAACTACAAAGTGCTTCTATATGGTAAGTGGAGCTGATAAAATGGACAGTGAGTGTAGAAACAAGGAGGTGGTTTTAATGTTATGGCTGATCAGTGTATGTCATATATTACATTTCTGTATGTGGCTCACCAGTTACTTACTAATCAGAAGGTTGCCAGTTCAAGCCTCACCACTTGGGCCCCTTAGCAAGTCCTTTATTCCTCAATTGTTTAAACTGTACTTTGTCATAACTGTAAGTTGCTTTGGATAAAAGTGTCTTCTAAATTCCGCAAATGTACCTGCACATCACGTGGTTTAAGATGCAACCAAGTACGACAATTAGTCACCTGTTGTCAGTACAAAGTTTACGATATACCGTGACCACACCTAATCACAATAGTCAACAGCCAGATGAACTAGTTTACTACACTAACTTACATTAACTCATGAACTAGAACAGTACACCACCGTGCACGAGCCCAGGTATCTCCTAATCTCGAGCACACACCTGTCAGGTCCCGCCCGCGCGCACCACAGGTTACACACCTCTCGGTTAGCCACATTAGCTTTACTTCTTACCTTACTGAGGTTAAACTCATTGCTCCAGTGTTTAATAGTTTATATTAAATGAGCCGCACACATAAGCACATTCAGGATAAGCGCTAAAAACAAACGGCGCAAATGGGTAACTAAAGCAACACTGACGCATACAGAGCAATCATGCCAATAGATCACCATAGCAACCAAGCTCACCTGAAAACAATATGTATTATTAGTTAGTTAGTTAGTTAGTTTGTTTTTTACTTTTTACCTAAAAAACTATTTCTGTAACTGAATTAAGATATCAAGACCAAAGCTTAGACAGGCTTTGAACTTGGGTAGAGAGGGGTGGAATAGGCGAATCAGAATCAGATTTATTGGCCAAGTATTTGGATACATACAAGGAATCTGGTTCCGGCTGATGGTACTGTATCTCTCTAGTATAAATACAGCATACAAGCAATGTTAAACATTAAACACAACAATATACAAACTATAAGACTATATACAGGCAATATATATGTACATTTTCAGCATTTAGCAGACACCTTTATCCAAAGCAACCTACATTACAGTTACAGTATACAGTCTGAGCATTTGAGGGTTAAGGGCCTTGCTCAAGGGCCCAACAGCAGCAGCAACCTGGCAGTGGTGGGGCTTGAACCAGCGACCCTCTGATCACTGATCCAGAACCTTAACCACTAGGCCACAGCTGGCCTATAGAAAATGTATGGACGTTTGCATGTATGTATGTACAGTATTCAGTGTATGTATGTACGCTACACAATATATGGTAATATAACAATGGTAATATACAGTAATATACAGATATGTAAGTTAGCAGCGTGTGGAATATTTACAAAAACAGTAAAGTGCACAGCATGTAGGATGAGTACTAGGGCTGCAGTTATTCTATCGATTCTATCGATAAGAGATACTTTTGCTTTAATAAAGAGCAAAAATAAATACATATAAGATTAAATAAGACATATGTCTCTTAAAACAAACTGCACATTTTTATTCCTTGCATACAGGACACAGTTATATAACAGTTCACGCATAACATAATTCTTTAATGTTTTGTTGGGAGGCTTTGTGGCATTTGTACAAGGTAAAAAATCCTGTCAGGATTGTATCTCCTAGATGAGGTAGATTTGGTGTGTTTGTGTGCATGTACATGTGTGTTTGTCTAAGCCGTCAAAAAAGCGTGTGGTGGTTGCAATGAAGAACTTTTTCCAGCTTAAAATGATCTAAAACTTTCTGTCGTTTTCTCTGTTCAGTCTCCTCTGTTCGACCCTCGTTGTTTTCTTAATTGAACTGTATGTGAAAAGTACCCGGATTAAGTCCTGTTAAGTACTGTTTAAGTATGAGATTTTGGATGCAGCCCTCGGCTTCTATACGTCACCTGCCCACAGCGTGAAACACAGTGAGCTGTATATAGTTGTATGGATTGAACGATGCCTTGATGCGAAAAATTTGAATCGATGATTTTTAGTAATGGAATTACTCGAGTTTCTCGAGGAATCGTTTCAGCCCTAATGAGTACTACAAAATTTAGTCAATTGGGAACAGGTGAATATTGTCATGCTCAAGTCTGTATTGTCAGTCGTTTATTTATTTAGGAGGGAGATGGCCTGTGGGAAGAAACTGCTCTTGAATCTGGAATCTCTGGGGGAATATGAGTGTTAATAATGTTGTTGCCATCAACATTATTAACATTATTAACTTTATTCTTTACTGATGTTACAGGTGCTAAACAATCAAACCCTCACTGCACAGCAGTAGGGTAATTGTGTACATGTCACAAATAAAATATCTTTACATTTACATTTTCTGCATTTAGAAGACGCTTTTATCCAAAGCGACTTACAGTTTAAGCAATTGAGGGTTAAGGGCCTTGCTCAGGGGCCCAACAGTGGCAACCTGGCAGTAGTGGGGTTTAAACCAGGAACCTTCTGCTCACTAGTCCAGTACCTTAACCGCTGGGCTACAGCTGCCCTAAAACACAGCTTCTTTACATTTTCAGCATTTGAGCAGACACTTTTATTCAAAGCGACTTACAGTACCATGACAGTATATTTTCTAAGCAATTGATGATTAAGGGCCTTGCTCAATGGCCCAACAGTGGCAACCTGGCAGTGGTGGGGCTTGAACCAGCGACCTTTCCATTACAAGTCCAATAACTTAACCACTAGGCTACAACTGCACAACAATATTTACTTTGTACAAAATGTTCATGGTGCACTTGCGTTACAGATATAAGTGTTGCATTTTTGGGTAATCATAATTAAGTTTTAAATTGCTGTTCAAACCTCTGTATTTTTATTTCATTAGTTTTATATTCCCATTTTTATTTTTTCTTACTTTCTCATTTAAATTTCATTTTTTAATAAAGAAAAATCAGCTATTACTTACTCAGCAACCTCCTGTAAGGTTTTCAGTCAGACAGTGATCAGCCAGAACATTAAAACCACCTCCTTGTTTCTACACTCACTGTACATTTTATCAGCTCCACCTACCATATAGGAGCACTTTGTAGTTCACCACAGAGCAGGTATTATTTAGGTGGTGGATCATTCTCAAGAATGGTGGATCATTCTGTCTAATAGAGTGGACAGTGAGTGGACACGGTGTTTAAAAACTCCATCAGCACTGCTGTGTCTGATCCACTCATACCAGCACAACACACACCATGTCGGTGCTAATGCTACGAACATTTTGGGTTAGAGCGATCTTTTTCAACTTAACGTACAAACAAATTTCGGATTACGAACTGAAATTTGCGAAACACGTGATGTCACAAACAAGTTGACTCCGACCGTCTCTCTCTCTCTCTCTCTTTCTCTCTCTCTCTCTCTCCCTCTCTCTCTTTATATATATATATATACAGTACAGGCCAAAAGTTTGGACACACCTTCTCATTCAATGCGTTTTCTGTATTTTCATGACTATTTACATTGTAGATTCTCACTGAAGGCATCAAAACTATGAATGAACACATGTGGAGTTATGTACTTAACAAAAAAAGGTGAAATAACTGAAAACATGTTTTATATTCTAGTTTCTTCAAAATAGCCACCCTTTGCTCTGATTACTGCTTTGCACACTCTTGGCATTCTCTCAATGAGCTTCAAGAGGTAGTCACCTGAAATGGTTTTCCAACAGTCTTGAAGGAGTTCCCAGAGGTGTTTAGCACTTGTTGGCCCCTTTGCCTTCACTCTGCGGTCCAGCTCACCCCAAACCATCTCGATTGGGTTCAGGTCCGGTGACTGTGGAGGCCAAGTCATCTGCCGCAGCACTCCATCACTCTCCTTCTTGGTCAAATAGCCCTTACACAGCCTGGAGGTGTGTTTGGGGTCATTGTCCTGTTGAAAAATAAATGATGGTCCAACTAAACGCAAAACAGATGGGATGGCATGTCGCTGCAGGATGCTGTGGTAGCCATGCTGGTTCAGTGTGCCTTCAATTTTGAATAAATCCCCAACAGTGTCACCAGCAAAACACCCCCACACCATCACAGCTCCTCCTCCAAGCTTCACAGTGGGAACCAGGCATGTGGAATCCATCCGTTCACCTTTTCTGCGTCTCACAAAGACATGGCGGTTGGAACCAAAGATCTCAAATTTGGACTCATCAGACCAAAGCACAGATTTCCACTGTCTAATGTCCATTCCTTGTGTTTTTTGGCCCAAACAAATCTCTTCTCCTTGTTGCCTCTCCTTAGCAGTGGTTTCCTAGCAGCTATTTGAGCATGAAGGCCTGATTTGCGCAGTCTCCTCTTAACAGTTGTTCTAGAGATGGGTCTGCTGCTAGAACTCTGTGTGGCATTCAACTGGTCTGTGATCTGAGCTGCTGTTACCTTGCGATTTCTGAGGCTGGTGACTCGGATGAACTTGTCCTGAGAAGCAGAGGTGACTCTTGGTCTTCCTTTCCTGGGTCGGTCCTCGTGTGTGCCAGTTTCGCTGTAGCGCTTGATGGTTTTTGTGACTCCACTTGGGGACACATTTAAAGTTTTTGCAATTTTCCGGACTGACTGACCTTCATTTCTTAAAGTAATGATGGCCACTCGTTTTTCTTTAGTTAGCTGATTGGTTCTTGCCATAATATGAATTTTAACAGTTGTCCAATAGGGCTGTCGGCTGTGTAGTAACCTGTCTTCTGCACAACACAACTGATGGTCCCAACCCCATTGATAAAGCAAGAAATTCCACTAATTAACCCTGATAAGGCACACCTGAAAACCATTTCAGGTGACTACCTCTTGAAGCTCATTGAGAGAATGCCAAGAGTGTGCAAAGCAGTAATCAGAGCAAAGGGTGGCTATTTTGAAGAAACTAGAATATAAAACATGTTTTCAGTTATTTCACCTTTTTTTGTTAAGTACATAACTCCACATGTGTTCATTCATAGTTTTGATGCCTTCAGTGAGAATCTACAATGTAAATAGTCATGAAAATACAGAAAACGCATTGAATGAGAAGGTGTGTCCAAACTTTTGGCCTGTACTGTATATATATATATATATATATATATATATATATAGTGAGCGGAGAGTGGTTTTTGGTGTTTTCTTTATATTTTGTAAAATTCTATATTAAAATGGTCCCAAAGAATGTGCAGAGGAAGTGCAGTGGTGAGAAAATGAACTTTTCTCAGAGGGAACAGTGAGAGAGAGAAGAAGGAAGGAATTACACCTACAAAATACAACACAATTGAAATAAAGTAGGAAATAATAGAGAAATATGAGAGTTGTTGTTGTTTCTAGTAGATACATTTTATATAAAAAAAAAGGAAATGTATTATGGTGTATGGTACAGCACACGTACAGTACTGAAATGTGATGTGTGTTATTTATGTACAGTACTGCTGTGTATTGTTGTTTATTATTGCTTATTACAGTAATGTATATTCTATAATTTAAGATTTAAGGGAAAATATACTTGTATTTATAACAAAAAAGACAATTTAAGACATTAGAAAGGTTAGGTAAGGGGGGTGTTTGGGAGGTCTGGCACGGATTAATTCTATTTACATTATTTCTTATGAGAAAAATAGGTTTAACTAACAAACATTTTGACTTAAGAACAGCCCTTCGGAACCAATTAAATATTTGTAAGTCAAGGGTCTACTGTATCTGCTTTAAATAAACCCAATTATCAATTACATTTTGGTAAATTGCCGACTTAAGTATCTAAGGGGCAAATTACTTCTTTTGATGTAGGCGCAGTCAGATATTTGTTGTAAAAGTAAAACAGAATTAGAATTAGAATTGCCATATATCAAGGGCCATGTATGGTGTTTATCAAGGTCTGCCATTAGGACAGTTTTTACTGTACATGTTTCCGCTCAGGCAGCTAAAATAGGGTTACAAAGCCAAAAATTTATTTTGCCTGGAGGTGTTTCATTAAAGACTGTTGCCTAGCTCAACTTCAAAGCGTACGCTGCTTTTGTTTTTTTCATCAGAGAATTCAGGTCAATAGACCACATAACCTTTCATAATAAGGGACTTTTTCAGCTAGGACAAAATGGTTTTGTATAAGTGATGTAACTGCTGAAGTTTTTATATACTGTACCTGTCTCTATTATACATCAGTCTGTATAGCGCAAAATTAAAAACTGTCACAGTATGACAAGCTGCTCATGGCACCTGCGACAACCTAGAACAAGCTGCACTGAATGAGCAGCACCCAACCCCACCAACTGGCACTGCCCATGCTCAGAGTGAATCCAAATGTCGTGCCTACTCCAAAAAGGAGGGCAGCTTGCTCATCCAGGGCAGTTCTGTTGTGAAGGGCAAAAAATGCAGTGACACTGGCTGACTTCCCAGGAAGAAATAAAGAATACAGGCATCTGCTCTGGCAGAAAACCACACCCGATTGAGCCTTGCATCATGGTTGCAAGATTGCCAACAGAGGAGCCAGCAACTCTATGAGGAAGAAACACTCTCAGAAAATAAATAGAAACACTCCCATATGGAGCAAATGCAAGATACACTTTCAAATAATTACATGGACAAGGTCAAACAAGAAAAAAAAAGCTAAATTAGATTTCTGTTGAGTTTTTTTATGTACAAAAAAGATGAAAAAATGCAATACACACAGGTATTATAGATTTCTTCCCAAAAGTGCAGATTGGGAAAATTGCACTACCTTGTAGGAAGTGAGCTATTCTTTACTTCTATACTCAGCAGTCAAAGAAACACACAAGCATAGACTCTACACATGACTAGACTCAGTGCAGTTTCAGAATCAGAATCAGAATACTTTATTGATCCCAGAGGGAAATTGCAGTTTTTACAGTAGCACCCATTTATGTTGGAAGAATAAACACTCTGCTAGCTTAAAACAAAGAAAAAAGTTTGGTAAAATTAGTAGTTCTACAATTACTGACTGTAGTCCATCTGTTGCTTTGTTAGCCCCCTTTTATGCTGTTCTTGAAGGGTCAGGACCCCACAGAGTAGGTGTTATTTAGGTGGTGGATCATTCTCAGCACTGCAGTGACACTGACATGGTGGTGGTGTGTTAGTGTGTGTTGTGCTGGTATGAGTGGATCAGACACAGCAGCGCTGCTGGAGTTTTTAAATACCGTGTCCACTCACTGTCCACTCTATTAGACACTCCTACCTAGTTGGTTCACCTTGTAGACGTAAAGTCAGAGACGATCGCTCATCTATTGCTGCTGTTTGAGTTGGTCATCTTTGAGACCTTCATCAGTGGTCACAGGACGCTGCCCACGGGGCGCTGTTGGCTGGATATTTTTGGTTGGTGGACTATTCTCAGTCCAGCAGTGACAGTGAGGTGTTTAAAAACTCCAGCAGCGCTGCTGTGTCTGATCCACTCATACCAGCACAACACACACTAACACACCACCACCATGTCAGTGTCACTGCAGTGCTGAGAATGATCCACCACCTAAATAATACCTGCTCTGTGGTGGTCCTGTGGGGGTCCTGACCATTGAAGAACAGCATGAAAGGGGGTTAACAAAGCATGCAGAGAAACAGATGGGCTACAGTCAGTAATTGTAGAACTACAAAGTGCTTCTATGTGGTAAGTGGAGCTGATAAAATGGACAGTGAGTGTAGAAACAAGGAGGTGGTTTTAATGTTATGGCTGATCGGTGTATGTAATCATTAATTTAAAATACTTTGGTAAATATGTTACAAAAGCATGACATGAAGTATCTTAATGTGAAAAACACCAGTTAAACCGCCAAGCTAGGTTCATGAGTCAAACATGGCTGAAGTAGGATGATAGTCTCCTTTCATAGATTTTTAATACAACCATGAGTAAAACCAAAAAACAGCACTTATTTCCCTTGGAATTACCCATGATATGAGGCCGAAAGTTCTAATCTAAGCTGTTTGTCATTAAATGTGAGAATGTAATTAATTCACTTACAATATTAGTTTGCCACTATTGTATATCATTTAGAAATGTCAGTTTATAAAACTAACAGCCATATATCCTGATAAAAAGGATCAGATAACTAAGAGGATGTGAAAATAATTTTGACTTTAAGTTTAGATAACCATCAGAAAAGGTTCAGCTTTGAAGCAACTGAGCAGATTACATCATATACAGAGGTGTTATGTAGGATTGGAGGGGGTGCACTGAATACTAAAGGTTGCAAACATCTTTAGCTAAACTATACAAAAGGGGGCAACAAAATTTTCATCATTTATCAGATTTAAAATGCACATATCCACTCCAGTGGTGCAGTTGCAGCAAGAAGGCTGGGTTTGATTCCTTGATCAGCCTATTGTGTGTGTGTGTGTGTGTGTGTGTGTGTGTGTGTGTGTGTCCTTTGATGGACTGGTGACCTTGAGTCCGAGGTCTCAATTAACCCGGGTCTTATGAGTCCTCTGATTGGCTGCTGCTAAGTACACAAGGCGAGTGAGCAGACTCACCGAAACACCGCAGACTCAGATGGTTTGGCTGAACAGACTTCAGTCCGTGAATCTAAGTAATAAATTAATTATTCCAATAAACAAGTGGTTAAACACACTGCTGTTCAGTATGTGACTGATTTTATGCACATGCTATTATTATTATTGCTATTATTATTATTATTTTTATTATTATTATTATTATCAGTAGTAGTGGTATAGATTAGTAATGCAGCATATTTTTATATTTTTAAAACAAAATATAGTTATATTATTATTAAAATGCAAATGCTTACAGGCTACTTTAGGACTGTACCACTTAAGGAGTATCATAGTCCCCATGGTAAATTATTGACTGTTTGTTTTGGTGCCACTGTGGCTGCCTGACTGGGTCAAGTTACCATGGCAATTTGTTGTTGACCATCCCCCTTGAACCCTTGACCCATTAATATACACATCTGATTGGTAGGTGAGTCCACCCCCCTCTCCCCCATAATCAAGATTCCACTTAGAAAAAAGTGTCAACTTGTCACTGACAAGAGAAGTGTGAGGTGCCAAGAGAATTAGGAGAGAAGGATTTATTTACAGAAGATGAGTGGATGGAAGACAAGTGATATTTGGATGCATTTTCATGCAGTAACTCAATCGCAATCAAGATGTCAGTACAAGTGACTCAGGTAAACCGGATCACATTACTGAGTGACTCAGATTAACCCGAGTCCATAAAAGGAACCACTATTCATTCACACGAATTTACCACCACTACTTTTGACCAATGAATCAGATTCACCAGAGGCTCTGACCAGGATAAAGTGCTGGTAAAACAGACAATGAACGAATGAATGAATGAATGAATATCCACTTTCTATTTACACACAGTGTATTTTTGATTTGTACATACAGTGGGGCCAAAAAGTATTTAGTCAGCCACTGATTGTGCAGGTTCTCCTACTTAGAAAGATGAGAGAGGTCTGTAATTTTCATCACAGGTACACTTCAACTATGAGAGACAAAATGAGAAAAAAAAATCCAGGAAATCACATTGTAGAATTTTTAAAGAATTTATTTGTAAATTATGGTGGAAAATAAGTATTTGGTCAATAACAAAAGTTCAACTCAATACTTTGTAACATAACCTTTGTTGGCAATGACAGAGGTCAAACGTTTCCTGTAAGTCTTCACTAGGTTTGCACACACTGTAGCTGGTATTTTGGCCCATTCCTCCATGCAGATCTCCTCTAGAGCAGTGATGTTTTGGGGCTGTCGCTGGGCAACACGGACTCCACAAATTTTCTATGGGGTTGAGGTCTGGAGACTGGCTAGGCCACTCCAGGACCTTGAAATGCTTTTTACGTAGCCACTCCTTCGTTGCCCGAGCGGTGTGTTTGGGATCATTGTCATGCTGGAAGACCCAGCCACGTTCCATCTTCAATGCTCTCACTGATAGAAGGAGGTTTTGGCTTAAAATCTCACGATACATGGCCCCATTCATTCTTCCCTTAACACGGATCAGTCGTCCTGTCCCCTTTGCAGAAAAACAGCCCCAAAGCATGATGTTTCCACCCCCATGCTTCACAGTAGGTATGGTGTTCTTGGGTTCTTCTTCTTCCTTCAAATACGACGAGTTGAGTTTTTACCAAAAAGTTCCATTTTGGTTTCATCTGACCACATGATATTCTCCCAATCCTCTTCTGGATCATCCATATGCTCTCTGGCAAACATCAGACGGGCCTGGACATGTACTGGCTTAAGCAGGGAGACACGCCTGGCACTGCAGGATTTGAGTCCCTCTCGATGTAGTGTGTATACTGATGGTAGCCTTTGTTACTTTGGTCCCAGCTCTCTGCAGGTCATTCATCAGGTCCCTCCGTGTAGTTCTGGGATTTTTGCTCACCGTTCTCATGATCATTTTGACCCCACGGGATGAGATCTTGACCCCAAGGGAGATAATCAATGGTCTTGTATGTCTTCCATTTTCTTACAATTGCTCCCACAGTTCATTTATTCACACCAACCTGCTTGCCTATTGTAGATTCACTCTTCCCAGCCTGGTGCAGGTCTACAATTTTCTTCCTGGTGTCCTTCGACAGCTCTTTGGTCTTGGCCATGGTTGAGTTTGGAGTCTGACTGTTTGAGGCTGTGGACAGGTGTCTTTTATACAGATAACGAGGTCAAACAGGTGCCATTAATACAGGTAATGAGTGGAGGACAGAAGAGCTTCTTAAAGAAGAAGTTACAGGTCTGTGAGAGCCAGAAATCTTGCTTGTTTGTTATTGACCAAATACTTATTTTCCACCATAATTTACAAATAAATTCTTTAAAAATCCTACAATGTGATTTCCTGGATTTTTTTTTCTCATTTTGTCTCTCATAGTTGAAGTGTGCCTATGATGAAAATTACAGACCTCTCTCATCTTTCTAAGTAGGAGAACTTGTACAATCAGTAGCTGACTAAATACTTTTTGACCCCACTGTAAGCATCTAGGTAATTAATTGCACCTGGCTGTATAATAAAATACTTTTTTAAATGAGAAGATTTCCCACTATTAGTAATTATGCTAAAGAGTAAACAACTTCTTACTGTTTTAAGGGAAAAATAAATACACAACACAGCCAATCATTAAACATTCATGTCAGTACAACTTGTTAGATAATCTTAAAGATTCTAGAAAGTTCATGGAACCAAAATGATAGAATTATAGAATTTAATCCAGGTTATATGTTCAATTTATGGCACTGACTATATTAGCTGCACCACTATGCAAACCCCACCCTGAACTATTTGCTTTACTTTATGCACCTGTTAGTAAAGAGTGTGGCTTTTATTGTGGAAACTAAAGGGCATAAAGGGTGTCCAAAAACCTGTTCATGTTGTGTGTGTCATATACAAATTAGGGATTTGTTTCTCCATCCTTTAAACAGTTATAAAGGACTAATCTAAAGACGTGTTTACATCATTAGGTGATGTGGTTGCTTCACTTTTTCTTTTTTATCGTCATAAAGGAGTGTGGTTATCATTTTCCTGAAGGTTACAGCTGCGAGGCTCAAACAACCTGTAACCAACCTTTTAAGTCTTCACCTTAACTGCACTCTATAATGCAAACAGCTTTTTCTGTGATGATGACTGTCATTTCACCCTCACTTTTAATCATAGGTTGATCTGTGACTTGAGTGGGTGGTTGGGTAAAGGGAGTTGGGTTATCAAATTAATTATAAGTTTTTCAAATAATATAAATGATATAAACATAAATATTTAAATTATTTAAGTCAAGTCAAGTCAACTTTATTTATATAGCGCTTTTTACAATAGACATTGTCTCAAAGCAACTTTACAAAATCCAGGAATTTAGAGATACCTTTACATACACATGCCTTGTAATTTATCTTAATAATATAAAAATTATAAATTTTAGCTGCTGAAGGAGTTTGGCAGTGAGCCATATTGGAGTCGAGTCCTTCTGCATTGCCATTTTTGGGGTTTTACACTTGGAACCACTCTAAATGAGCAAGTCGCCCGAGAGGTGGTGTGACAACCCCACCTCTGTCTTCTCTTTTTTGAGAACTGGGTTGTCTCAAAGGACCAGAGCAGCCTGTCATATTGTGACAATCAGTTTTCATTTCTGCACTATCTCTGTTCTGTCCACTTTTCCATTGCGGGCTGCAGATGTTTTTGTCATTCAGTTATTACTTTGTTTCTGTTATTGTGGCCACCCTTATTTTTGCAATTGGCTTCTTTTTGTTTGTTCTATGTTAGTGAAGTATTGTTGTATTTGGGTTGTTTTTCATTTTTGCTGATGCTTGCCTTCAGTATGTGCAAATTGTGCATCTGGTGCATGTAATAGAAGTAGTAGTGTATCTCTTCTTATTGACAATATTTACAGATATATAAGAATAAATATAGAAATAAGAATATTGTAATAGTTACAAATATATACAATGTATCGGTTATGGGTATATTTATTTATAGACAGTATATATATATATATATATATATATATATATATATACTGTAAATATATACTGTATATCCACACACATACAAAAAACATGTATATCAGATATAATACATAATATTAATATAATATCAGATATAGGTATGAATATAAACTATGTATATCAGAAATAAAATAAATCAGATATAGGTATGAATATAAACTATGTATATCAGAAATAAAATAAATCAGATATAGGTATGGATGACTATTATAGTGAAATAATATTGATTATAACCGATATATACATACAGGTTAACAAAAATACAAGAATTTACATTTCAAGGAGGAATATGTAGTCTTGGAAATGGCGGTACAAATGTTTGTTTGAGTTTGTTGATTCGGTTTAATGACCCCGTCGTCGTGTGGTGTTAAACAGTCTGACTGCCTGGGATACAAAAGACTTTCTCAGCCTGTCTGTAGAGCAGTACAGAGACAGCAGTCTATCACTGAATAATGCACAACCTGTCCCATTAATTAAATATTGGATATATTTTTGTTTACGAAGACAGAATGTTTTCAGTCATTTTAATAAAGGTCAGTGTTTTGGGACTTTCCCAGAGACCCTTTAAAGTGAAGGGTGAAAAGTACAAGCAATATAATACAGTAGGCTGGTTCTTCTGATATTTACTCATTCACGTTTACAGGTGACTAAGAACATGAGAAGAGATCACTGAGCAAATTTATTTCAAACTGATCTACATTATATTTATACCTTATACTCACAGAAAACTATACAGTTCAAGTCAAAAGTATACATGTGTTAGAAGAGGTAGGTCAGTCAGTCTTGGGATTTTAGTGCAGTGAAAAGCATTGTGCCACTTTCTGATTTCTTCTATTTTTTCATATTTAAACATTTAATTGTTTATTAGAATTACATGAATGTATAAGACAAAGACATCCTGAATAAAGCACATCAGTTTTTTATTGCAGTAAAAAACTCATTCAACATCAACTATCCATGTCATTGTTATTTATACTTAAGTTAGACAAGACATATCGATGGTTAATTATTAACATAAGTTAAAAAAAAACCTTTCCAACAATGCAAAGTAGACTTAAAGGTCTCAACTAGCAACGAAAAGATGAGATGAGCTTGGGCAGAAAGAACTTGCAGCATTTCTGCAAAGAATTGATGCAAGTCTTTCTCTTTCCATAACAGAATTTCAGGTTGCATTTCTTGATGCAGCATTGGACTGTGATAAGTGACAACAGTTTACAAAGTTCTCATTTGCCCATATGGCAATAGCATAAAGGTTTTGCATGCAGTGCCGTTTCTGGCCATGCTGACTGAGATTTTGCTTCTTTTCCAACTTTTTGAATGTGTGCAGGCATCAAATGTGTTCATATTTACAAAACACAATTAAGTTAGTCAG
Source organism: Trichomycterus rosablanca (assembly GCF_030014385.1). Lineage (NCBI taxonomy): Eukaryota > Metazoa > Chordata > Actinopteri > Siluriformes > Trichomycteridae > Trichomycterus > Trichomycterus rosablanca. Next base: position 48,315,527 of record NC_085993.1, on the reverse strand, counting down.
TCAAAACATTAAAAGTCATTTGTTGGTATTTTCCTCAGCTGAATTAAGGTTCAAGAAAAAATAAATCTTTATTTTCTTTCTTCATGTATTCATCTAGCTTGTTCTTAATTGAATTTAAAAACCATGTAAGGACTGCAATGGGAATTGTGTGGGGGTTTTATTGCATTAACTTAACCAAATAGTCAGATGTAGGTCTTGATTTTATTGTCATATAAACCAGCATAAACAAGAGATTTATTCATGAGAATGTGAGGTCATGAAATCTTGAGGCTGTAGGGTTTCCATGTAAATCTTTACTATGGTAAGGGGAAACAAATGGGAAAATGTCCTGTTCAATAAAAGCTATTAAGCCTTTCTCTAGAAACCTTATCAGTATTGTGTAATAAAAATAATGTAGTAGCCTCACTGGAAATTCATGCTCCTTTAACATACAGGCAGCTACTAAATGATTGGCGCCCTTGGTAAAGATGACATAAAGAAGGTAATAAAATGTCGATTTATTTTCAAACCTGAAACATACACCGAAGTAATATTACATTTACCTTAAATTGTCAGTCAGTTTATTCTACAAAAAAAGACTTAAAAAATATGCGACAAAATTGGAACCCTGATAGGAACCCTGGTTATTTGCATCTTGAACTACCAGGACAAAAGATAAAACTGAATCTTCCATGTTTTACGTTTATATTTTCGGCATTTAGTTGACGCTTTTATCCAAAGTGACTTACTTAAGAGTACTGTGTGTAATGTCTAAGCAATTGAGGGTTAAGGGCCTTGCTCAAGGACCCAACAGTGGCAACCTGGCAGTGGTTGGGCTTTCTTTCGATCAATGATTTTTTGATTACTAGTGTAGTACAGTAGACCCTTGAGTGGCCAGTGATAGCTCAGTGGTTAAGGTACTGGACTAGTAAACAGAAGGTTGCTGGTTCAAGACCCGCCACCACCAAGTTGCCACTGTTGGGTCCCTGAGCAAGGCCCTTAACCTTCAGTTGCTCATTGTGTGTAAGTCGCTTTGGATAAAAGCGTCTGCTAAATGCTGAAAATGTAAATGAGTTACAAACGGTTTACCATACGAACATTTTGGGTTAGAGCGATCTTTTTCAACTTAACATGTGTTTTTATGCACAGTACTACTGTGTATTGTTGTTTATTATTGTTTATTACAGTATTATCTATTCTATAAACAAAAAAGACAATTTAAGACATTAGAAAGGTTAGGTAAGGGGGGGTTTGGGAGGTCTGGCACAGATTAATTCTGTTTACATTATTTCTTATGGGACAAAGAGGTTTAACTAACGAACATTTTGACTTAAGAACAGCCCTTCAGAACCAATTACATTCAAATTTAAAGTCAAGGGTCTACTGTACCTTTAACTTGTTAATTAATTAAATGTACAAAAATAGTTTGATGTTTCCAAATTAAGCTTTTATTATCCCACTCCCCAGACTTAATGCCCACCGAAGAGCTGCTCTGTAATCTAAAGAGGAAAATTCTCAAAATTGAGTTTCTATAATTGAAGTAATTATAAATAATTATTAATAAATGCACTCAAATCCTTTGCTCTGAATTTTCCAATTTTATGGTTAATAAAACTTACCTTTGATTAATTATTTTCTTACTGTGTTTATATGTGTTATGTATATATTAATCTCATCAAAACATTTTAATTAACATTTTAGAAATAACAAGTATATAGCAAAACTAGGGAAAATAATAGAAGTAAAGCACTTTTACTAAGATTATCACGTTCACTCATATCGTACATTCATTGAATCATTTAAGAAGCTTGCATGTTTGTGCAGACTAAAAAAGAGGTTAATAAAATGGGACACCCACGTGCAAGAGCACAAACCTTTGAAGTCTGAAGTTTTAGGATCGGCAAAAAAGCCACAAATCTAGGTCATTGCCCCCTAAAGGGAACACCAACCCTGAGAAAGTTCTCAACATCTTGCTGCAACGCAAAAAGACATTAGAACACAGAACACAGCAGTTAGAGCAGTTAGTTTAAGCAAACTCATGGTTCAGCTTATCATGGTCTGGTTTTACTTTTTTTTCCCTTTTATCAGTAGTAACGATCCAAGACACCCACACCTATGTGTCACTGGAGAAATGCAACATCTGCGATAATCATTTCATCAAAAGAGGAAGAAAAGCAGAGTTATGGTAAGCCAACATAACGCATGTTGTTTTATAATATTTTAGAAAAGGGAATGGAAAGTAATGTTTAATTAAAATCACAATGTTTTATCTTAGAGAACATGCAAACAGAAGAGGTCTGACATGGATTTTCGCAAAGTAATCTTCCAAATTGTACTTCTATTACTCCTCAACTACAAAACCGGAGGTGGGTAAATATGTTTTAATAGTTTATATTAGGGGTATTCAATCTCTTTCACCAAAAGTTTATGTGACTGCAGGTTTTCATCCAACCAGACAGGTGAACCTAACCAGTCCCTTAAAGATCAAGAGAAACTACTTAAAGAAGTAGAATGTTATGGCTTATGTTTTTTAGTATAAGAACCTGTAGGCTTTCTGACACTTTGTTGATATGATTGGGCACCCCTTTATATATTTAATATATATCTTTTCATATTTTATGTATGCACTTTAAGAGATGGAACACATCTTGGGTGGGTGGTTGGGTGGGGTTGGTGGTATCAATATACATTTATGCTTAGCTTTCTTTAACTACTGTTGTAAAATTATTCTGGAATAATTAAAATGATATACAAAAAAAATCCTTTACATCTGTGGCATTTAGCAGACGCTTTTATCCAAAGCGACATACAGTTGTGACCATGTACAATCTAAACAGTAGAGGTTTAAGGGCCTTGCTCAGTAGTGTAGATGTGGGGCTTAAACCTGCAACCTTGTGATCACTGGTCCAGTACCTTAACCCCTGAGCTACCACCATCCCCTTTACATAATCAGAGCCTTAAAAGTGTTTAGCACCTCTAAACTATATTTTATATAGATGTTTTATTGTTTTAAACATTTCACATATAATAAGGATACATTAAAATTATTAGCAAATAAAAAGGTGCATGGATAGTGCAGCATTAAAACAAGCTAGGTTTACTCCATTAGATCTTCTCAAAGACAAATGGGAATCAGATTTTAACCAAACTATATCGGATGAAACGTGGCAAATAATAATATGGGGAATTTTCTCCTCATCTATTTGTCTAAGACTAGAGATGCATGAGTATCGATACTGGTATCAGGTATTTGCCTGATACCGCGCTCATTAACTTGTACTCGTACTCGCAAACGAGGCTCCGATACTAAACATCCGATACCGTGTGCCTAGTGCAAGTTGCTGCGTTACGCGTAGTTCACACTACACGATTTGTGCCCTGATTTTCGCTCGGCGACTGGTCGGCGCTAGATTTGCCGGCTCGGGAGCAACTCGGCGTTCGCTCGGCGATCAAAACTCGGCTCTCGATCGCTAAGTGTGAACTATCCAACAACTCGATCCGACCATGGTATCGATGCATCCCTATCTAAGACATGCAGTAATTCAATTTAAGATTGTGCATCAGCTGCACTGGACTAAGGTCAGACTCTCTAAGATTAGGGCAGACATAGATCCTACATGTGACCGATGCAGACAGGCCCTGGCCACTCTACTGCATATGTTTTGGACATGTCCAAAGCTCCATGTATTCTGGCGTACAATTTTTGAAACTTTCTCTAAAATATTTGGGAGAGTAACTGACCCATCCCCGTTTATTGCCTTGTTTGGTGTGACACCGGAGAGTGGCACCGCCAGCAAGAAAGAAATTAGTGTTATGGCCTTCAGCTCTCTCCTGGCTAGGAGACTGATACTGTTTAAATGGAAAGACTCTGCTCCACCTACATATTGCCAGTGGTTTACAGAAGTCGCTAGTCATCTCAGACTGGAGAAGATTAGATACACTGTCTGGGGGTCTACAGAGAAGACCCCCAGACACTTTGTTCCTTTTTTTATTTTCTCTTTGTTGCTATTTTTGTAAAACTGCATTAAAAACAAAATAAACAGACTTTGATAAAAAAAAAAAAAAACAAGCTAGGTTTGAATATGCTGGTCCCAAGCAGGACGAAATAAGGGGGGCTGCATCAGGAAGGGCATCAGGTGTAAAAACATTGCCAAACCAGGTATACAGACCATGAATGATCTGCGGTGGATCAGGACCATGAATGATCTGCGGTGGACCAGGACCATGAATGATCTGCGGTGGATCAGGACCATGAATGATCTGCAGATCATACGAGAGCAGCCAAAAGGGGGGGAAATAAATAGTGTCTTTTTCCACAGAATCCTACGGTGTCCAGTGTACTGGAGAGTGGACAGTGGATCAAACCATAATTTCAATCGGCACCAACCTGACCGTGAGCTGCCGATCCAACACTGTGCAATGTGGCCGTGTCTTCATCATTACACTTGAAAATGTGGAAGTTCTGCAAGAAACCAGCTGTTCCATTGTGACAACCCAGATAATTATGAGGCAGCCAAAACTCTCACTTTCCTGTTTTATTGAGCAGGAAGGGGTGCGTTCTCTGGTGTGTGGAAAAGACATTGTGGCGAACCGTAAGTTTCATTTTTATTACATATTGTTGACAAGGTTAAAAAACAAGGTAAGCTATTTTTTACCTGTCCTACATGTACTCTTGTACAAAGGGCAAGGATTTTATTGACAGTTAGCACTGACCTCCCAGCTTATTTTTACAGTGATATCATGCATATCATGTTCCTTCAATAACTGGATTAACTAAATACATGATTAACTGTTGTAATATTCTGTAGCACTAGCAGTACACTTCGTCGTGTTTTACTATGTAGTTGTGATACAGATACAATGTTAATGGTTAATTAGTTCAAAGAATAAAGCTGAATTTATTAAAAAGTTGTTGTGTCTATTTATGAAGACTCAGCGTGACACAAAACTAGACTTTGCAACATGTTGAAGTGGAACTAGTGGTTATTAGATGAATTAAAATTGTATCTACTGCATCCATGCATATGAAATACACAATTCCCTAAAAAAGATACGTGATTGGCACTAGCCATTCCTCCCAAAGACATAGCCAATCATGTCTGCATGTAGCTGCTGTAAACCAGCTGTCCACAACCTTTTTTGCACTACGGACCGGTTTCATATTAGATATAATTTCACAGACCAGTGGGGGGTGAGGGGATTTATAATAGAATAACAATACTACTCACAAATGATGGAAAATCAGTGTGAATCCTGAGCTTTTTCTGCTGCAACGAGAAGCTCCCACCTAGGGGTGATAGGAGGCAATAACACCCGAAATGGAAGCAGTGTTTTCATTGCTATTGCAGCGATCTCTAATTATTTATTCTTTCTGTACGGCCCGGTAATAAATGACCCATGAACTGGTACCGGTCTGCGGCCTGGATGGTTGGGGACCGCTGGCGTAAACAATGTCATTTATGTCTGTGTCAACCTACTTAACGTCGGTCGTTTACTTAAAAAAGCCAAAAAAGTTTTACCCATTATTTTATCAGTGCGTTCTTGTGTCCCACATCATTGTTTCAACCCTGTCTGATTACCAAAGCTTCAGACTTCTACAGAATAAGCTAATTAGTTAATATTCTACAGGACCAATAAAATAAAGAACAATAATTAATACAGTTTTTGTTTTACTCTTTGCAGAAATCCCAAGTACTCCACAAATCATGAATATTGTGTTTGCAAAAGGCTCCCTGTCCCCCACTATCCACTGGCAGAGCTCTGATGATATGGACTTACTAACACCAGTCTTGAGCATTCAAAGAGCGGACATAGCTTCAAACTGGGTAACCAGCTAAAATTTTCTTATCATTGCCAAAAATGCATTATTAGTACAGTAGACCCTTGAGTTACGAACGGTTTTCCATATGAACATTTTGGGTTACGAGCGATCTTTTTCAACTTAACGTACAAACAAATTTCAGATTACGAACCGAAATTCACGAATCACGTGGCGTCATGAACAAGTTGACTCCAACCGTCTCTGTCTCTCTCTCTCTCTCTCTCTCTCTCTCTCTCTCTCTCTCTCTCTATATATATATATATATATATATATATATATATATATATATATATATATACGGTGTATCACAAAAGTGAGTACACCCCTCACATTTCTGCAAATATTTCATTATATCTTTTCATGGGACAACACTATAGACATGAAACTTGGATATAACTTAGAGTAGTCAGTGTACAGCTTGTATAGCAGTGTAGATTTACTGTCTACTGAAAATAACTCAACACACAGCCATTAATGTCTAAATAGCTGGCAACATAAGTGAGTACACCCCACAGTGAACATGTCCAAATTGTGCCCAAATGCCCAATTCTCTCATACTGGCCACTGGATATTCAACATGGCACCTCATGGCAAAGAACTCTCTGAGGATGTGAGAAATAGAATTGTTGCTCTCCATAAAGATGGCCTGGGCTATAAGAAGATTGCTAACACTCTGAAACTGAGCTACAGCATGGTGGCCAAGGTCATACAGCGGTTTTCCAGGACAGGTTCCACTCGGAACAGGCTTCGCCAGGGTCGACCAAAGAAGTTGAGTCCACGTGTTCGGCGTCATATCCAGAGGTTGGCTTTAAAAAATAGACACATGAGTGCTGCCAGCATTGCTGCAGAGGTTGAAGACGTGGGAGGTCAGCCTGTCGGTGCTCAGACCATACGCCGCACACTGCATCAACTCGGTCTGCATGGTCGTCATCCCAGAAGGAAGCTGACGCACAAGAAAGCCCGCAAACAGTTTGCTGAAGACAAGCAGTCCAAGAACATGGATTACTGGAATGCCCTGTGGTCTGACGAGACCAAGATAAACTTGTTTGGCTCAGATGGTGTCCAGCATGTGTGGCGGCGCCCTGGTGAGAAGTACCAAGACAACTGTATCTTGCCTACAGTCAAGCATGGTGGTGGTAGCATCATGGTCTTGGGCTGCATGAGTGTTGCTGGCACTGGGGAGCTGCAGTTCATTGAGGGAAACATGAATTTTAACATGTACTGTGACATTCTGAAACAGAGCATGATCCCCTCCCTTCGAAAACTGGGCCTCATGGCAGTTTTCCAACATGATAACGACCCCAAACACAACCTCCAAGATGACAACTGCCTTGCTGAGGAAGCTGAAGGTAAAGGTGATGGACTAAACCCAATTGAGCACCTGTGGCGCATCCTCAAGTGGAAGGTGGAGGAGTTCAAGGTGTCTAACATCCACCAGCTCCGTGATGTCATCATGGAGGAGTGGAAGAGGATTCCAGTAGCAACCTGTGCAGCTCTGGTGAATTCCATGCCCAAGAGGGTTAAGGCAGTGCTGGATAATAATGGTGGTCACACAAAATATTGACACTTTGGGCACAATTTGGACATGTTCACTGTGGGGTGTACTCACTTATGTTGCCAGCCATTTAGACATTAATGGCTGTGTGTTGAGTTATTTTCAGAAGACAGTAAATCTACACTGCTATACAAGTTGTACACTGACTACTCTAAGTTATATCCAAGTTTCATGTCTATAGTGTTGTCCCATGAAAAGATATAATAAAATATTTGCAGAAATGTGAGGGGTGTACTCACTTTTGTGATACACTGTATATATATACAGTATCTATATATCTATATATATCTATATATATATATATATACAGTGTATCACAAAAGTGAGTACACCCCTCACATTTCTGCAAATATTTTATTATATCTTTTCATGGGACAACACTATAGACATGAAACTTGGATATAACTTAGAGTAGTCAGTGTACAACTTGTATAGCAGTGTAGATTTACTGTCTTCTGAAAATAACTCAACACACAGCCATTAATGTCTAAATGGCTGGCAACATAAGTGAGTACACCCCACAGTGAACATGTCCAAATTGTGCCCAAAGTGTCAATATTTTGTGTGACCACCATTATTATACAGCACTGCCTTAACCCTCCTGGGCATGGAATTCACCAGAGCTGCACAGGTTGCTACTGGAATCCTCTTCCACTCCTCCATGATGACATCACGGAGCTGGTGGATGTTAGACACCTTGAACTCCTCCATCTTCCACTTGAGGATGCGCCACAGGTGCTCAATTGGGTTTAGTCCATCACCTTTACCTTCAGCTTCCTCAGCAAGGCAGTTGTCATCTTGGAGGTTGTGTTTGGGGTCGTTATCCTGTTGGAAAACTGCCATGAGGCCCAGTTTTCGAAGGGAGGGGATCATGCTCTGTTTCAGAATGTCACAGTACATGTTAAAATTCATGTTTCCCTCAATGAACTGCAGCTCCCCAGTGCCAGCAACACTCATGCAGCCCAAGACCATGATGCTACCACCACCATGCTTGACTGTAGGCAAGATACAGTTGTCTTGGTACTTCTCACCAGGGCGCCGCCACACATGCTGGACACCATCTGAGCCAAACAAGTTTATCTTGGTCTCGTCAGACCACAGGGCATTCCAGTAATCCATGTTCTTGGACTGCTTGTCTTCAGCAAACTGTTTGCGGGCTTTCTTGTGCGTCAGCTTTCTTCTGGGATGACGACCATGCAGACCGAGTTGATGCAGTGTGCGGCGTATGGTCTGAGTACTGACAGGCTGACCTCCCACGTCGTCAACCTCTGCAGCAATGCTGGCAGCACTCATGTGTCTATTTTTTAAAGCCAACCTCTGGATATGACGCCGAACACATGGACTCAACTTCTTTGGTCGACCCTGGCGAAGCCTGTTCCGAGTGGAACCTGTCCTGGAAAACCGCTGTATGACCTTGGCCACCATGCTGTAGCTCAGTTTCAGGGTGTTAGCAATCTTCTTATAGCCCAGGCCATCTTTGTGGAGAGCAACAATTCTATTTCTCACATCCTCAGAGAGTTCTTTGCCATGAGGTGCCATGTTGAACATCCAGTGGCCAGTATGAGAGAATTGTGCCCAAAACACCAAATTTCACAGCCCTGCTCCGCATTTACACCTGGGACCTTGACACATGACACCAGGGAAAGACAACGACACATTTGGGCACAATTTGGACATGTTCACTGTGGGGTGTACTCACTTATGTTGCCAGCTATTTAGACATTAATGGCTGTGTGTTGAGTTATTTTCAGAAGACAGTAAATCTACACTGCTATACAAGCTGTACACTGACTACTCTAAGTTATATCCAAGTTTCATTTCTATAGTGTTGTCCCATGAAAAGATATAATGAAATATTTGCAGAAATGTGAGGGGTGTACTCACTTTTGTGATACACTGTATATATATATATATATAGATATATATATATACAGTGAACGAACATTCGGACAGCGGACGGTGTTTTTTCTGTGTTTTCTTTATATTTTGTACAATTCTATATTAAAATGGCCTCAAAAAAGTTGCAGAGAAAGTGTTTTTTTTTCCCCTTTTTCTCCCCCTTTAGCGCATCCAATTGTTCAATTTGCATCGTGCTTCCTCTCTGTCTATGCCGAACCCTGCCCCAACCGAGGAGATCGAAGCTAACCCATATCCCCTCCGAAACGTGGGCAGCAGCCGGATGCATTTTTGCCACCCACACATTGATGAGTTTGGCGCCACCTAGCGTTGCATGCGGAGAGACACACCCTAAGGGCACTCTTCCTCATCTCTTGTGCAGGCGCCTCTAATCAGCCGGCAGAGGTTGTAATCGCATTCTGACAGAGAGAGACCCACATCCGGTTCTTTGTCCCACCCCCCCCAACTGAGCAACCGGCCAATCGTTGCCCATACAGCCACTCAGCTTCGAACAGGTGAAGCAGAGTTGGATTCGATACCACGTACTCAGAATCCAGCTCTGGTTGCAGCGTGTCTTTTTTTACCGCTGAGCCACCTGAGCGGCGAGAAAGCGTTTTTGTTGTTATATAATTACTCCTGTCAGTAGCTGTCACTGTGTATCAGACAGAGGGGACATTGAGTAAGAGAGAAGAAGTAAGTTATTCTTTCGTGAAATTACACCTACAAAATACAACTCTATTGAAATAAAGAAGGAAATAATAGAGAAATATGAAGTTATTGTTGTTTCTGGTAGATACATTTTAAATAAAAAGAAGGAAATGTATTATGGTGTATGGTACAGCACACGTACTGTACTGAATGTGATGTGTTTATGTACAGTACTACTGTGTATTGTTGTTTATTATTGATTTTACAGGAATGTCTATTCTATAATTTAAGATTTAGGGGCAAATATACATGTATTTATAACAAAAAAGACAATTTAAGACATTAGAAAGGTTAGGTAAGGGGGGGTTTGGGAGGTCTGGCACGGATTAATTCTATTTACGTACATTATTTCTTATGGGAAAAATAGGTTTAACTAACAAACATTTTGACTTAGGAACAGCCCTTTGGAACCAATTAAATTCATAAGTCAAGGGTCCACTGTATTATCAGTTTGTTATTTTTGTTATTAGCAATGGAAGCATCTGTCCTGAAAAAGTATTGCTCTTTATATCTGATTAGATGGAGGTGAATGTGACTCAGCTTCATAAAGGAGAACTTGAACTGCTGGAGGATCTGGAGCCACTGACCCTTTATCATTTTGAGCTGAGAGTCTGCAGAACATCACTGCTTTATAACTGCAGCTTGTGGAGTGAGTCGATCAGTCTTAGAAGCCCAGGCAAAGGTAAAAAAAAAAAAAGTATAAATAAATTTTAAAAAATGCATTCTTTTTGCCTTAGTCTTGCAGTCAGGAGTGAAACTGAATTTCACCTTGGGGTTCAGATTTTTTTCTCTTGTGATGCTGAACCTCAGTCATGACTACTAATTTCTAACTAACTTTTTACTACTAATTTCTGTTTTCCCCCTTTCAGCCCCTCTTAAGAAACTTGATGTGTGGAGGGTAATTTCAAGAAACGAACTGAATGCCACTCAGATTGTGAAAATAATTTGGAAGGTTGGTATTGTATCTTCAGTGGTATTGTGGTATAAAAACCTTTCTTATCATGTGACTATTAGCAAACATGACCAAAATTATGGAGATTATAAAGGCTAAGAGAAGCAATTCTGCCATCTGTGGGTAGGCTGTTTTATCAAGTACTTTTACTTTCTGCTTGGTCCAGAATGGTTGGCAACCTTGGTGACATGTATACAATATAAATTTAACTCTTCCATATAATGTCTTCATCTTATAATTTAAACTGTTAAATTAATTTATTATTTTAGAACATTCCAGTAAAAACCCTTATCCCAAAATAACTGCTATGCAAAAGAATGTCAGTTGCAGCTTTCCTCTGCAAACATAAGAGCACTAACGTATCTAATGTAATGCCTGGTAAGACTTGAGACTTCTGAGCAAACTTAACAGTAAACATTTTTGTATAATATTTTTTATTAGAATAGAACAAAATTCTTTCTTTGCATTTCCCAGCTTGTTTGGAAGCTGGGGTCAGAGCACAATGTCAGCCATTGTATGGCGCCTCTGGCGCAGAGAGGGTTAAGGGTCTTGCTCAAGGGCCCAACAGTGGCTGCATGGCAGAGCTGGGATTTAAACTCTCAACCTTTCAATTGATAGCCCAAATATCTACCCACTAGGCTACCACTGTCCCTTTTAAGACAAATGAGATGCCATGTCATGACTTTTTTTCTACCAGTGTTTACCAAGGGCACCATTACTTCTGAAGCTGACCGTATGTGTATCATGCCCTAAACAGTATTCAGACCTCTGAAGCATTTATATATTCGCTTTTTAAGGTTGATAAATATTGTATAGACTGTCTACAGAACTAAAAACTAAGCCAAAGAAATGAACGTTTAAAGCAAATCAGAGAACAGAGCACACATTTGTAGAAACATACAATAACATGCCTAAGAGCTCAATTTATTTAGTTATAAAGAAGTAAAGAAAAACTAGAGCCCCAATGTCAAGGTCAAGTAACCTCTCTAAACTTAAGCAACAAATCAGAAGGGCATTTGAAAGGCTCTGTAATGAAGTGGCAGAAAGTCTTGTGTTTTAATGAGCTGAAAGGTAAAACTTAACACATTACATAAATAATAAGTGGTATATGTGGTATTTGTGGTAAATGTGACCTCAATCTTACATGGCACATCAACAGGGCAACATTCCCACTGTAAAATATAGTGGTGGAAGCACTGTTATGGGAATGCTATTCTGCATTAATACTGAAATAAATAGAACACGGTAGAAACCTAACCCCTTTGCCAGAAAACTTTAACAGAGAAGGGGGTTTAAACACACACTGACCCAAAGCTTCACCAGAAAGATTTTTGTTAAGAAATATGGTAAAGAAAAATAGATTGATGCTTCATCACACTGTGCACAGTAAATTAAGTCTAATCAGACGCTCAGGTGGCTCAGCGGTAAAATACGCTAGCACACCAGAGCTGGGATTTCGAATACATCATATGTATGGGCAGCTATATGAACAACGTTTGGCTGTTGTTCATACAGGGTTAGGAAGCCAGATAGGGACCTCATAACTGATGCAATTACGACCTCTGCTGGCTGATTGATGGTGCCTGCACAGAGTAGAGGATGTTTATGTTGAGACTTGACCGTGCACGGCATCTCTCATTAAGACAGCGTTTCTCAAATGTAACCGAGCGTCGTAGTGATGCACTTTCTTAATAAAGAAATAAATACACGGTATTCACAAATTGTCGGGAGCAAAACACTTTATTACTTTTTCTGTTACAGTACCGAATAGCGGACAGCTAGAGTCGTTAGCCAAGCATGCTATTACATGAACTATGGAAGCCCCAAAGGGTCAAAACACACTCACTTCGTGTAGAAACTTCCATCAAACAATTGTCACGATACAAGCACAGAAAAGTCTGTTACAATAACTACACCTGAAGCACCGCTGATCTACAATGTTTGCTGATGGAGACATTTTAACCTACAATCTGACATATACTGTATATAAAAAGTCAAGGGTCTCTGCTGGATAGTATTACTGCCTAGTATGTGAGTGAATAAAACTCCCTTACAGTTTTCTCTTGTCCCAGCAGTTTTTAACATAAGTACATTTAGCATAAAATGTGTTCACCATTTTAATTGTAACATTTCACTTAAAAATCCATGTTTTCTATAACATTTACACAGATTTTTTTTTTATGCGATTATTCGCGATTAACTATATGAAATTCTGAGATTAATCGCGATTAAAAATTTTAATCGTTTGACAGCCCTAATAAAAATACATTCAATAAAGTTTTAATTTAAATAAAAATATTTTCTTACACAATATGAAACTATTTATAAACTGAATGCTCAGCCACACTTATTGTTGACAGTGTATAATTAATTATATAAATTATTATTTTCTAACCCTATGGCAACATTTTAGGGAAGTTTAGGGAGCTTTTTTGTTTTGTAACTTCGTCCCTGTGCACAAAGTGAGATCTGTAAACACAGGGTTTGAAGTTTGGGATAAAGGAAGATCAGTAGCCTATTTAAAATATTTAGAAAATTTGGAAAGTTGGTTACAACCAAGCCTTCTTGTAAAAGCCTCAGTGGCTAACTCATTAATACCCCCATGACCAGGGGCGTAACTACCGGGGGTGCAGGGGGGGCAGGTGCACTGGGGCCCATGGCGTGGAGGGGCCCTCCACGACATGAACTCAACCGCCACTGCGCTCATTGGCTGCACTCGCCAGGTCGTTATTATTATGTTACAGTATTGTAGCGGCGTTATGTGAGTGACATTCAGCTCAGCCGGTCAGAATGCACCAGGTTTATACATGTGCGTTCGGACGTTCTACAGTTAGTATATGACCCTCTAGTGGCAAGTGGCTAATGCTAGCGGTAAAGTGCGGCGATAACGAAAGTAAAAACATGACAATATTTTCGTTAAGTAAAATATTAAACTAACTAAAAGACAATATCAGAATACATGTAATCAGAATATACAGTGAGTGCACATCAAGGGATTTTGGGAATCTCTGTAACCTGCTTAATGTTACTAGACTATATGAAATTTGTTGAGGGGGCCCAAAATATTTTTTGCACTGCGGCCCATGAGCTCCTAGTTACGCCACTGCCCCTGTCTGAATGTGCACAAAGTCCCACAGACATGCCCCACAATCTTGTGTACAGCCTCGCCAGAGAGGTGCTACTATAGCCACCAGGGGGCTGTAGAGGTCAACTTAATTTCAATGCTCATGCTTTTAAAATGGGATAAACAACAATGCACGGTCAGATTTAAATTTGCATTAACAAATCAAGAGAAATCAACAGAAATGACAGGAATCTATAACATTACGTATGTGATTAACATTACTAATGTGATTATTAGCAATGCCAAAACCATTCAAACACGATTTTTGACTTTACCTCCCATTCACCTGTTACTGTGTACTAATGTTTTTTACCTTTTATTTCCAGGCTTTAGGTGAAGAGGATTATAAAGGACACTTACTCGTTTATGAATTGGTCTATCAAGACAAGAACACTACACACATTCTGAACTGCTCAGCCACTGCGCTCACTTACACCCTCCAACTGCCCCTGGAGGTAACAGAGCTGAATGTCAGTGCTGTTACATCAGCAGGAAGTTCCCCTCCAGCCTCTGTCAGTTTGGCATGTTTAGGTGAGTATTTTTATTATTAAAATTGCTGGCACTTGGGGTTGCAGATGTGTGTTACACTAGCCCATCAGATATGGGTTTGAATCTCAGCGGTGCTATCGGCCAGCTGGGTGCCTGGTTATGTCTCAGGTTGGCCACAGCCCTGCCCTCCAGGCTATTCATGCTCTGCACCCAGTGTTTCTTGGAAGAACCGGACCCAAACATGCCAAACACAAATTTGAAAAACGGATTCCCAAAATGTAAATACATGATTCATTACTTCAGAGAATACATTGCGATTGGTCCATGGTCCAAATGCAGCATGCTTTACACCACTTAAGTAAGGAACAGTAGGTTCCTTAATAAAAGACATCTCTGTGAGCTTGTTGCCGAGCAGTTAATGTTCCTAGATGTTTAGCGTTAACACTTGCAATTGGTTGTTGCAGCTTTAGCAGCACAGACATTTTATAAAGTGTGCTGATTTAAAAAACATGGCATTCTAAAGATGGCTATAGCAAAGGTCCTCGATCAGATAAGATAAGATGATAAGATAAGATAAGATGATAAGATAAGATAAGATAAGATAAGGATAAGACTTTATTGATCCCCTTAGGGAAATTAACCCATTCTACTGTTCCAACCATTCTGTCATTCTCTGTTAGAACAACTGCGTAGTTAGAAGGGGTGTCCACATATTTTTGATAAAGCAGGTCATGTAGTTATGCATATACAAGGTTAAAGAGGTAACTCTGGCCGCTCAGGTGGTGCAGCGGTAAAAACACACGCTGGAACCAGAGCTGGGATCTCGAATCTCTACCTGCCGGCTAGGCTGAGCGGCCACATGAACAACGATTGGCCCGTTGTTCAGATAGGGGAGGGACTAAGCCGGATAGGGTCTCTCTCATAACTAATGCAGTTGCGACCTCTGCTGGCTGATTGATGGCACCTGCACAGAGATGAGAGAGTGCTGTCAGGGTGTGTCTCTCCGTACACATTGCTGAGCTGCACTGCACTCGTCAAAGTGTAGGTGACAAAATGCATATGGCTGCTGATTGGCATTGGTGAAGAGGAAGCATGACTCAATCGGGCAATTTGACGAGCTAAAAGAGAGAAAAAGGGGAGAAAATGCATATACAGTATATATACAGTGTATCACAGAAGTGAGTACACCCCTCACATTTCTGCAGATATTTAAGTAGATCTTTTCATGGGACAACACTGACAAAATGACACTTTGACACAATGAAAAGTAGTCTGTGTGCAGCTTATATAACAGTGTAAATTTATTCTTTCCTCAAAATAACTCAATATACAGCCATTAATGTCTAAACCACCGGCAACAAAAGTGAGTACACCCCTTAGTGAAAGTTCCTGAAGTGTCAATATTTTGTGTGGCCACCATTATTTCCCAGAACTGCCTTAACTCTCCTGGGCATGGAGTTTACCAGAGCTTCACAGGTTGCCACTGGAATGCTTTTCCACTCCTCCATGACGACATCACGGAGCTGGCGGATATTCGAGACTTTGCGCTCCTCCACCTTCCGCTTGAGGATGCCCCAAAGATGTTCTATTGGGTTTAGGTCTGGAGACATGCTTGGCCAGTCCATTACCTTTACCCTCAGCCTCTTCAATAAAGCAGTGGTCGTCTTAGAGGTGTGTTTGGGGTCATTATCATGCTGGAACACTGCCCTGCGACCCAGTTTCCGGAGGGAGGGGATCATGCTCTGCTTCAGTATTTCACAGTACATATTGGAGTTCATGTGTCCCTCAATGAAATGTAACTCCCCAACACCTGCTGCACTCATGCAGCCCCAGACCTTGGCATTCCCACCACCATGCTTGACTGTAGGCATGACACACTTATCTTTGTACTCCTCACCTGATTGCCGCCACACATGCTTGAGACCATCTGAACCAAACAAATTAATCTTGGTCTCATCAGACCATAGGACATGGTTCCAGTAATCCATGTCCTTTGTTGACATGTCTTCAGCAAACTGTTTGCGGGCTTTCTTGTGTAGAGACTTCAGAAGAGGCTTCCTTCTGGGGTGACAGCCATGCAGACCAATTTGATGTAGTGTGCGGCGTATGGTCTGAGCACTGACAGGCTGACCCCCCACCTTTTCAATCTCTGCAGCAATGCTGACAGCACTCCTGCGCCTATCTTTCAAAGACAGCAGTTGGATGTGACGCTGAGCACGTGCACTCAGCTTCTTTGGACGACAAAAGGTCTGTTCTGAGTGGACCCTGCTCTTTTAAAACGCTGGATGATCTTGGCCACTGTGCTGCAGCTCAGTTTCAGGGTGTTGGCAATCTTCTTGTAGCCTTGGCCATCTTCATGTAGCGCAACAATTTGTGTTTTAAGATCCTCAGAGAGTTCTTTGCCATGAGGTGCCATGTTGGAACTTTCAGTGACCAGTATAAGAGAGTGTGAGAGCTGTACTACTAAATTGAACACACCTGCTCCCTATGCACACCTGAGACCTAGTAACACTAACGAGTCACATGACATTTTGGAGGGAAAATGACAAGCAGTGCTCAATTTGGACATTTAGGGGTGTAGTCTCTTAGGGGTGTACTCACTTTTGTTGCCGGTGGTTTAGACATTAATGGCTGTATATTGAGTTATTTTGAGGGAAGAATAAATTTACACTGTTATATAAGCTGCACACAGACTACTTTTCATTGTGTCAAAGTGTCATTTTGTCAGTGTTGTCCCATGAAAAGATATACTTAAATATCTGCAGAAATGTGAGGGGTGTACTCACTTTTGTGATACACTGTATATATATATATACTGTATATAAAGAGGTAACTCCAACTGTCTGTTGACAACTGCTTATAATTCTTTCTTGGTAGTTTTATTTTTTTATAATTTAGCGCATCCAATTTTCATCCCATCAGTCAATTTCTCATTATACTGGTCCCTGCTCCTGATTGGGGGCTGACGAGGCCGTTTCACGCCTCCTCCGATACGTGCACAGCCAATCGACCGTCTTATCACCCACACTTGACGAGTGGAGCGCGTCAGAGTACTGTGCACGGAGGATCACACACTCCGCCGCACCTCCTCCCGTCTCCATGCAGGCGCCCCCAACCAGCCAGCAGAGGGCGCCACCGCCCCATTCCTGAGAGAGTATCCCCTCCGGTCTAAAGTCCCGCCCCCCCCCCCCGAACAACAGGCCAATTTGTTGTTCATATAGCCGCCCAGCCTTTCGACCGGTGAAGGCAGAGCTGGATTCGAAACGACGCTCTTTCGACATCCAGCTCTGGTTGCAGCGCGTGTTTTTACCGCTGCGCCACCTGAGCGGCATTCTTGGTAGTTTTTAAAGTAATTTTTATCGACTGGTTTATTCTGGACGATTGCCCAAAATGGCAGGATTACCCGAGACATAGTGCCAATCTATCACAGAGGTTCACCACTCAGAATAGCCATTTCTGTCTGTTGAGACGCCCGGCTGGACGAGAGCACCGCTGAGATTCAAACCCATCAAACCTCATCTGGATGCTTTAGCATAAAACACTGATGCATACCCGAGCACCAAGGCATTGTTGTGTCATTTGTTTAAACATGATGTAAATAAAAATCGATTCAAAATGTGTAAATTCTACAGACAGAGCGGCTCCAGATTTGTACCTAAAGCAAGCAGCAGCGGGGAGGATACACCTGGAGTGGAATACATCTTCCATATCGTTCAGTACCACCTCACAGGACATGCTGGGTTATGTAGTCCAGTGGCAGTGCTCTCCATCTCAAGTGCAGTGGAAGAGAATTGAGAAAGACAGCAATTCAACATTTATTCAAGGTACAGAATAGTGCTGCAGAGCCAATGTACCCACTTAGCAGAGATATTTAATGTACAGTATATAAACTGATCAGCCATAACATTAAAACCACCTCCTTGTTTCTACACTCAGCTCCACTTATATATAGAAGCACTTTGTAGTTCTACAATTACTGACTGTAGTCCATCTGTTTCTCTGCATGCTTTGTTAGCCCCATTTCACTACAGAGCAGGTATTATTTAGGTGGTGGATGATTCTCAGCACTGCAGTGACACTGACATGGTGGTGGTGTGTTAGTGTGTGTTGTGCTGGTATGAGTGGATCAGACACCGCAGCGCTGATGGAGTTTTTAAACACCGTGTCCACTTACTGTCCACTCTATTAGACACTCCTACCTAGTCGGTCCACCTTGTAGATGTAAAGTCAGAGACGATCGCTCATCTATTGCTGCTGTTTGAGTTGGTCATCTTCTAGACCTTCATCGGTGGTCACAGGACGCTGCTCACGGGGCGCCGTTGGCTGGAGAGTTTTGGTTGGTGGACTATTCTAAGTCCAGCAGTGACAGTGAGGTGTTTAAAAACTCCATCAGCATTGCTGTGTCTGATCCACTCATACCAGCACAACACACACTAACACACCACCACCATGTCAGTGTCACTGCAGTGCTGAGAATGATCCACCACCCAAATAATACCTGACTGTGGTGGTCCTGGAAGAGTCCTGACCATTGAAGAACAGGGTGAAAGGGGGATAACAAAGCATGCAGAGTAACAGATGGACTACAGTCAGTAATTGTAGAACTCCAAAGTGCTTCTATATGGTAATTGGAGCTGATAAAATGGACAGTGAGTGTAGAAACAAGGAGGTGGTTTTAATGTTATGGCTGATCAGTGTATATTGTCTGTATGGCTTATTTTAAATATTAATGTATTATAAATGTTTTCCTCATTTCAGGCACACTTTCTAGTCTGTGTAATTTCTCGCTGTATGTGGAGAGCAGTGACGGTGTGTCCAGGCCTGCTTTTGGACACATTATAACCAATTCACCTTTAAATCAAAAAGGTATGTCCATGCAGTTTGTGCATTAATACTGTATAGAAATCTTATAATAAGTGTTTGATATTTATATTTATAAAGCTTAATACTGCATTAGTGGGCCATGTTGTTTGCAAAGGCTAAACAACAGAACAGAAATAGATTGTAGACTCTATGCAAAAAGCTTAAAACTAATAATAAGTGTAAAAAGATAAGATAAAACTTTATTGATCTCGAAGGAAATTGCAGTGTCACAGTACTATACGAAGACAAACATTATCAACACTAGTAAACATAAACTGATTAGGCATAACATTATGACCACCTTCTTAACATTGCATTGGCACCCTAACTGGTCTGCAGCTATGCAGCCCCATACGCAACAAACTGTGATGCTCTGTGTATTCTGACACTTTTCGATCAGAACCAGCATTAAGTTATTTAGCAATTTGAGCTACAGTAGCTCGTCTGTTGGATCGGACCACACGGGCCAGTCTTCACTCCACATGTGCATCAATAAACCTTGGCCGCCCATGACCCTGTCGCCGGTTCATCACTGTTCTTTCCTTGGACCACTTTTGATAGATACTGACCACTGCAGACCGGGATCACCCCACAAGAGCTGGAGATTTTGGAGATGCTCTGACCCAGTCGTATAGCCATCACAATTTGGCCCTCGTCAAACTCGCTAAAATCCTCACGCTCGCCCATTTTTCCTGCTTCTAACATCAACTTTGAGGATAAAATGTTCACTTGCTGCCTAATATATCCCACCCACTAACAGGTGCCTTGATGAAGAGATAATCAGTGTTATTCACTTCACCTGTCAGTGGTCATAATGTTATGCTTAGACATAAAAACATAAGACAACACAAGAGAGAAATGTCTATATACATAAATGAGCATGTGGAAGACATTAGCTAAAGCAGCATAAGTATTATTGCACTAAAAGAGATATGTGGTATTGAAAAATCTACAGAATATGAAGATGACGGACAGTGATACAGCATGTTTAATGACTTTAGCAGCAGTGTATAATTAACATTTAAGACCATAATCATACATGCTTACTTCTGGCAATAGATGATACTAAAGGCTGAGCTAAATGAGCTGTTTTACATTTGTAAATAAGAATAAATGACGATTTAGTACTGGATATGCTGGCAGTCTTATGTAAAGAATTCTACACCTCAATTTGTCCAAATGGTCAGATGTTAAAATAGTATTATGACGTATATTCCATGCATTAAAATATTCGTTTGTTGAGAGTCTTACAGAACATGCACCACATCTTATATTTATACATGAGGTAACATCCGTTTGGATGTATGTGCACATGCAGATGTGTGTAGGAGGGGGGGGGCACAGAAGTGTGTGGGAGGAAGTGTGATGTGGTGTAGGCTTCTACCACACATTCAAATAAACATGAACGTTTGTTCATGCAACATGTTTTAACACGCTGCTTTAACATGTGCTGAACATTTCCTGAAACTGAGTTCCTATTTAAAAAAAATAGTCCTATTAAATTCATATAACATCTTAAAATAGTGTGGAATCACATTGGGATAGTGAAAAATACTGTCAGGTGTGAGACTCAAACCCGCAGGGTGACTGTAGGTTTTTCCACCATGTACTGAGAAATTTTACATTCACTTCCAGTAACCTAAAGCTATGAATCACTCATCTGACGCCAGAATTAGCATGTTTTGTTTCAAAATGTTGAGTAAATGACTGTTATAGTGGCTTCTTAAACGATCTGTATATCATCAGGATTAAGTAACATGTCTTCATATGGCATGAGTACATTCGGACTAGTAGTAAGAACAAAATCAAGTTAGTATACAAATCAAAATCAAATCAAGGTTTATTTGTCACATACAGTGTATCACAAAAGTGAGTACACCCCTCACATTTCTGCAAATATTTTATTATATCTTTTCATGGGACGACACTATAGACATGAAACTTGGATATAACTTAGAGTAGTCAGTGTACAACTTGTATAGCAGTGTAGATTTACTGTCTTCTGAAAATAACTCAACACACAGCCATTAATGTCTAAATGGCTGGCAACATAAGTGAGTACACCCCACAGTGAACATGTCCAAATTGTGCCTAAAGTGTCAATATTTTGTGTGACCACCATTATTATCACTGCCTTAACCCTCCTGGGCATGGAATTCACCAGAGCTGCACAGGTTGCTACTGGAATCCTCTTCCACTCCTCCATGATGACATCACGGAGCTGGTGGATGTTAGACACCTTGAACTCATCCACCTTCCACTTGAGGATGCGCCACAGGTGCTCAATTGGGTTTAGTCCATCACCTTTACCTTCAGCTTCCTCAGCAAGGCAGTTGTCATCTTGGAGGTTGTGTTTGGGGTCATTATCCTGTTGGAAAACTGCAATGAGGCCCAGTTTTCGAAGGGAGGGGATCATGCTCTGTTTCAGAATGTCACAGTACATGTTGGAATTCATGTTTCCCTCAATGAACTGCAGCTCCCCAGTGCCAGCAACACTCATGCAGCCCAAGACCATGATGCTACCACCACCATGCTTGACTGTAGGCAAGATACAGTTGTCTTGGTACTTCTCACCAGGGTGCCGCCACACATGCTGGACACCATCTGAGCCAAACAAGTTTATCTTGGTCTCGTCAGACCACAGGGCATTCCAGTAATCCATGTTCTTGGACTGCTTGTCTTCAGCAAACTGTTTGCTGGCTTTCTTGTGCGTCAGCTTCCTTCTGGGATGACGACCATGCAGACCGAGTTGATGCAGTGTGCGGCGTATGGTCTGAGCACTGACAGGCTGACCTCCCACGTCTTCAACCTCTGTAGCAATGCTGGCAGCACTCATGTGTCTATTTTTTAAAGCCAACCTCTGGATATGACGCCGAACACGGGGACTCAACTTCTTTGGTCGACCCTGGCGAAGCCTGTTCCGAGTGGAACCTGTCCTGGAAAACCGCTGTATGACCTTGGGCATCATGCTGTAGCTCAGTTTCAGGGTGTTAGCAATCTTCTTATAGCCCAGGCCATCTTTGTGGAGAGCAACAATTCTATTTCTCACATCCTCAGAGAGTTCTTTGCCATGAGGTGCCATGTTGAATATCCAGTGGCCAGTATGAGAGAATTGTACCCAAAACACCAAATTTAACAGCCCTGCTCCCCATTTACACCTGGGACCTTGACACATGACACCAGGGAGGGACAACGACACATTTGGGCACAATTTGGACATGTTCACTGTGGGGTGTACTCACTTATGTTGCCAGCTATTTAGACATTAATGGCTGTGTGTTGAGTTATTTTCAGAAGACAGTAAATCTACACTGCTATACAAGTTGTAC
This sequence comes from Trichomycterus rosablanca, assembly GCF_030014385.1. Taxonomy (NCBI): domain Eukaryota; kingdom Metazoa; phylum Chordata; class Actinopteri; order Siluriformes; family Trichomycteridae; genus Trichomycterus; species Trichomycterus rosablanca. The sequence continues at coordinate 48,292,811 of NC_085993.1, read as the reverse complement.
ACTGACTACTCTAAGTTATATCCAAGTTTCATGTCTATAGTGTTGTCCCATGAAAATATATAATGAAATATTTGCAGAAATGTGAGGGGTGTACTCACTTTCGTGATACACTGTACATAGTCATACACGGTACAACTGGCAGTGAAATGCTTTTGTGACTGCACAGTAGTTACAAAAGTAAACAAAGTGGACAAAAATATACATTATACAAAAAATAGAAATGTTTAAAATCTAAAGTGTAAAAGAACACAAAAATTTAAAAATTGAAATGAAAAAAGCTTAAATATAATTAAATATAATATAACCGAGTGTGTGAAGGTGACAACAGTTGTGCAAGAACTTTACATAATATTGATCTATTATTGTGCAACATAATGCAATATGCAGTGTGAATATCGTACACAAATACAAATCTATGTATATACAGTACATATACCCATATACGTATATATACATTCATATTCATAGAACCTGTATACAGTACACGCATATAAATATATACACACATACATATATATCTATATATACTCATAAATACACATACATTTAGATCCGTGTACATTAGTCCTGATTGCTATTTTGGTTGAGGCCTGTTGAGGCTTGTGGGAAAAAGCTTCTTTTAACAAAGAAAACAGTCCATTGCTGGGATAACTGGGGTCCTTTACTTTATACAGTATTGTTTTAGAAAGGAGTACATTAAGACTAGTAGAAAGAACAAAATTAAGTTAGTATACAGTATTGTTTTACAAAGGAGTACATTCTGACTAGTAGTAAGAACAAAATCAAGTTAGTATACTGTATTGTTTTACAAAGGAGTACATTCTGACTAGTAGTAAGAACAAAATCAAGCTAGTATACTGTATTGTTTTACAAAGGACTACATTCTGACTAGTAGTAAGTACAAAATCAAGTTAGTATACTGTATTGTTTTACAAAGGAGTACATTCTGACTAGTAGTAAGTACAAAATCAAGTTAGTATACTGTATTGTTTTACAAAGGAGTACATTCTGACTAGTAGTAAGAACAAAATCAAGTTAGTATACAGTATTGTTTTACAAAGGAGTACATTCTGACTAGTAGTAAGAACAAAATCAAGCTAGTATACTGTATTGTTTTACAAAGGACTACATTCTGACTAGTAGTAAGTACAAAATCAAGTTAGTATACTGTATTGTTTTACAAAGGAGTACATTCTGACTAGTAGTAAGTACAAAATCAAGTTAGTATACTGTATTGTTTTACAAAGGAGTACATTCTGACTAGTAGTAAGAACAAAATCAAGTTAGTATACTGTATTGTTTTACAAAGGAGTACATTCTGACTAGTAGTAAGTACAAAATCAAGTTAGTATACTGTATTGTTTTACAAAGGAGTACATTCTGACTAGTAGTAAGAACAAAATCAAGTTAGTATACAGTATTGTTTTACAAAGGAGTACATTCTGACTAGTAGTAAGAACAAAATCAAGTTAGTATACTGTATTGTTTTACAAAGGAGTACATTCTGACTAGTAGTAAGAACAAAATCAAGTTAGTATACTGTATTGTTTTACAAAGGAGTACATTCTGACTAGTAGTAAGAACAAAATCAAGTTAGTATACTGTATTGTTTTACAAAGGAGTACATTCTGACTAGTAGTAAGTACAAAATCAAGTTAGTATACTGTATTGTTTTACAAAGGAGTACATTCTGACTAGTAGTAAGTACAAAATCAAGTTAGTATACTGTATTGTTTTACAAAGGAGTACATTCTGACTAGTAGTAAGAACAAAATCAAGTTAGTATACAGTATTGTTTTACAAAGGAGTACATTCTGACTAGTAGTAAGAACAAAATCAAGTTAGTATACAGTATTGTTTTACAAAGGAGTACATTCTGACTAGTAGTAAGAACAAAATCAAGTTAGTATACTGTATTGTTTTACAAAGGAGTACATTCTGACTAGTAGTAAGAACAAAATCAAGTTAGTATACTGTATTGTTTTACAAAGGACTACATTCTGACTAGTAGTAAGTACAAAATCAAGTTAGTATACAGTATTGTTTTACAAAGGAGTACATTCTGACTAGTAGTAAGTACAAAATCAAGTTAGTATACTGTATTGTTTTAGGAGTACATTCAGACTAGTAGTAAGAACAAAATCAAGTTAGTATACAGTATTTTTAAGAAAGGAGACTTGTGGTGTTCAACAGAAGAAACGTTACAAATGCTACTGTGGTTCATGAACATGCCTCTTTTCAGAGAAACAAAGTAATCTGAACAGACATGAGCTGGAACTGAAACAGGAAGTGTCTCAGGTTTTACACTAGCACATCCTCACTGCCGTTGTGGTATTTCACTGGACTAGACGTGATTAGGCCAATACCCAGCTATATTTCACCATGTGGTTTGTGTGTACCAGGCCGGAGAGGCAGCAGCGGAAGACGTGTCACTGTTCTTTTTTTAAAACTACAAACGGTTCCAAACAAGTCGTTAAACTTCAGCAGCTTACTACTGCTGTCTATGTAAAAACATGTCCTACACAAACAGACAGGAAAGCGCACTCGCTGTGTTTGAGCATGTTTAGAAAGAATTAGGCCTGTGGTGTAGCTTTTGTCTCATGGGCTTTACTTCACTTTTGAGCAGAACCGCGGTGCTATAGTGCATTAGACTAGTCGAAAATAGCTCATTTTCAATTCCTGTTTGTTGTTGTGCAGCACACTTTCTGTTTAGCCTGTTAGTCTGCATGTAAACAAGACAGTGAGTCATATGATTCATATTTGAGCCCTTAACAAAAAGTGACTAGTGGACTGTATGAGTTTGTCATATCAAAAATAACCACGGTTTCAGTTATTTTTTGACAGAATAATATTCAGTAGTTCTTATTCCAAAAAGGGGGCAGCATAATTCAGGTGAAGGTTAGAATGAATCAGTCAAAAATATTGGACCATCTTGGAGGTTTGATTTGATTTGGCATAGTTTTATGTGGACCTGGGAAGTGCACTAATGCCTAGTTCACACTACACGATTTTTGCCCTGATTTTTGCTCGCCAACTGGTCAGAGCTAGATTTGCCATCTCGGCGTTCGCTCGGCGATCGAAACTTGGCTCTCAATCGTTATGTGTGAACTACTCAACAACTCGATCCAAGCAGCTCACCGAGCGCTTGCCAAGCCGCTCGGATCGAGTTGTTGAGTAGAGAGACAGATATTTAGCATGTCAAATATCTGGATCTGAGTTGCCCAACTGGCAGTGAGTGCCATGTCGAACAGCCAATGAGAACTCAAGATACGGGGTGAGGGGAAATGCAGGGGAGGAGTGTAAAAAGGTGGGACAGGAACATAATATAGTTTATATCAGAATACATCGTCACACACACAAGTTTTACAGTATTTCGGACCTTATCGTTCTCTACAAAACACCAACGTTGCATTGCAAAAATATTTATTAACCTCCAACTCACTACAGAACAATCCATGCTGTTCACGTAGGCAAATCCACTGAGATTCATTTATTTTTCCTACTTGTTTTTACACTGCACATCAGCGAACAAACTTTGATCACTTGCTACTTGTTGACGTGTATTTTTGGACGTGGTATCATTAAACCCCTCATCACTTCTTGCATTTGTTTTCGTGACAAAATGTAGTTTGGGAGAGCAGAGAAGCTCGCCTGCGATTCCAGTTGGTGATAGATGGTGTCATGTGAAACCCCCTATCGCCGATTAGCCGTGTAGTGTGAAATACACACCGACTTGAAAGACTCCCGATTACAAGAGATCCAGTTGTGTAGTGTGAACTGTACAGCGACCTGATGACTTGGAAAGTCATGTAGTGTGAACGTGGCATAAGGCTGCACATACTGTATGTGTCTCCCCAATGACTAGGTTCACACAATGTCATGCACCTGTATTTCTACTTGTCTGGTCCCCTTATTCGCTGACATGCAGTGCCAGCACACTTATTTCTTTCTGGGAACTTGCTCAGGGTTGCGTCATTTGGGCCTCACAACAGCATGACATCCTGTTACCGGAGCTAAGTCCGCCTGGAAGTCCATATTATGCACGGGCAGCGCCAGTTCATGTGGTTGGCGCAGCTCATGCATTGCCAATCTCTGTTGGTTCTGAGGGTTCTCTGTCTTTTGTTTTTTCTGAGACCTGAGGCGCAGATGGCTGCACTACCCCTGTTCTATCCACTTTCTCCAGTGGGGGCTGCAAATGTTTTTGTGTCTTTTATTTGTTATTTATTTATTTGTTGTTTCTGTTATTTTGGCCATCTTCTTGTTTGCAACTGTACCCTTTATTCTTAGTGGCCTTTAGCCACAGTATTGTTCTACCTTGGTTGAATATCTTGCACTTTTTTATTCTTATCCTTCCTGAGGTTCTTTATTGTATTTTTTTATTCTTTTGAGGCACAACCTGTCTCATTATATTTTTCTTTTTTCTTTTTGCCATCTTCATCAAAGTTGAAGGTCTACTAGACCTTCTCAGCATCTTAAGAACGCCACAGAGCATGGCAGAATTAAACTGCTAAATTATATGACACTTGGGGTGTGTTCGAAAAGCTAGTGCGCTCTCTACATAGACGCAATTTACGTCATCCTACGCGAGCTCCCGAGAAGGAGGCTGTTCAAAATCCTAGATGCCTTAATATGCTCATTAATGAGGTATCTTAAAATTTACGCTATTTTGACTCAAGAACGAGTGAGTATTTGATGCTGCCTTAGCGGTGAAGGCAATCCCAGCATTCAGTGCGGCACAACTTTTCTCACAGAAAAATAAAAAAAACATGGCAAAGTTATTTTTAAACATAAATAAATTATTATTGATTTTTAATTTGTATAAACTTGCACAATTGTCATTTATTTGCAAATTTGGTCTTGTCAGCGAATTTAATGGAGGGAGATGTTAGTTGACATGTTAGCACGTTGTGCCACCTCATCCCATTGGTTTGAATGGCATGAGGCTAACTGTGTTAGCTTATTTAGCGAAAACTGATGGAATAACTGTCTAAGTAGCGCGTTTAAATAACCTGCCTTATAAGTCAATGACTTATTAGAATCCTCTCTATTGAGGCAGCTGCCTATGTAGGCAGTAAGATGGCAAGGCAGCTCACTAGGTTTTCGAACACACCCTTAGTATTAAGTATATATTATTAAGTGTAACATATTGGCTATATCTTATTGGTTGTTGAACTATTTCCATCAAAAAAATCTGATTGTTGTTCTATAGTGGTGCTTTTCTACCAGCCAACAAGGAATATAGCAACAGGTATGCTACATTTAGTAACAGTATACCTAATGGTATGTGCACCTCATAAAATAGCCATTACGTATGCATACATAGTACAGAAGGTGTACCTAATATTCCTGTGAATGATTGAATATTCGGCTCCTGAAGCGGCCTATATGTGTGTGGTTTTAAAATAACTAATTTGCTATGTTTAAGGTACCTTCAACAACTACAAAACCCATCAAACAAGGCCCAACCATTTTGAAAAGTCAAGTGGAAGCCCTGAGGTGGTGGATGTGCAAGCTGCTGCAAAGTGGCCCAAAAGTAAGCCAGTTTTTTGTATCCCTATAAATACTTTTTTTGTAATTGTACTTGTCTAGTGTACAGAATTGGTCATATATAGCAACATAATGCACAAACTAACATTCAAAAAGTTCCAACATTGCTTTTGTGCATGATTTCTCCCACCTCCCAAAAATCCAAAAGTTGTTTTGGCCACTCAAAATTAATATAACACTTTGATATAACATTTTGATGTAACATTTTGCGGCAAGCAGCAAATTTACGCTGCCGCTGGGATCCAGGGGTCTATTCCACTATGGTGCTATCGGCCTGTCGGGCATCTACATACATCTACAGACATGAAGCCGAAGCCCTGCGATGAATTGCCATCCTGTGTGGGTGTGTTACTGCAGTGCACCCAGTGAAACCAGACCCAGTTGGGAAACAAGAAAAGAAAATGGTAGTAAAACATTATGAAATAACATTTTGTTGTCCTGAGATGAGTTGGTTTGCATTCTACAAGCATTGGGACAGAGGCATGTTTACTACTACATCGCCATGTATTCACCAATTGGATTTTTTTTTAATTCTTGCTTCATTTAACACGCTATCAATCACAATAATAGTCTGGGATGTCCATTGTCATGTATTTGGCTTTATAAAGCTTTGCATGTTTTCCTCTCCCTGAGACAGGTCTAATCACCTGCACACTCAATCCAGCACCTACCATCTACATCACACCTTAATTTTTTTCCACTTCTATAACATGGCCAATAGTTATATTTTAATTTAAGTTTTTTTTTTAAGAACTACCAGCTGATCCAAATAAATTAATACAGACACATGCTTATTTTTACTAATGTAAATACACCACTTGTACAAATACTATCAAATTTTACAAACCCTTTTCTTTTTAGGTGGAACAATACTCGTAATTTGCATAATAGCTGCAGTTCCCATCATCATCTTAGTAAATCTGCTGTACCTAAAATGTGTCCGCCAAAGGTAATTAAGCTTTTCTGTTTTTCTGTGTTTCTGTTTTTTGTAGATGAATGGGCAAAGTGTGTAAATTAGAAAATAATTACCAGGCATAGAAATGAGCAATGTAAATGCCAGTTACATACACTTTACGTAAGATTTTAGTACTGATGTGTGTATTTGTAATTACATTAATATTTGTTATACTTATAAAAATCTCTTTTAATATTTCAACAGATTGAGGAAAGCATGTGTGTCAGTGGGACCCTCGTGGCTTTTTGTGACTTTACCAAAGCTTGGAAACAGTAATGCTATCAAACTACTAAAGGTAATGTTCTAACCATTATGTCAAACCTTAAGTGATCTTCTTGCTTCAGACATGTAGGCTTGTTCTAGATGTTCTGCAAAACAAAAGCGATTATGTACCAAGAACAAAGTTGTACCAAAACCCTTTTATGTTTAAAGGACACTTAAATATAGGGTTTTGTTTACGGACAGTGTCGCAGCTTTCATGTCAGTCTATTCAGCATTTCTAATTGGGTGTGTTCACACATGATGCCTGCCTGGTAAAATGCTGATCATTTTGCTGGTAAGCTTCGTGTCTGAAATATTTAATATTAAATCAAGAAAAGGAGATATGGATATTGTTATAAACTCTACAGCAAGACATATTTGCCTACACAACCAACAATGCCCCAACAATATACTTCTGAAGAGCCTGACTCTAGAAGGAAGGCCAGTATCTCTGGATGTCAAGACCATTTTCCATTTATCAAACAACACCAGTAAAACATGGACGATGGACGACTGCATAGACTAAACCGTTTCAGTTTGGCTAGGTTGAGATTCAAACCCAGGATCCCCAGATCTCAGCAGTAGTGGGTTAGCATACTTCACTGCTGTGCCACCCTCAAACTGCAGCATAGATGAAAAATAATATGATGCAAAGCTATATGGCAAGACATTTCTCATCACTAGAAGTTCAAAAATAAGATCATTAAAGTTCAGTTGTTAAAACATTTACATTTTTGGCATTTATCAGATTACAGTCTAAGCAATTGAGGGTTAAGGGCCTTGCTCAAGGGCCCAACAGCAGCAACCTGGCAGTGTTGGGGCTTGAACCATCTGATCACTAGTCCAGTACCTTACCCGCTAGGCTACAACTGTCAACAGCTGTCCACAACTGTAATAATGTCTACCAGCATTATAGCAAACAGTTTTATACAGTAGTACAAAGGTGTAAACTTGCAGCCTGCCTCATTTCATAACAGTGTTGGATAAGCAACATCTCTGCACACCAACAGGTTAATGGACAGGTGTTCTTAAAAGGTCTAAAAATATATTTCACAAATCCCTGAGCATGATCTTTCATGTTCAGGAACATCAGTCATGTGTAATATTATGCAAAATATACTGAAACTAGGCAGAAGTGGATGGATGGGAAAGAAACTATCATGCTTTTGCTGGGTCGTGAGTTTGAGATATATTGCGTCCACTGTATTTTGAATCTGTCCTGTGATCTCTGGGTAGTGAAATGTACCAGACACAGCTCTAGACCAGATGATAATCTTTGGAAAAATCCCAAACCATTTGAAGTAGCTCCTCGTAATTTGAAGGAGAAATGACTCTACTACAAGACTTTTTTTTTTTCGAAATTGCCTAACTCCTTTTCCTGTCTTAATGAGTAAGCTCCTCTTCACATTAAGAAAACTTGATTCATTCGCTTTGTTCCTTCATTTCATGTGACCTGGGCAAGCTTATTACACCAACGCCAAATGGAGTCAGTCAGAAGCACTGGCTGCAGGGTGGAAATACATCCTGAACAAGCCAACTTTCACTCATGCAATCATTTACTTACTAACACCCTCAGGATCAATGTAATTCATAGTCATATAAGTTACAGGACCTGGAGGAAACCAGCGTGGACACAGGTACATGTAAACCTTCAAGACAGTGACCAAAGACATGAATCCTATCCAGGTGTCACTGTGTGGTACCTACATTACCTGCTGGTCTCCATGCATCCACCTATTATTTTCACCCTTTGTAAATTACTGGTAACCAGTAAGAAATTTTCTCCTGGTCAGGTACATGGTGGATTTAAAGCCTATCAAAGGTAGAATCACATTCTGCACAGAACTACATGAAAGTAGTGTAAGCATTATACAATGTTTAATGGATAACATTTACATTTATGACATTTAGCAGATGCTTTTATTCAAAGCAACTTACAAGTCTATGACATCATACAGTCTAAGCAATTGTGGGTTAAGGGCCTTGCTCAAGGGTCCAACAGTGGCAACCTGGCAGTGGTGGGGCTTGAACCAGCGACCTTTTGATTACTAGTCCAGTACATTACCTGCTAGGCTAGTGACCCACAGATAACTCTTATGTAAATTAATGTAAAAGAGTGAGTGAGTGTGTAGTGCCTTGTGTTAAACTGGCACCCTATCCAAAGACCCGCCTTTCTCCCAGTGACTCAAGATGAGCTCCAAGCCCACCACCACGACACCTGCATAAAGCATTAACTGGAGTAGAATGTACACCGACCAGGCATAACATTATGACCACTGACAGGTGAAGTGAATAACACTGATTATTTCTTCATCACAGCACCTGTTAGTGGGGGGCCAAATTGTGATGGCTGGACGACTGGGTCAGCGCATCTCCAAAACTGCAGCTCTTGTGGGGTGATCCCGGTCTGCAGTGGTGAGTATCTATCAAAAGTGGTCCAAGAAAGGAACAGTGTTAAACTGGCGACAGGGTCATGGGCGGCCAAGGCTCACTGATGCACGTGGGGAGAGAAGGCTGGCCTGTGTGGTCCGATCCAACAGACGAGCTACTGTAGCTCAAATTGCTGAAGAAGTTAATGCTGGTTCTGATAGAAAGGTGTCAGAATACACAGTACATCACAGTTACAGGGCTGTTTTGGCAGCAAAAGGGGGACCAACACAATATTAGGAAGGTGGTCGTAATGTTATGCCTGATCTGTGTATGTTAAACAGTGTGCAACAGCACTGACACATAAGAAAGACCCAGTTCAGACAAAAATCTGTTTGAGTATTTGGGTATACCTGACTGTAGTGTCACTTCTGTATTTTTGTTCCTAGGGTGAATATGGTTCTGATCTGTGCTGGCAGTCTGTGGACTGTGACCCACCATTATCTCCAGTGGAGGTCTGTACGCCTCTTGTGGAAAGGAGAAACTCGTACCCCACTGTGCATGAAGAGGTCATCATAGAGAAGAGAAAGGTCGCTCAAGATTGGACAGTTTGTCCTTACAAACCTCAAATCTCCATTACTTCTCAAAAAACAGAAGCAGCATCAGAGGCTGTCGAGGAGGACGAGGATGAGCATTGCTGGGGGACTTTTTCTTCCCCGGTCTTCAAGTTTGAAGAACAGTTTCTTCCAAGTCAAACAGTGCATACATCTCTGAATAACTGCCTGACCCTGGACGGAAGGCCGGTATCCCTGGATGTCGTTGATGGCTTTCTCTTTTTCGATCAGACTACTTTGATTTGAGACAAGTGGTTTATGAAAAGACCTGAAAATAGGAAACAGAACCCGTTGCAAGGTCAGACATCATGATAAACTTTAACAGCGGAATCTGTGGACAAACTTTGACACATTATATAGACAAAGGGGCTCTGTGCATTCTACAGTCTGACAAACAGGTGCTTTAAAAGGTCTAAATATACAGTGTATCACAAAAGTGAGTACACCCCTCACATTTCTGCAGATATTTAAGTATATCTTTTCATGGGACAACACTGACAAAATGACACTTTGACACAATGAAAAGTAGTCTGTGTGCAGCTTATATAACAGTGTAAATTTATTCTTCCCTCAAAATAACTCAATATACAGCCATTAATGTCTAAACCACCGGCAACAAAAGTGAGTACACCCCTAAGAGACTACACCCCTAAATGTCCAAATTGAGCACTGCTTGTCATTTTCCCTCCAAAATGTCATGTGATTTGTTAGTGTTACTAGGTCTCAGGTGTGCATAGGGAGCAGGTGTGTTCAATTTAGTAGTACAGCTCTCACACTCTCTCATACTGGTCACTGAAAGTTCCAACATGGCACCTCATGGCAAAGAACTCTCTGAGGATCTTAAAAGACGAATTGTTGCGCTACATGAAGATGGCCAAGGCTACAAGAAGATTGCCAACACCCTGAAACTGAGCTGCAGCACAGTGGCCAAGATCATCCAGCGTTTTAAAAGAGCAGGGTCCACTCAGAACAGACCTCGCGTTGGTCGTCCAAAGAAGCTGAGTGCACGTGCTCAGCGTCACATCCAACTGCTGTCTTTGAAAGATAGGCGCAGGAGTGCTGTCAGCATTGCTGCAGAGATTGAAAAGGTGGGGGGTCAGCCTGTCAGTGCTCAGACCATACGCCGCACACTACATCAAATTGGTCTGCATGGCTGTCACCCCAGAAGGAAGCCTCTTCTGAAGTCTCTACACAAGAAAGCCTGCAAACAGTTTGCTGAAGACATGTCAACAAAGGACATGGATTACTGGAACGATGTCCTATGGTCTGATGAGACCAAGATTAATTTGTTTGGTTCAGATGGTCTCAAGCATGTGTGGCGGCAATCAGGTGAGGAGTACAAAGATAAGTGTGTCATGCCTACAGTCAAGCATGGTGGTGGGAATGCCATGGTCTGGGGCTGCATGAGTGCAGCAGGTGTTGGGGAGTTACATTTCATTGAGGGACACATGAACTCCAATATGTACTGTGAAATACTGAAGCAGAGCATGATCCCCTCCCTCCGGAAACTGGGTCGCAGGGCAGTGTTCCAGCATGATAATGACCCCAAACACACCTCTAAGACGACCACTGCTTTATTGAAGAGGCTGAGGGTAAAGGTGATGGACTGGCCAAGCATGTCTCCAGACCTAAACCCAATAGAACATCTTTGGGCCATCCTCAAGCGGAAGGTGGAGGAGCGCAAAGTCTCGAATATCCGCCAGCTCCGTGATGTCGTCATGGAGGAGTGGAAAAGCATTCCAGTGGCAACCTGTGAAGCTCTGGTAAACTCCATGCCCAGGAAAGTTAAGGCAGTTCTGGGAAATAATGGTGGCCACACAAAATATTGACACTTCAGGAACTTTCACTAAGGGGTGTACTCACTTTTGTTGCCGGTGGTTTAGACATTAATGGCTGTATATTGAGTTATTTTGAGGGAAGAAAAAATTTACACTGTTATATAAGCTGCACACAGACTACTTTTCATTGTGTCAAAGTGTCATTTTGTCAGTGTTGTCCCATGAAAAGATATACTTAAATATCTGCAGAAATGTGAGGGGTGTACTCACTTTTGTGATACACTGTATCTTTCACTAATTTCAGGGCATGGTAGTACATGTTCAGGAACACCAGTCATGTGTAATATGTAAATAATATGGGAACTGGGTAAAACTGGGTGTGTAGGAATGAAACTGAGGTATGCAAATAGGAATCATCAGGTCACATCTCAAATCTCCATTTCTCATTCACATCTTCTGGTAAGAGCTGCTGTGGCATCAGGCTGCGATGGTCAAATCAGACTTCAGACCAATCAGACTATTCCTGGCTGCAGTTCTCATGATCTGCAGAAGATCTTCAAATGTTTTCAAGTTAGATGTGAGATATAATTCCTTCACTGGATCGTGGATACTGGAACTACCTTGTTTTCTCCCTCCAACAGGCCTAAAACATCACAAGCAGCAGCTGAACAGTGGGCATCCTTACCCAGACCATGTAAAGTGGCTTCTCTCTAAAAAGAGATAGACATTTTCCTAAACTCAGAGCTCTATCCTATTTAAACACAAATCATTTAGAGAGCATTTCACCACAAATCTTCTTCTTGTTTCCACAGTGTTTTGTGTTTGGTCACTTACCCATGGCTAATTACCCACAGCACATACCCACAGCTAGTGATATTAAGAAAGAAGACAGACGAGTACCCAGCAGGCTTCCTAAAAAAGCTCTAGCTTTACCACTATACATTAGTTGGGTGACTATCTATTGCTGCAGACCGGATCCACTTGTTATTCTTAATTTTTTACCACTAATATACAAGGTTCTGAAATATTCATCCATTGGGGGCAATTATCTAAAAGGTAAAATTCCAGTATTTTCTAGGAGAAAATCGTGGTCACGGACTGTAGATGTTAAATCTCATTCAATCCACTTCACACTGAACATCATGATGTTGGGAGTTCTTTATAGATTTCTGCAATAATAATGTTTGTGTACTTATAATGACTATGTACTTAAAGCATTAGTGTCTTTTCTTCTTTTGACTAAATTATAATAATAATAGGATTGTTATCCTTTCTGATAACATCCTTACTGTTATTCTAAGGAGTCTCTCAGGTTATGGATTACTGAAGAACTTTAAATGTAATCCTATATCATTTATGTCAAGTTGCATGGGATTACACTAGATCTGTCTTACATCACCAGTACTGTTTGGTGGAGGGGGAATTATGGTGTTGGGTCGTTCTTCAGGAGTTGGGCTCGGCCCCTTAGTTCCAGTGAAAGGAACTCTTAATGCTTCAGCATACCAAGAGATTTTGGACAATTTCATGCTCCCAACTTTGTGGTAAGAGTTTGGGGATGGCCCCTTCCTGTTCCAACATGACTGCGCACCAGTGCACAAAGCAAGGTCCATAAAGACGTGGATGAGCGAGTTTAGTGTGGAAGAACTTGACTGGCCTGCACAGAGTCCTGACCTCAACCCGATAGAACATCTTTGGGATGAATTAGAGCGGAGACTGCGAGCCCGGCCTTCTCGTCCAACATCAGTGTCTGACCTCACAAATGCTCTTCTGGAAGAATGGTCAAAAATTCCCATAAACACACTCCTAAACCTTGTGGAAAGCCTTTCCAGAAGAGTTGAAGCTGTTATAGCTGCAAGGGTGGGCCGACATCATATTAAACTCTATAGATTAAGAATGGGATGTCACTCAAGTGCATATGTGTGTGGAGGCAGATGAGCGAATACTTTTGGCAATATAGTGTACGTCATTACCTAAATGCTCAATCTCTGTTCAGTAACTGGAAGGGCTGAACATTTGGTGAGACTGGTGATCAGACAGTATAACCCAGCTGCCCGGTGGAGTGCATAAGAAAGCCTGGCCTTAAGGTCAGTCCCCCCACTGCAACACAGATCAACAATGTTCATAAAACTACAAGATTCCAAGAAACAAGAGATTGATAATATCTGTATGAAATCTTATATAAAGCATTAAATACTGTAATTAACTGATATAATGACGGAAATGTTGTACTGTAGAAGTTTTAATGATTGTTGGTGTACTTTTCGGTGGTAGATGTATAACAATTTTTTTTGAGAAATAAATGTTTACAAATAAACACCAAAAACAAGCAGAGTTTTTAAAATATGTTTTTGGATTTTACCCCCTTTGCATATACTTAATTTCCCGATGCACACAGGTGGTTGCACAACATCCAGGCTGGTCAAGAAGGGTAGCAGGCTGGTACACCTCCTCGGACACGTGAAATCACCCACAACATTTATACACAGGCCAGCAGTGTTTGGTTTCTTACAAATTGTGTTTGGGTTTTTTTTTTTACCACTTATCAGTTGATGATAATTTGATTGCAATGTTTACACTACACTATCAGTCTACACTAAATCAGTCTACAGTCTACAATAAATCAATCATAACCAATAATGGGACAGTGGTAGCCTAGTGGGTAGAGCTTTGGGCTGTCAGTTAAAAGGATGAGAGTTTGAAACCCAGCTCTGCCATGCAGCCACCGCTGGTCCCTTGAGCAACTCCAAGGATACATGGCTACAGAGATGGTTGTATGTCCAACAGGTTCCTTCACTTCTGCAAAGGAACTTTAGAGCTTTTCTAAAGTTCTGAAGTCAACAAAACAAGATTCTTGTTTTTATTGTGTTTTACAAATTACAATTTTTCTGAAAAGCCTTAATAATTTTGAAATGAAAGCAACTTGGTGCTACCCTAAACCTTCTTGGAGTTCCTAAATTGGGCATCTGGGCGTGAAAGGTCTTGGTCAAGAAGGTAAGAACCACCATCTCTGCAGCCATGCATCCCTGGAGTTGCTCAAGAGCCCAACAGTGGCTACATAGCAGAGCTGGGATTTGAACTCTTAACCTTTCAACTGCCAGCCCAAAGCTCTACCCAATAGGCTACCACTTTCCCATTATTGATTATGATTGATTCTGATTGATTTAGTGTAGACTGATGTGTAAATATTGCAATCAATTTCACAACACAATCAAGTGTGTAAAAAGTAAAAGGGTCTTAATACTTTCTGAATACGCTGTATCTTGTTAGTCAATAACATTCCTCTGCAATCGATTGACACCTTGTCCAGGGTATTCCTGCATTGCACTCATTGCTTTCTGGCATAACAGGAACCACTGCAACCATGACCAGGATGAAGCAGGTAATGAAAATGACAAAAAAAGGTAAATGAACTGGCATTATTTTCACCTTGTACAGTCAGTAATCCACCAGAGTTAAACATTATATTGTGTACAGTAAGCTGCTTTTATTCCTTTTCAGGGTTGAATTTCTTTGAATGTACTGCATGTTCTTTACGGTTGGGTAGGGTTGCTTGTTTTAAATGTCTATTTTACTCATATTGACACCTCTGCACAACCACATGCCTTACAAGGCATTTTTTTCATATTTCCTGAGAAAGTTCACAAACATTTCTTAGCACGTGAGAAAGAACAACCTACCACCAACCTCCCATCACGTTCTGCTCTTCTTAGTGTACACAGTTTTACAACGTTATACATGGCATAAAGCACATTTACAACGATAAGTTTATGTATTACAGTGGTGTATGATAATAAGCATTGTTATCTGACCAAATCTTAAATGTATTCAGTATATCATACCAACAGTAAATTATAAGTTTTACCTAATAGAGGTAAAGTTAAAAGCAAACAGACCTTTTCTACAGTAAAATGTACAGTATGGTCAGTTTCAGTTTCATATCTTTGCTTGCTTTTGTTAGTGTCAAAGTACAGAAAATGCAAAATAGATGGACATCCCATTTCAAAACAAACAGTATTAAAATAGAGTGACCTCTATATGTTTTTTTTTTTTTTTTATAATAACAGCCACTCTTCTGAGAAGGCTTCTCACAAGACTTTGCAGTATGTCTGTAGGAATTCACTACCTGTTTTACCACTGCTTTATCCTACTCATGTCGCAGTGGGTGCAGTCCACTGGGCAAAAGGTAGAGAACACCCTAGACAGGTCACCAGCCATTACAGGGCACACACACACAATAATTTTTAGTAGCTCAAATGAACCTCACAACATGTCTTTGTACTGTGGGAGGAAGGAAACCTACATGACACTGAGAAAACATACAAATTCCACATAGAAAGGGATCGCTCCAGCTGAGAATCGAACCCAGGGCCTTCTTGCTGTGAGGCTACAGTGCTACCCACAAGGACAATGCTAGACATACTTCTACTTTTATTTACATTTTGAGTACATTTTAAGCATGTACTTTTATAATTATAAATAAGTAATAAAAAAAGATAAAACAAAATTTAATATTAGAATATTTTGACTGGGGGCGGCACGGTGGCTCGGTGGGTAGCACTGTCACCTCACAGCAAGAAGGTCCTGAGTTTGATCCCCAGGTGGGGCGGTCCAGGTCCTTTCTGTGCAAAGTTTGCATGTTCTCCCCATGTCTGCGTGGGTTTCCTCTGGGAGCTCCGGTTTCCTCCCACAGTCCAAAAACATGAAGTCAGGTTAACTGGAGACACAGAATTGCCCTATAGGTGAATGGTTGTGTGTATGTGTATGTGTATGTGTATGTGTCTGGCCTGCAATGGACTGGCGCCCCATCCAGGGTGTTACTGTGTGCCTTGCTCCCATTGAAAAGCTGGGATAGGCTCCAGAATGTGCCTCCCAGCTCTGCACAGTAACTTATGAAATAATTTGGGTTTGGTAAGAAGATGATGATAGATAGTTTAGTTTAATGATAGCTAGATAGTTTTTACAGTTCCATTTTGTATTTAGTGTAAGGAAGGTTTTTAGAATCTTTTAGAATTGCAAATACATTTTATCTCTTTCACTATAATTAAGTAAAAAAAAGGTAATTATTACGAATCATTTACATTTTTAGCAATTAGCAGACGCCTTTATCCAAAGTGACTTACAGTACTGTTACAGTATATTGTCTTAGCAACTGAGGGTTAAGGGCCTTGCTTAAGGGCCCAACAGCAGAAACCTGGCAGTGGTGGAGCTTAAACCAACGACCTTCTGATTACTAGTCGAGTACCTTAACCACTAGGCTACAACGTCTCTTAGAATATTCGAGCTAGTTAATGATGTTTTTTTTATGTTTCTTTTACGTAAATGATGTCTTTACTCTCGGCTTATCTATGCAAAACTTAAATAAAGAAAGCAGGAAACTGAGATCGCCACTAGTACCCGCCTTATCACCACTTTATCACCACTTTATCAACACTTCATCAGCACCCATCACCTCTTCATCACTGCTTCATCACCACTTCATCAGCACCCATCACCGCTTCATCACCACTTTATCACCGCTTCATCACCACTTTATCAGCACTTCATCAGCACCCATCACCGCTTCATCACCACTTTATCACCGCTTCCTCACCACTTTATCAGCACTTCATCAGCACCCATCACCGCTTCATCTGCTCCACTGCTGCGCCTGTGGTGAGGGGGCGCGCTTCACCATGACGGTAGCGCGCATGTGTGTGTGTGTGTGTGTGTGTGTGTGTGAACGGACTCGTTCAGCTGAACCTCAGTGTGTGTGACTGTTACTAAACTGCACTGAACCGACCTGAATAACGACCGAAGAACTTTCCTCAGATGACTCGGGTAAGTGATTAAAACTAGATTAATGGCTTTTGTGGGATTTATATCACAGAAAGTGTTAAGTGACCCTAGATACAGGCAGAAACTTAGTGGTGCGACTGGTACGTCTCTGTCTGTGCTACACTACAGTAGCCACCAGTTACAGTAATATACTCATAAACTTTACTGCATCATAAGTGTTTCACAGATGTGATTAATAATGATATTCTTCAGGTTTAATAGATTTTACAGACAGCTAAACCCAAAAAATAACAACACCCTTATTTTTATTTAATACATTTAGTGAATATACAGTATATCAACTCTAAAAATTACACATATTTTCAATTTTCTGTACTCAAATATGAACAAATTATATACTTATTAAGCAAGCATTAAGAAATATGTTCTAAAGTAAAATTTAAAATGAATAAGTGTATCACTATAATATGATGTATGTTACTAAGTTTTAGATATTAATGCTGGTTTCATTATGGTTTGAAGGATGTCATGCAACAAGTAGCAATCATGTAAGATGTAAGAGTCTCCAAACGTTCTCAGGGAAAACACTGAATTAAAAAATGACAGAACCATCAGCAAACACATTAAATGTCCTTATCAGTGTAATCGACTGTAATCCACAAGTGATATTCCAATAAAACCACAACTAGATATAGATAGATATACTTTATTTGTCATATATACATATACAGGTGTACAGTACAACGAAATTCTTTCTTTGCATATCTCAGCTTGTTTTGGAAGTTGGGGTCAGAGCGCAGGGTCAGCCATTGTACGGCGCCCCTGGAGCAGACAGGGTTAAGGGCCTTGCTCAAGGACCCAACAGTGGCTGAATAGCAGAGCCTGGATTTGAACCGCCAATCGTCCGGTTGATAGCCCGGTCATAATTGTAAGTCTACCCACTATGCTACCACTGTCACCAACTAATCATCCCTAGGTTGGTGCTCTACTCAAGCTTTTACAACATGCTCCAAGACTAATAATAAGGAAGGCAGGAGACAAGCCAAAACTTAAAAAAGCATTGAGAAAACATTTAGACAAACAGGAATGCTTTCAGAGCTATTTAATCTGGTCGTACAAAATAAAAATAAAAAATGGCAATAATTTAACTGTCTGGATTCTGAAGGCAGCAACATCATGAAATGGGGATGCATCCTGCAAATTGCACTTTATGTGTTTTACAGGAGGCATTTAACCACAAATACCCCGAAAGTAAATTTGGAAAAAAGACAAATGTTTCTTTCAAGGCAAATGTGCTTTCTTAAATCTGATTAAACTTAGGGAATCTTGTAGTCCAGAAGTAGTACCATCATAATGTTGAACATTTTAATATGATTTACTAAGGGATATGAGCAGTAGTAGATATTGGCAGTGGTAGCTCAGTGGTTAAGATGCTGGACTGGTAATCCTAAGGTTGTTGGTTCAAGTCTCACCACCACCACTGTTGGGCCCCTGAGCAAGGTCCTTAACCCTTAACTGCTCAAACTATATCCAGTCATAATTGTAAGCCGCTTTGGATAAAAGCGTCTGCTAAATGCTGGAAATGTAAACGTAAGAGATATGGGCCAAAACTTATACAACCCTGGATGTCTGGAAGCTGTAATTATATTAATATTACTATGGTGATTGTGTACTTTTTATGTTTGTGGTTTATAGCACTTTTTCTGTTAAACTGATTTTCTAAACATATGTGTTAATGCTATAATGCTCATATTTGTAGTCAAAAGACATTGTGTGTGTAATCATTCTAAGATGGGAATAACATTAGTACTAACAGATACAGATACCTCAAACAGATACAGTGCTGTGAAAAATGTTTGCACGTCACACATTTACATCTCAGATCATAAAACTACTTTTAATATAAGACAATAATACCCCAAGCAAACACAAATTGCTTTTTATAAATGATGGTTTTATTAGATAGGCACTGGGTGAAAATTACATTGATGGGAGAATTGCAAGGTGCAAACCACTGCTGACCAAATAGAACACAAAGGCTCATCTCACATTTGCCAAAAAACATCTAGATGAGACCCAAGAGTTTTGGAATAGAAGTGAAACCGTAAGAACAACATACCAACAGTCAAACATGGTGGCGGTAGGGTGACGCTCTGGAGCTGCTCTGCTTCTGCAGAACCTGGAGGACTTGTCATAATTGACAGAACCATGAATTCTGCTCTCTATCAGAAAATTGTGAAGGATAATGTGCTAATGTCCCCCCCCCCCACACACACACACACCAATTATTCACACGCTATGGGTCTACTCAAAATTATTCACAAATTCATTTGATTGTGTATTAGGGCTGCAACATAAACAGCTGAGATTAACAGTTTACTTTAACAGTCTTGTAAAAGCTTTTGGTTTTAGTCGTGTTTGGCATATTATCCCCATGGCTTTGTGAGTTTCCCTTGGGTCCAGTTGCTCCCAATACCAAAAAACACACTGATCTGCTGGTATTATTAAAGCTGATGTGTGCTCAGAGCTGGAAATATGCTTTCTCAAACATTGCTTTTGTAACCTGTATGCAGGCTAAACTCAACGCTAATATGCGAGGATTTTCGAAGTGCGCCTAGCCTTCTGTTGAAGTGAGCCCAATGCCTCCTAAATGCTGTGTAAGGTCCATCTGTGTAAGGTCCATCTTCATGTTGCTTTTGCTCTGGAGCACTGGAGCACCAGCAGGTAAGAGACAACTCTGAACCCAGACACAACTGCACATATTCATCCCTCTGCACAATCATTCTGTTAAGATTTCTTGCACATTATATAGCAAGTTTCACTTTTTCCCTTATTGTTTATATGTACATAGTACGTATTACTACCTCACCTGTAAACATCTCATGGAAAATAATTACACAGCCATTTTTGCACTGTGTATGTTTTTATGTGTGCATACACATGCTCATTGACAGCAGAGTTGTGTATGTTTGTTTGTGCATATAAACACAGTGTATTTAGGAAGTATTCAGACCCTTGACATGGTGGCTTGCAGTGAGAAGGTCCTGGGTTTGATTCCCAGGTGTAGCTCCTTTCTCTGTGGAATTTGCATGTTCTCCCTGTGTCTGTGTGGGTTTCCTCAGGGAGCTCTGGTTTTCTCCCACAGTACAAAGACGTGAAGCGAGGTGAACTAGAGATACAAAATTGCCAGTGATGGTGTTTGTTATTGAACATAAGCTGATGAATCATGGGTAAACTGTTACTACCTGTCCTGTCATGAATGGAACCAAAGTGTAAAACATGACATTACAATTAGGGATGTCCCTATCCGATCTCAAAGATCGGAATCAGGGTAGATCAAGGCATTTTTAAGTGAGCTTTACTAAAGCCGATCCTAAGCCCGATCCTTTGTTTTACGTCAGCATGTCCGTTGTGTGGAAATACTTTAAACTGGAAAGGGAAACAAGTCCAACAGTGAAGTGTAATGTCTGCAATGTGAGCGTTTCACGAGGCGGTGGGAGCAGAGCTGCATTCATTACTGTAGAATTTTACTATTTATATGGTGTGTGTCAAGGATCACACCGGTTTACAAAACAATAACTTTTAATCAGAGTATGAAAACTTCAGGACCATAACATACAGCACGAGTTACAAGACTGAACGACATCTCAGTATCAAGCACTCTGATTGGCATAACACTTAATTAATTAGAGTCATTGCGTTAGCCAAGCACGCTATTCCATGCACTATGGAAGCCCCAAAGGGTCAAAACACACTCACTTCACGTAGAAACGTCCATCAAACCATTGTCACAATACAACCACAGAAAAGTTTGTTACAGTTACAACACGCATACAAGTACGGTGGCTCATAAGAAACAAACCAGATATCATTTAACCAAACGATCTACAATTACTACCAATTGATACGGCACCTAAAAGATAAACACTCAGCCGAATACAGCGAGTTTATTATTATATGATGAGAAGAGGAAGTGGCCGTCCGCTAACACGGCAGAGATGCTGATTTTCCTCAAAAAGAAACTTCACTTCATTTTGAGTGTTCTAGTTTTACTGCTACAATGCTGCACTAAGTTTGTTTACTTTTATTTAAAAAAAATAAAAGAACATTAAGCAATAGCTTGGATGCAGGGATTTTTTTTCCCTACAGCACTGCAGAGCTATTCAGTTGTTAAACATATACATTGGATTAATTTGAATACCTGTAATGTACTTGAAGTGTGCACTATGTGAACAGTATTATCTGCTTCATATCTAGACGATATCTAGAAAATACAAGTATCGGTTTGAGGCTCGGTATCGGATCGGGATCAAAATTAATGATCGGGATCTGGAACAAAAAAACGTGATCGGGACATCCCTAATTACAATCTTCATAAATATAAATTTTGACAAAATTCATGACATATAAATCACTGAAATACCCATAAAGTATTCCATATTGTGTTTAGGTGCATGCTGTTTACTTAAATACTCCTTGAGATGTGTCTAGAACTCACCTGGAGTCCACAATCTGCACAATGAATTTGATTGGCTATAATTTGGAAAAGCACACACTGTTCTGAAGTACCAAAAAAAAAAAAACAAGCTGTGATGTCCTAGAAACTGTCTGTGAACTGAATCACTGGTGTGTCACACGTACCCATTTTTTGTGTTGTCTAGTTTCAATACTTACTTTCCCTTGTGTGACTCTCTCTCAATTGTAATGTAATTGCCCTTTATTGTTGTTGTTGTTGTTGGCTGCATGTATCAACAGTAAACACGCTCTTTGTTTGTGAGCATATGACCTGCTGGGTCACTTACAAAATGTTTTACAAATAAAATTTTTAATAACGGGGTTTTGGGTGAATGGGATCATTCTGTCCTGGTTACTTGCTGTTAATACAATTACTAAGATAAAGATAAAAAATATTTATTATCATTAAAATACACTATATGGCTAAAGGTATTTGGACACTTGACCATGAACTTATAAATACGAATATGAATACAAATACCTTCATTTTTATTTTTTTATCCCTTTTTCTCCCACTTTTAGCGCATCCAATTTCTACCTGTCAATCATCCTCTCACTAATGCTGGTCCCTGCTCCTGATTGGGGAGAACGAGGCTGCTCCACGCCTCCTCCGAAACGTGCACAGCAATCGAACATCTTATCACCCACACTTGACGAGCGCAGTGCGGTACAGCGCTGTGCACGGAGAGCCACACCCCCTACCGCACTCCTTTCCCATCTCCGTGCAGGCGCCACCAAAGGTCGTAATTGCACTAGTCTGAGAGAGAGAGTCCCCATCCGGCTTTAGTCCCGCCCCTTATCTGAACAACAGGCCAATCGTTGATCATGTAGCCACTCAGCCTCATCCGGCAAGGCAGAGCCGAGATTCGATACGATGTATTCGAGATCTCAGCTCTGGTGAACAGCGTGTGTTTTACCGCTGCACCACCTGAGCGGCTTTATTTTTTTAATTTAATTTTTTTTTTTTATTATTGAAGGAATAATATAGTACAGGTTATGTGAACATTTTTACTGTAATGTTTTGTGTTAACTCTACAATGTTTGCCTGTTTCCTAGAGGAAGTATGCTCTGTGCACTCAAGCAAGGAAGTCCACATGGGCTCAAGCTTCCAGATTTTCTGCATCTTCAGAAAGAACTGTGACAAGTTTGTATACCGAGATGAAAAGCTCCTAAATGACTCCAGCCAGAACTCGACAGCGGCGATCGTGAAAATCGTGAATCTGACTCGTCGCACCACCTTTACATGCAAATGCAACAACATGCCAGAACCCTGTGGCACTGACATCATTCCTGGGTGTACGTATACGACGTTTATTTCAATTCATCAATGTTTTATACATTACATTTAGCATCAGGGTATTTACAAAACTGTCCCTTAGAACAGTGGTCCCCAACCCCTGGGCAGCGGACAGGTACCGATCCGTGGGTAATTTATTACAGGGCTGCATAGAAAGAAAAATAATTAGAGATCACTAGAAATGCAATAAAAACACTGCTTTCATTTTCAACACAATTCGAGTGTTATTGTCTCCTATCACCACTAGGTGGGAGCAGCGTCTCTTTGCAGCAAAAAAACCAAACAATTAAAACATACACTGATCAGCCATAACATTAAAACCACCTCCTTGTTTCTACACTCACTGTCCATTTTATCAGCTCCACTTACTATATAGAAGCACTTTGTAGTTCTACAATTACTGACTGTAGCCCATCTGTTTCTCTGCATGCTTTGTTGCCCCCTTTCATGTTGTTCTTCAATGGTCAGGACCCCCACAGGACCACTACAAGGCAGGTATTATTTGGGTGGTGGATCATTCTCAGCACTGCAGTGACACTGACATGGTGGTGGTGTGTTAGTGTGTGTTGTGCTGGTATGAGTGGAGTTTTTAAACACCTCACTGTCACTGCTGGACTGAGAATAGTCCACCAACCAAAAACATCCAGCCAACAGCACCCCGTGGGCAGCGTCCTCTGACCACTGATGAAGGTCTAGAAGATGACCAACTCAAACAGCAGCAATAGATGAGCGGTCGTCTCTGACTTTACATCTACAAGGTGGACCAACCAGGTAGGAGTGTCTAATAGAGTGGACAGTGAGTGGACACGGTATTTAAAAACTCCAGCAGCGCTGCTGTGTCTGATCCACTCATACCAGCACAACACACACTAACACACCACCACCATGTCACCACCATGAACAACAGATGGACTACAGTCAGTAATTGTAGAACTGCAAAGTGCTTCTATATGGTGGAGCTGATAAAATGGACAGTGAGTGTAGAAACAAGGAGGTGGTTTTAATGTTATGGCTGTTCAGTGTATAAAAATTGGAGGGAAAAATATTCTGCATAAAACATACATACAGCAAGTTCTATAATGTTTTTTAATCTGGTGGCGTAGATTGAAAGTTTCTACGAGTAGATTTATGATTGTGGCTTCTTGATGCTGATAATGATGCATTAAAAACAAACTCTTATAATACAAGAGTAAAAATAGGCCAGTGCAGAAGTGTGATCACAGAGCTGGAGCTGTGCAAACCAGTGTGCTTTTTAAACATACAAACCTGTTACACACATGCACACAATGTATTTAAAGCTCGCTTCTAAAAATGTGATCTTTATTTTCAGATCCGCCTGCGGTTCCACAGAACCTCACCTGTGTTCAAGAAGGAGAATTTGGCAAAGTCAACTGCACATGGAAAACAGGATGGGAAACACATGTCCGGACCAACTCATGCCTGTGGTTAGTAAAGGTCACTTTTTTAGGGAAGATCTTAGAGTCAGTGGTCATATGATTCATGTTATGTGTCTGTGGAACTCGGACCAGCTCCTCTAATCATGTCACACACAAATGTGATAATAATAAGAAGAATAAGACTAATAAGATTAAGAAGAAGATTAAGATGAAGAAGTATGTATATAGCACCTTTTAAATGAAGTTTCACAAGTCAAGTCAAGTCACATTTATTTATATGGCGCTTTTTACAATAAACATCGTCTCAAAGCAACTTTACAGAATCCAGGACCAACAGACCAAAAAAACCCTATTGAGCAAACCAAGGGCATCAGTGGCAAGGAAAAACTCCCTTAAAAATACAAGAAGAAACCTTGAGAGGAACCAGACTCAGCAGGGACCTCATCCTCCTTGGCTGGCCTGGAGCAGCGCTTCCCAACCTTTTTTGCACCACGGACCGGTTTCATGTAAAAAGTAATTTCACGGAACGTCGGGGGCAGAGGGACTTAAAATAGAATAACTATACACACACAAATGAGCTGTAACGAGACGCTGCTTCCACCTAGGGGTGATATGAGACGATAAACACCCATGTGTTGGAAATACAAGCAGTGTTTTCATGGCTGGTGTAGCGATCTCTAATTATTTATTCTTCCTGTGCGGTCCGGTAATAAATGACCCACGGACCGGTACCGGTCTGCGGCCCGGTGGTTGGGGACCTCTGGTCTGGAGAATAATTTGAATTAATAGGACTTACACAAATCATACACACACAAAATTAAATTGAACTAAAAGTTATAGTCATTATTCAGTCCAGCCTGTGAGTTCTTGACATTTTTGGTGCAAACACGCCAGGTTCCCGTCACATCTAGCAGGAGCAGCATTGTTGGCACGGCAGTCTCGACTTTCATGATTCAACCTTGGGTGGGTAAACAGGTTTCCGTCAGAACCACCTCGGGGTAAAACAACAGAAAATGTGAAGTTAAAATGTGAAATTATTAAAGAGTAAAAATGTCAGTTCTGCAGAAAGTAGCATGAGACTCCGGCAGCCCTAATCATTACAGCATAACTAAAAGGGAGAGCGAGCAGGCAACAAAGCCATGAAGGCTTTCACAGGACATCAGCGCCCACCTCCCCCACTGTCATCAAACCTGAGTGATCGGACAAGAGAGGCAGAACGACAGCAACCCAACATCACCACAAGTTTCTATGACCTAGAACCCCCAAGCTCTTTCACAAAGGACAGCAATACAATTAAACTGCAGATATAAGCAATTAAAGGAAACATTTAAAAGTGCAGGTACTAAAATAAATAAAGTGTTAATTAAAAGCTAATCCAAACAGGTGGGTTTTAACCCTCCTCTTAAATATACTAAGTTCATCCCAAATATACCTCAGGTCATCAGTAATAAGAAAGGCCACCTTTCCTCTTCTATGCTGAGTGACCGGACACCTAATGACCGTATCACCGTATGTAGTACATAATGTTATATATTATTACATTGTTTTTGCAGGTTGCAAGGGGACCGTCCTGTTAATTGTACAAGTGTCGTGATTCATGAAGGGACCCGTTCAGCCTTATTTCCAGTTTCTGAAACACGAACCCACATCTCAGTGTGGGTTAATGCCAGCAACAGCTTGGGCTCTGCAACCTCTGCCATCCACACATTCTCGCTCAGTGATATAGGTGCAGTATTTGTATAAGCAAGTCATTGTTTTTTTTATTTGGTATGCCAGTATGAGGCACGTTTTAATGATCTCATCATTTTATTACATCTATATGTTGCAATGGCAGTTAAGAAGCAAGTAAATTAGCATGTTCAGTAAAATTAAAAACAAATTTTTTCAAACAATTGTTAAAACAATTAGTATAAGGATTTACAAAATGAATTGTGTGTTATTTTGGTATGTTTAGAGACTCACTTTCTCACATGTTCTTCTGTTGTTCTGTTCATGTACAGTAAAACCCTTACGCCCACACATCAAGAGTGTGAAGTGCACCTCAAGACGATGCCAGCTCTACCCAGACAAAGCACAAAACATTCAGCTGGTAGAGATTCAATACAGAGTGGACCAAGGGCACTGGAGCACCATCTCATTCAATGTATGTAAACTGTATTATTTATGTACAGTTTGTTGTTATGCAAAGTTTGTCAACCCGCTTTTAACCCATCAATGAAAAGAGACCACATGATTGGCACTGATCATATATTTTCTGGGTGGGGCACCATTCTTAATTCATCAGTTACACCTAGTTGGCGTATTCATGAGACACCTGGCACTGGTTTAGTTATTGAGAGTTATCTAATGCCACTCCATCCACTAGTAATTTTATTCATGAGAAAGATAAAGGATAAATAGATATCACTAAGAAAAATAAGGCAAAATGCCGCAGAACCAAATAATATTTGGTAAATAATGGTGCTGGTGTTGTCGCCCTGCATCCATGGATGGAGTAGAAAGGGGCTACAATCTACTGGTTACAGTCAGTGCACCTATATTTTACTTTATTATGAACACTATACTAACACTATACATCCATTTAGATTTTGGTCTACGTTGACATGAATACATAATATATTCTTGCAGATTTGTAAGCTGCACAATTATGCCACAAATATTTACATTTTCAGCATTTAGAAGACGCTTTTATCCAAAGCAACTTACGATATACAGTCTAAGCAAGTGTGTTTAAGGGTCTTGATCAAGGGCCCAACAGTAGCAACCTGGCAGTGGTGAGGCCTGAGCCAGCAACCTTCTATGTACTAGTCCAGTACCTTAACCGCTAGGATACAACAGCCAAGATAGGTAGCAAATATACCAAGCTAGCTGCTACTGAATTCAGATGTGGTGACTGGGGAGGGCATTGTGGTACACTGTTATTGTGGCTTTGCTGTCAGCCTGAACCAGTCTGGCTATTGTCCTCTGAGGCATTTCTGCCCACTAACCTGACACTCACTGGATGCTTTCTTTTCTTTGCACCTCTGTTTGCACAAGCTGATGTGCATGGAAATACCAGGAGATCAGCAGTTTTTAACATTATCAGACCAGTCTGCCCGGCGCTAAAGAACAGTCACTCAGATTATGTTAACCCAATTCTTATGTACTGCGATGCTGCCACATGAATAGTTTATAATTACACAAATGTGCAGCCATACAGATGTTAATAAAGTGCCTGCTAAGTGTGTATCACTACTGTAGTGCAGTGTTTGTTTGTTTATTAGGATTTTAACGTCATGTTTTAACACCTTTTGTTACATGACAGAAAACGGTATTTACTCATTACACAAGGTTCACCGGTTCAAAAGGTTATATCAAACACAGTCATGGACAGTTTTGTATCTCCAATTCATCTCACTTGCATGTCTTTGGACTGTGGGAGGAAACCGGAGCACCCGGAGTAAACCCATGCAGACACGGGGAGAACATGCAAACTCCACACAGAAAGGACACGGACCGCCCCACCTGGGGATCAAACCCAGGTGCTGTGAGGCAACAGTGCTACCCACTTAGCCTGTGTAGTGCAGCGTAAAGTAATAAAATAAAAACTAGTTATTCAGACTGTTTAAGGTGTCCAGGTATAATTTTACATTTACGGTTGCAGCATTTAGCTGACGCTTTTATCCAAAGCGACTTACAGTGCTTTTGACAGTATTTAATCTAAGCAATTGAGGGTTAAGGGCCTTGCTCAAGGGCCCAACAGTGGCAACCTGGCAGTAGTAGGGCTTGAACCAGCAACTTTTTGATTACTAGTCCAGTACCTTTTTATATATTTCTTCCTCACTTTTTCCCCCCAATTTTTATCCCCCAGTCTAGTCGTGTCCAATTACCCTGATTGGGTTCTCTATACTGATTCAACCCTTCACCTCTGACTGAGGACGCCTCTCAACTGACATGTGCCCCCTCCGGTACGCACAGTCAGTACAGATAGTGCATTTTTCACCTGCACGAGTCGAGTTCATACAGGCACTGTGCACGGAGGGCGACACCCCCATCAGCATTATTCCTCAGCCCTGTGCAGGCGCCATCAGTCTGCCAGCAGGGGCCACAGTCGCACCAGTTATGAGGACCTATGATCCAACTTTCTTTACCCTCTAACCCTGAACAACAGCCAATCGTTGTTCATGCAGCCACCCAGCCCAGTCGGAAAGGCAGAGCTGAGGTTCGATACGATGTATCGCCATCTGAGCGGCCTACTAGTCCAGTACCTTAACCGCTAGGCTACAACTACCCAGGTTTAGGCAAGTAAAATTATTCAGAATGATGAGTTCAGCTCTATCCCATTCAAACTATTTGCATTTACAATTATTATAAAGACCTTCGTGTTTAAATATGCTAAGAAACATGGTGTATGTCTTCAAACACCCTAAACGGCTCGATTGCCTGATAGCACTCATGACGACACTGGCAACCCACAAAACCAACTGATCAGAGAGGTTTGTACAGAACTTCTTTGAAGGCTGATTCAGAACTGAATAAATAAATGTCAGGGGGTTTTTGCTATCCTACTGAAGTGGCATATTATCCAAAATCTGTGCACTATAAAAGTTGTTAAAATGATTTAATATGACTTTTTTGTAGTTATGCCTGTTAGAGTAGCATTTCCTGCTTTTATAGTTTACACTGAGAAATAAACAGTTCAAAAGACACGTTTATGGTGTTTATGGTGCAGAAAAGCCTCTGTTGTATAATAATAGCAGCATTTTAAATTTATCATAACCAACAAATAAAATTGACACTGGTGCACAAAAGCCAGTCAGGCAAATCAGGTATGTTCTAAACTTACTTTATTACGATAAGTAAGAACGAAACATACTTCCTAAAAGTCTCAGCACCAAATGAAAGTTAATAACGTACGGTGACATGAACACAGGCCGAGATCACAGCAACACATCCGTCACAGCGGTGCTGCAAATTGTAGCTGTGACCGTTTTGCACTGCTCACTCAGAGCAAAGGGGAAATGTGACTAAAAAAGTGTTTCAAAACTAAACTGAGACTAAAGCTCACCTTAAACTGACTACGGCTTACATCTACAGTAGATGCAAATCTGAAGTAAAGGCATACTGTATTCCATGAGCATAATTCATCTATAACAGGGGTGTCAAACTCATCTTCACCGAGGGCCACATCTGCATTATGGTGGCCCTCGAAGGGCCGATTGTAACGTATCCTGCTGTGATTGCACTCTGCCTTTTAAGTGTTGGACAATTTGTTGTTTTTCTTGGAGGCTAAATTCTGTGTTTGGTGTCAAAATGCCAAATTGATACTGTATATTTATAATCTATGTCTACATTTATATTGTACTCCTTTACCACAGACACGGCCTTAGAACACAAGAGACGTACCGGTTTCTCTTCTTACAGCACAAACTTGTTTTCACTTTCCCGTCTTTCATTAAATTTCCTCCTTTTGCTTCAATTTTCTCTTATTTGTAAATATCTCTTAACATCATCTAGTTGCGGGATGCGGTCACTTTGCAGGTCACAAAATCGGCATGCATTGTGAGAGATGCAGTTTATGTAAGATTTTACAGTGTATTTTAAGACAATTGTTTTGCCCTCGCCAAGTTTTCCCCCTTTCTCAGCTAGACAGACAGACAGACAGACAGAAATCTCCCTCCAAAATACAGTTAGGTCGGTTTTATTTGCTTCCCAGCTGTACACTGTGCGCATCAGAATGGAGTAAAACTACAAAATACAAACAATAAAAACAATAATAAACTGAATACAGTACGTGCACATAGCTGTAAAGTGTTAAGTGTTACATCTAGTACAATATGAAATTTAACTAAACGTAAAATAGAGCTAACAAGTTAGCATTTTGTGTAAAAATACTAATTGCTGTAGTAACGGTAACAACCGTATTTAATAATGAAATTACTTCGTAACTGAAAATATTTTTCGTAACTTGAAAATTCCTTACTGAAACATACTCGCTAAACATTTACAAACAACTGAGAATATGAACGTCTACTACTTACAGACGATGATTCTGTATTGGATTGCAAGAGAATTACCTTCTACTTATTATTGTTTACGCTACGTTACACCGTGTTCTTTTGCTGCTAAAACGTGACATGGCTTCTTAGCGAAGGTCAAGTTAGTTGCCATGACCACGATGTCAACGGTTAAAGGCGCAGGTGTCCCATTAAATTATAAGTGCATGGCCGCTCCAGCGGTAAAACACATGCTGGAACCAGAACTGGGATCTCAAAACATCGTATCGAATCTCAGCTCTGCCTGCCGGCTAAGGCTGAGCGGCCACATAAACAACGATTGGCCTGTTGTTCAGATATGGGCGGGACTAAGCCAGATAGGGTCTCTCTCTCATGACTGGTGCAATTACGCCCTCTGCTGGCTGATTGATGGCACCTGCACAGAGATGAGAAAAGAGTGCTCTCAGGGTGTGTCTCTCCATACACAACACTGAGCTGCACTGCACTCATCAAAGTGTAGGTGATAAGATGCATACGGCTGCTGCCCACGTGTCGGAGAGGGCGTGGGTTTGCTTCAATTGGACGCGCTAAAAAAAAATGGAGAAAAGGGGGAGAAAATGCATAAAGAAAATATATATATATAAAAATTGCAGTGCATCTCTCTAACTACTCGAACCATCACAACAATCATACATCTTTTATGCTCTCGTGGGCCACATAAAATGATGTCAGGAGTTTGACACCCCTGATCTATAAGGACAAAAGTATGTGGATATATGATCTGATATATGAGGGATTTAAGTTGGTTTAAGATGTGATTTCAGCCTGGTATGGTGGTTGCTCAGTGCACTGAAACCTATAGTAGCTGATGAGTATCACAAGCAAACACTACAACAGTGCTAATACTCGTTTTGTTCGACAGGTTTATTAGTTGTTTATATAGCTCCAAAATCGTGTGCCCCCTTGGTAAATGACTAAACATGGTAATGATACCTTCAGAAAGATTTGTGTGTTTGTTTATTAGGATTTTAACGTCATGTTTTACACTTTGGTTACATTCATGATAGAAATGCTAGTTACTCATTACACAAGATTCATCAGTTCACAAGATTATATCAAACACAGTCTTGATCAATTTTGTATCTCCAATTTACCTCACTTGCATGTCTTTGGACTGTGGGAGGAAACCGGAGCACCCGGAGGAAACCCACACAGACACGGGGAGAACATGCAAACTTCACACAGAAAGGACCCAGACCGTCCCACCTGGGGATCGAACCCAGGACCTTCTTGCTGTGAGGCAACAGTGCTACCCACCCTTCAGAAAGACTTAAATCCCAGTTTGGTGACCAGTTGCAGTCAAGAGCTTGTCTACAACTGTTTTCGAAAGAGACACAAATATGTAGCTGTGGTGTTTCTATGTCTGTGCATTTTCTGCTTTATGCAACCTACATGTCTTCCTCTATAACTCTTGATGGCATTGCATACATTAAAACACCTTAATGATTTTTAATCAGACAGAAAATGAAGTATCAATTTTCTATCCAAATATTACTTCCAAAACTGATATCTGTAAAGTCTTACTTCTACAGCAACATCATGATGTATTTCCTCTCCAGGAGATCGTCACTGTATTCTTGAGTAAACACGTCCCTTTTAATTTGAATTCCAAAAGCAGCTTTTTTGTTTATAGTCCTCGGCCTATTAGAACATGAAATTGGTCTGATATCTAATTGATTAAGAGATTTG
Organism: Trichomycterus rosablanca; assembly: GCF_030014385.1. NCBI lineage: Eukaryota > Metazoa > Chordata > Actinopteri > Siluriformes > Trichomycteridae > Trichomycterus > Trichomycterus rosablanca. The sequence continues at coordinate 48,260,581 of NC_085993.1, read as the reverse complement.
ACATCTTATTTGTATATTTTTATTATGATATAGTGCTTGTGCATAATTAAATCTACCGGTAATCTAAATCTCATATTCACCTGCTGCCAATTGACTAAATATTGTAGTACTCATCCTACATGCTGTGCACTTTACTGTTATTTTTTAAGTATTCCACATGCTGCTAGCTTACATTATCTGTATATTACTGTATATTGCCATTGTTATGTTACCATATGTTGTGTACCTCTGCTTATATGTACATACATACTGTAGGTCACTGAATACTGTACATACATACAGTACATGCACACGTCCATACATTTTCTATATATTGCCTGTATATAGTCTTATAGTTTGTATATTTTTGTGTTTAATGTTCTTGTGCATTGTCTGCAGCTTGTACATTGCTTGTATACTGGATTTATACTAGAGAGATACCATCAACCGGAACCAAATTCCTTGTGTGTATCCACATACTTGGCCAATAAATCTGATTCTGATTCTGATCTTTATTACAGCACACAAGCTCAAGGACCAACTGGACTGTAGCACCACTGAATCCATACAGTCTGTACACGTTTCAGATTCGGTGGAAATTTAGCCCAGCGAGAGGGCTGTGGAGTGAATGGACGAGGACAGAGCACTGGACTGATGAAGAAGGTAATAATAATAGTAATAATTAAGACGAATCTTTTGTGGACGCTTCGTTGTGCCAGACGTAAAGTTGTATTTTATGAATTACTTACGAGTTTATGAGTTTTAGCAGTAGTACTAAGTACAAGGTGGCATTAGGGCAGAGGCGTGTAATAGAAGCAGAAATCCGTTGTAAGATCGTGTTAGATAAAAACTTTGCCATTTTTTGTCAGAAGTTTGCAGGTGTTCTCGATCCTTCAAGAGTCATTGTGTAAAACATGTAGGTGGTGCCTAAATTCAATGTGATTAGTTTTCTTGTTCAGGCCCTCATGGTCAGTAAATCACGTGTGACTTGCATAACTTACTGGTTTCTAACAAAACACTTACAGTTCACTGCAACTTCATATCCTCTGCATCCAGAGATTACTCAGATTGTTTGTAAAATATGTGGTACAAAGGTACCTTGAAACTCAACGTCAATTGGTTCTGGGAGTGGTGTTGAGTTGATCTTGAAATACCGTATTCCATTCAGTAAAGGCGCATTCACATGAGAAGCAGCACATTAGCTTTTGCGCTGCTTTTTAACAAGAAGCGTTAGACTCTCTCAAAAAAAAGCTGATTCTCACAATTTCTCAGAACTCCAAGCTGTAACACAAGTTTAAAAGTGAAAGAGCAGAAAAATCCAGCTAAACACAGATACACGTGGAGCTTTCAGATTGTATTTGATTGTTATTCCACACAAATGCAGATTTATCTTATATGCGCACTTTGATGACTTTACTGCACCGCTCAAGCCGACACAAGCCGTGTATGTAGACACACTTATTGTCAGTGTTGTGCAGAAAACATTAAATCAGGTGAATGGTCTGTCCTTTCGTTTCTTTTATAGTTAATGGCAACACCATAGCAACAAATAGGTTATAGTGAGTAACCATATATACACAAAGTGCACCTAATAAACTTATAACATATATGAACTCATGTTGCAGTATCGGTTATATTAACAAACCAAAATATAACATAAATACATGTGTTTCGTTTCTTTTTCAGCCCCTGCGAAGATGTTAGATGCCTGGTATTTTGAGGAACCGACAAAAAGTGGAACCAAGACTGTACAATTAATTTGGAAGGTAAGAACCACACCACAGGATTTTAATAGTGCTTTCATTTTTATAACCACTTAACTAGACCTGTATAGTGTTCAATAAAATATATTGGAACCTGTACTAAGGCAATGTACCATACTTAGTTAACATAATTGTAAGAAATTCATGTTTACTCTTCATTGAGTATTAAAAGTGTCCATCTCTGTACCTAATCAATACTGCACATATTCTCTCCTGTATATACAGTACCAGTCAAAAGTTTGGACACGCTTTCTCATTCATGTGGTTTTTCTTGATTTTTTTTTATTTTCTACATTGTAGATTAATACTGAAGACATCCAAACTATGAAGGAACACATATGGAATTATGTAGTGAACAAAAAAGTGTTAAACAAACCAGAATATGTTTTATATTTTAGATTCTTCAAAGTAGCCATCTTTTGCTCTGATGACAGCTTTGCACACTTTTGGCATTTTCTCAATCAGCTTCATGAGGTAGCCACCTGGAACGGTTTTCAATTAACGTTTGTGCTTTGTCTAGAGTTAATTTCTGGAATTTCTTGCTTTTTTAATGTGTTTGAGAGCATCAGTTGTGTTGTGCAGAGGTATAGTTGGTAAAATATAAAACATGTTCTGGTTTGTTTAACACTTTTTTGTTCACTACATAATTCCATATGTGTTCCTTCATAGTTTGGATGTCTTCATTATTAATCTACAATGTAGAAAATAAAAATAATCAAGAAAAACCACTGAAGGGAAGGTGTGTCCAAACTTTTGACTGGTACTGTACGTTTGGCCATTTAATGCTGTAGCCAGGCTCCACAGCTCCCACCCCTCCCTGCTCAGTAAAGGTCAAACCACGACTGAGCAATGACACGTACTTTGTCAACTGCATCCTTGCAACCTCTCTGTTAAAACAAAACCTAGAAGGCTTTCAGGTTTCAGTTTCCAGAAACTTGAGTAAGAGTTTATAAGAAATGGTGGAGTCGACTGGTTCTTTTTACGACTAAGTTGATTCGACTGAGTTGCTTTTATGATTTTCCATGACTTGATTTTTTTGTGCAAGTGAATAATATTGTCTGTAGTTGGGTTCAAAAGTTTACATACACTTGTACAGGTCACGTATGGCACTATTGGAATATTTCATTGATTTCTGAAGTCGTTAATGTTTTGTGTCTGAACCATCAGAATTTAACATGAGTCTTAAATCTGCTGTGTTTAAAATCTACATACAAGAATTTCAATTAATCATTTGATGGTGCAGAAAGTTAAATGCTGTTATTTAACTTTGGCTTCCTAATTCCTTGGTAATGATTTCTTTGTCACTAGCTGTACCCTTAATTAATCATAATTTGTCATATTTTCAAAATGCCCACATTTTTCCTAAACAAAGAAGCACACATTTACGAAATAACAGCTGGGGAAATTATTAAAATTCCAGTTTGTTCATAATGTACACGTTAATTACAACAAGCATGGAAAATGCAAATAATAAAAAAAAATCGAGTTTCTTACATTTACTTTGACTTTTATTTGATTGCGGACAGGATGAACCTGAGATATTTCATGTTTTATCTGCTCAACTTCATTTCATTTATTAATAAACATCCATTCCTGCAATCAAATAAAAGTCAAAGTAAATGTAAGAAACACTGTGTTTTTATTTTATTTGCATTTTCCATACTGTCCCAACTTTTTTCTGATTTGGGGTTGTACAAGTGTATGTAAAATTTTGATCCGTAAAACCGAGAAACGCTGCTGAATATTGCATGTTTGTGAGTTTAGTTATGCAAGTAACCATGTGTATTGTTGTTTGATTAGGAACTGAGTAAAGCAGACGCCAGAGGAAAGATCTTGCAGTATAATGTGAGCGTGATTGAACAGGGGAAGATCAACAAAAGTACCAGTATTAAATCTACACAAAGAGCCTTTAATGTGTCCTGTTTTCCCTGTAATGTATCCATATCTGCCATAAATTCAAAAGGCCCGTCTCCTGTTCGACTTGTTCATCTGCATCACATAGGTAAGCCTGAAGCCATTCTCATACATATATATCATATAATTGACAATTTATTAGGTTCACATACTGTAGTGGGGGCGGCTCGGTGGGTAGCACTGTCGCCTCACAGCAAGAAGGTCCTGGGTTCGATCCCCAGGTGGGACGGACCGGGTCCTTTCTGTGTGGAGTTTGCATGTTCTCCCCGTGTCTGTGTGGGTTTCCTCCCAGAGTCCAAAGTCGTGCAAGTGAGGTGAATTGAAGATACAATATTGTCCAGGACTGTGTTCGATATAACCTTGTGAACTGATGAATCTTGCATAATGACCTGTCATGAATGTAACCAAAGTGTAAAACATGACGTTAAAATCCCAATAAACAAACAAACAAACAAACAAACAAACAAACATACTGTAGTGGTCATACACACAGCTGCCCTCTTCAGGGTGTCTATACGGGTACTAACAGACCCACCCTGACCAGCATGAAACAGTTAATAAAAATGAAATGAAAAATAACTGATGTAGTATGCAAAAGTATTTAACCACTTTGTTCATTTCATATGCTTCCTGTCATTTTAAAGGGATAAGCCAGCAATCACTAAAAATAGGTGCTGTGAAGAGATGCAGCGGATTTCTCTGTATTGTGATTACAGTCTTGTTTTTTTAGAACCCGCACAAAAGTCATCTAAAAAAGTACCACAAAGATGTGAATCTAAAATTTGCACACATTAACATTAATAAACACAGTATTAGTATCCTTATTTCCAAAATTATTACAAAGTGGAAGTATGTAACGTTGCTTTGAGACAATGTCCATTGTAAAAAGCGCTATACAAATATAATTGACTTGACTAATTTATAGAAAATAATGTCGCTAATAAAAAATAAAACTTACTTCTAGACGAACTCTTTTGTGTGTGTTATAGTTATTATAATTTAACCCTATATTATTTTAACCTGCTTTCACCAGTGGTCAGGACCCCCACAGAGCAGGTATTATTTAGGTGCTGGATCATTCTCAGCACTGCAGTGACACTGACATGGTGGTGGTGTGTTAGTGTGTGTTGTATCGATATGAGTGGATCAGACACAGCAGCGCTGCTGGAGTTTTTAAATACTGTGTCCACTCACTGTCCACTCTATTAGACACTCCTACCTAGTTGGATTACCTCGTAGATATAAAGTCAGAGACGATCGCTCATCTATTGCTGCTGTTTGAGTCGGTCATCTTCTAGAACAGCCTTTCTCAACCGGGGTGCCGCTGGGGTGCCGTCTGGCTTCGTCAGGGGTGCCGTCAAAACCATTCTGACGTTACTGATATTATGAAATAAATTTAAAATACAAAAAAGTCAACTTATCATGAAAATGTAGACCATTAGCCGCCTCAAACATCAAAATTAGTCTCACACGCCCCTTTCCCCATGCTACAACGTCAACGCGGGTTGCGTGCGTTGCCTATAGTGATGAGTCGTTCGCGAACGATCCGATTCTATTGAACGGCTCTTTAAAATGAACAAAAGGAACCAAGTCGCGCCTCTGGGAGCCGTTATAATACATATTTACACTTCTGTGCAGTTCTTATCGGCTGTAATTCAACCATTCCGCTTCCATCAGTAGAGGGAATTAATCAGTCATAATAAGAGCTGTTTATTGTCGAAATTCAAATCACTTTCAGTATCGTGGAGAGAGCAAGCGACACACACACACACACACACACACACACACGAGAGAGAGCTCATTACCTCATTAATGTAAATATTATAATTTTTATTGTTATTATTTTGCACTGTTTTATTAAAGCAATAAGCCACGAGAGGCCGTGCGTTACTGTGATTTTAGCACGGGGATGACGTTTTTGGCACGACGCGAAGCGGAGTGCCTAAAACTTCTTTCCCCGTGCTAAAATCATAACAGTAATGCACGGTCTCGAGTGGCTTATTGCTTTTATAAAACGGCGGTCAACATAAAATACAATAAATACAACAATGTTTAATTCATAAATGTATTTATTGTGTATAAACTTACAATAAAGCATTCTTCCGCGACGCCAGGTAGTTCGATTAACAGTGTTGCTAGGCAACATGAGGGCGAAAATAACATTAACTTTTTCTTTTCAGTGGCGTATTAATATGGAATGATGTGAGGTGGTCATAGGTGTGAGTTTATCGGGGATTTTACAACGGCTTCGAACGCAGCTCAGCCAATCAGATTTTAGGACCGGAACTATCCGTTTTATAATAATATTTTACTCTATTTTATATTTTTGCACATGTAACTGTTTTGTATATATTTGTTCTTTTTTATTGTTATTTTTATTATTTCTCTGTAACTGAGCTTTGGCAATACGAATGTCCTTATTTGTCATGCCAGGAAAGCGTCTTTTGAGTTTAAGTTTGAGAGCCGTAACCGAGCTACAGAGAAACCATGCAGACAATGAGCAGTGCTAGAGGTATAATGACAAATAATTGAGAAATAAGAGGATTGTTCTGAAACCTAATGTAATGCAACCACAGTATGACTCTTTCCTGTAGTGTTTTTGTGTGTTAGCAGTCTGAGGGAGGCAGAGTGTAAGTTTTTTTAATACATTTTAGACTGGGGTGACTTGAGATTTTGAATACTTTTAAAGGGTGCCATGACTGAAAAAAGGTTGAGAAACACTGTTCTAGACCTTCATCATTGGTCAAAGGACGCTGCCTACGAGACGCTGTTGGCTGGATGTTTTTGGTTGGTGGACTATTCTCAGTCCAGCAGTGACAGTGAGGTGTTCAGCATTGCTGTATCTGATCCACTCATACCAGCACAACACACACTAACACACCACCACCATGTCAGTGTCACTGCAGTGCTGAGAATGATCCACCACCCAAATAATACCTGCTCTGTGGTGGTCCTGTGGGGATCCCGACCATTGAAGAACAGCATGAAAGCAGGCTAAAAATGCATGCAGAGTAACAGATGGACTACTGTCAGTAATTGTAGAACTCCAAAGTGCTCCAAGGAGGTGGTTTTAATGTTATGGCTGATCAGTGTATATAGTATATATAGTTATTAAGGCCCCAAATTGGAAGGGGATTGTAAACAAATTAAGAATTTTTAAGGATTAATTGTGCTTTGCAATAAAAGGGCTACAGTCAGTAACTGTTTAGTTACAAGTGCACCTATATGGAGTCCAGGTTTAAGGCACCTGATACATTGGCAAGTGTTTGTGCCAACCATTATTATTCCTTTTGCCTGTATATTGTAATCAGAAATAAAAAGTGGTGTTACTTTTTAAAACTAGAAGATGACCACGCTGGTACATTCATGTTAAATAATGAATTTCATTAAGAGATTAAATAGGTTTTTGTTTTGTTTCTTGCAGCTCCTCTTCCTGTTCCGGTGTCCTACACACGTGTGAGTAATAATAGTGTCGCCCTCTCCTGGCCAAGACCTTTCATTGCAGACAGTGTGAGAGAGTTCCTGGTGGAGTGGCACCCTGCTGGGCACAAACATCAGCTTCAGTGGATCCGTGTACAGCACCACATCAACACTGTAAACATCACTGGTTAGTTTAATATCTGCACTTATACACCACAGCAGTAGATTCGTTATTAGCTCAAACATTAAATACTATTTCAACAGTTCATTTCAGTACATTTCAGTAAGAGGTATAAAAACTTCAGTCAGTAAACAAAGTACAATATGTAAAATGTAAAACAAAGATACAAACAAAAAATTGTATATAATATTTATATAAATAAAATGATTGTTTATTGTAATCATATGCTTGCTTATTCTGGACTTGATGGCTGCAAGATATTCCAAAAATGTTGGGACAAGTGTATGTTTACCATTATTTTTCTGTTGCTGTTTTTTTTATAATGCATTTTCATTCAGTTTGTCTTCCGCTGCTGACAGACTCCAAATTTGCATTTAAGGAGAGCACGCCGCTGCCCACGCCTTCTTTACACATGCACAGCCCTCCTCCTCTCGTCCGTGCTTCCCGCACGGGTGTTTCCTCTGCCAATCAGGGTCCCCACACAGCGCACGAAGATCCACCCACCCACATATAGTCCGGTCCCCACCCTGCAGAAACGGTGGCCAATTTGTATCTGCTGCAGGCACTGCCAACCATGCCCACCAGATCGCGCCCAGCCGAGCGGTGGCAACACCGAGCCCAGAACCCGGGAGTTCAGAAACTCGGTGCTGGTGCACCAGCGGAACATCCTGCTTTGCCACTTGGGCATTTTTACGCAAGCTTTTACTGTAAAATTAAACAATATAAACAATATGAAAGGACAACTTGTCAAACGACAATACACATTTTTTGTTTGCATTAGTGAAGCTTAGAGAACTTAACAGCATTTATGGACATTAATGACATAAAACTTTTTATTTACTTAGTAATTTTGGGCTAATAAAACACAATAACACAACACGTCTGCTTTTGTCTAAAATTATAAAATTAAATCAAAGAATGTTTTCTGGTATCTGACTGTTTAGGAAAATGAGCAGTTATTTACACCCTTAAACAGTTTTTAAAAGCTACATCATTCATATACCACATTAATGCCATGTTTAAAACAAAACAATCAGCTGAACCTGATGGTCTGTATTTTGGTGTGTGTGTGTGTGGTAAACAGGTTTGCAGGCTACAGAGTGCTATGAGGGTGCAGTCATTTATCTGCACTCATCTGGGACCAAAAAGGCTGTGTTTGGTGATATCTCCACATGGGAGATGGGTAAGTTAGTCACTCCCCTACTACTCCCTGTTTGTAACGTAATCCGTATCTGTTGCCGCTGCAGTGTGTGTGAAACTGCCAGTGACAATATTTTACACTCATATCTGCACTTTGGTGTTAAATGGGCTGATCTTGAGCTCTGGAGTTCGAGCTGAGCTTTGCTAGCCACCTGGCCAGGTGCCCTACAGGCACAGTTAGGTGTGTCTGACTGAAGGAGTTGGCTTTGTTGGCTGGTCGAGGCTTGTGAACAAGGGGTGGGAAAAATACAGAGTAGCATAGCATGTCTGTTCATATGCAGCATGGCTTTCTGTGAGAATCAGGTTCTGGCAGGTGAAAAAAACAGCCAGCAACTGCACGAGTGTCAGAGGGGGGCGCAGTTTCCGTTTACTACCTTTTAAATACTAGTCTAAAAGTTTCACCACCGAGCTTGCACTGCTAAGCTTCCTGAACCCACTGTGTTCACATGAATATTACAGCCTTCTTAATAAACAATCTGTGCTCAATGAAATGATCCGATTCAATTAAAACCAAAGCTAATAGGCTCTTCAGCGCAGTGGTAGCTTAGTGGTTAAGGTACCTGACTTATAATAAGAAGGTTGTTGATTCAAGCCCCACCACAGTCAAGTTGACACTTATGCCAAGTTCACACTACACCACTTTCGGAGTTGCCGGGTCACTGTACAGTTCACACTACACAACTGGATCTCTTGCACTCGGGAGTCTTTTAAGTCGTTGTGTATTTCACACTACACGACTGAACAGCGATAGGGGGTTTCACACTACACCATCTATCACCAGGATGAGTCGGTCTGGTCTCCCAAACTACGTTTTGTCATGAAAACAAACGTGAAAAGTGACGAGGGGTTTAATGAAATCATGTCCAAAAATGCACGTCAACAATAATCGAGCGATTAAAGTGGTTTGTGTGCTGATGTGCAGCATAAAAGAAAAGAGGATAAATAAATGAATCTGAGTTGATTTGGCAACACGACCAGCAGGGACTGTCTGTTCTGTAGTGAGTTGGAGGTAAATAAATATTCTTTTGCAGTGCAGCGTGGGTATTATGGTTTGGCATGAATGATAAGGTTACAAATACTGTAAAACTTAAGTGTATGACGATAGAAACTCGTCTTGTGTTTTTACACTCCTCCCCCGGGTTTTCAAACCCTGTATCTTGCGTTCTTATTGGCTGTAGTTCGACACCGCACTCACTGCCAGTCGGCCGACTGATCCAGATATCTGGCATGCTAGATATTTTTCTTCAGTCGCTCGGATCGAGTTGTTAAACAGTTCACACATAGCGATCGAGAGCCGAGATTCGATCCCCGAGCGAACGCAGAGTTGCTCCCGAGCTGCCACATCTAGTGGCGACCAGTCAGCAAGTGAAAATCAGGGCAAAAATCGTGTAGTGTGAACTAGGCATAAGTTACTTTAATTGTATTCAGCCATACTTGTTAGTCACTTTGGCTAAAAGTATCTGCTAAAAGCCATAAATGGAAATGTTTTATTTACTGTATATTGTGTCATGTTTTTAGTAAGTAAACATTGCTTATTGCTCCTTCAGTTACAGGCAAATATGCAATTATTATTTTAGTATTATTTTTTAATGATCCATTAAGAGAGATGAAGACGTGCGCCCAGGTGGCGCAGCGGGATATTCCGCTCACGCACCAGCATCGAGTTTCTGAACTCCCGGGTTCAAGGCTCGGTGTTGCCACCAGTCGGCTGGGCGCCATCTGGCGGGCATAATTGGCAGTGCCTGCAGCAGATACTAATTGGCCACCGAATCTGCAGGGGGGGACTGGACTATATGTGGGTGGGTGGGTCTTCATAGGAGGACCCTGATTGGCAAAAGAGACGCCTGTGCAGGAAGCGCGGCCGAGAAGAGAAGGGCTGTACACATGTAAAGAAGGCGTGGGCAGTGGAGTGCTCTCTTTGGATGCAAATCGGGAGAAAAATGCATAAAAATAATAATAATAAAAAAAGAGAGATGAAGACAGCAAAATAACTGTCTTTTGAATCCACAGCACCACAACAGGGTCCTGAGTGTACCTTCACCATTGTGGACAAAGGCGTGAAGGTAAAATGGAGTGAGGTTCCCCTAAATAAAAGAGGAGGCTGTCTGATCAATTACACCATCTACCTTGAGGATTCCGATGGCAAAATTCTGAGTTACAGTAAGTAACTGATCATTACTAAAATGCTCTGAATGTTTAGGCTCCTACTTTAAGAGAAAAAAGCATCACCACAAAAGTAAAGTACATTTGTTAATTATGAGGGTTCTTCACAAAGTTTCTGCACTTTTTAAATTCTATTTATTAAGAATTTTAAAAACAAACTACAAAACTTTTCCACATCGTCACCTTCCGATGCATTTTTCCAGTGTCATACCAACTTTTTAATACCATCAGCAAAAAATGTTTTTGGTTGAGCGCGTAGCCACTGATGCAGCGCTGCTTCACATCATCACATGAAAATCTTCTTCCCCTTAAAGCTTCTTTGAACGTCCAAAAAGGTGAAAATCATGGATGGAGCTAAATCCGGACTATAAGCATCTCTCAGTCTCTCAGACACGACTGATTACTACTCCGAAACTTTTTGAAGATCCCTCGTAAATACATTTGCAATTCTATGAAGTCTGTGTTGTAGATGTGAGTCACCCAAAGAGGGAGTTCACCATTAGCGACCTGACCTTCGGACAGAGATACAAGCTGAGGGTCTCGGCCTGGACTAAAGCTGGAGAGGGTCCTAAAGGACGTGAACTACCATTCAAACTAATACGCCCAGGAGAAGCATTAGGTACCAGAGACAGAATGTTAAACAGATACTAAATCATGTATGCATGATCAGGAGTGCGATTCCCAAAACATTCGTAACGCTAAGTACTTCGTAACCTCATACTTAAGAACATTCTTAAATTTAAAAAGTAATACGAATTGTGTTGCTATACGCGAGTTTAACAAATAAAACAAACAAACACACGAGACACCAAAACACCGTGGCTGCCTCTCTGGGCACCATAGTAACATTACATTTGTAAACGTAAGAGTAGTCTGATCCATTCATAACTCACTTAAGTACTGTAATAAATGCAGCTTATTTGCCTTATTGGCCCTCTTCAATTCCACCAACTCTTAATTCCACCTGAAGGCTTCTCACTACAACTAAATGTTTTTTGTTGCTGGCAATACCCTCCCATTTCTTCTTTTTTCTTTAAGTTTTAATGAATATAATTTTTTTTGTGATATGATAATGAGAAATTGTATGATAATCGGTGATTAAGGTTTCGACTGGTGGAGTTCTCCAGCGGAGATGCAGAGGTGGAGTAAACTAAGAACTACTTAAAACTTGTTCGTAATTTCGAAGACTTAAGAGGGCTTTCGGGAAACACTCGCAAAACTGGCGTTCTTAAAGTTGTTTGTAAATTGCTAAGATCAATCGTTACTGGGAAACGCACCCCAGGTCAGCACTAATTGGGACATGAGAAACTGTGTGTATTTGAACAGGCCAACACACTCATATATCCAATCATATCTGAGAGTAAGAAATGTAGCCAGTACTCTGTCTGCATGGTATTATGAGGTGAAGGAAACCAAAGTACCTGAAGGAAACATTTTCAAGACAATGAAAGAGGATCAGTAACTAAGAGCTCCAAAGCTTTAGAGCTGGCGTATGGTAGATCTTATTGCTTAATATTGATGAATGAATCCCCCGCTCTACCTGCATGGTAATAAAATCTGCCATCTTGTTATAAGCTGACTTACAATATCAGGTGGTAGTGGGTGCTGTAAATAACATGAGCTCTAGGGACTTGGGTTCCAACCTCACTGCTTATCAATGTCTGTGTGAGTTTCTTCTGGATAATTTAGTTTCCTTTCACCAACCTAAACCATACAGAAAGGTTTCTATATGAATGTGTGAGTGTTTGTTGCCCTGAGACCCTGACCAGAATAAGGTTTTAGGTTTTGGGTCATTCCTGGGATTTGGTGCCTTTTGGACCTTAAAACTTGAAAATGAAACACGGTTTTTATTTGTTTTTGATGTTTTATTATAAAAAGGACGTGTTATAATTTTGCAAACTAATATTGGTCAAGCTAAATTACACATGCACCTCATATACACTGTGACGTCCACCCTGTTACGTATTAGGTCGTAACAGGGTGGACCATAACAGGGTGGACATTCTGACATAAAATTAGCCATCAGCTAGCGAGTGAGCAAAACCATGCTAGCATAAAAGTGAATTCAGACACAGAATTCTCTGCTTTTTAGTATGATTATTTTAAAATGATCAAATCGTATTGCTTGTTCTCATATATCCCATAACAGGGTGGACATGTTATGGTTGACCATATAAGGATAAAATTTAGGAAAAACAACATTAAAACGAGGAGTTTAATAAGCCGTTCATCTTCCACAGTTGTTTTCCCTCCACAAAGATCATGTGAGCTCCAGGAAATGATGTCAGGATGTAAAACAGCTCTTCATTTTAAGAGACAGTAGTAAGAAATAACAGGGTGGACGGCAACTTGAGGGACGTGTGAAAAACCCTTATAATCAGCAATAAAATCAAACTCATGAAGAAAAAATCCAGGGTTTAGAGGGACTTAAGCAAAACTTTTAAACAGTATTGAAAGACAGAGACATTGTCATGATTAAACCTCATATATCAACATTGTGTTTAGTATTTGAAGGAGTTAATTATTCCAGTAAGATGTTTAGAAATTGTATTGTTTAAAATTTACTTAATAAATACAATGATCAGTACTGGGGTCACAAAAGGCACCGAATTGTAGGGATGACCCATTTAGTAAAATGAATAAATGTGCACTAAGAAAAGGGTTACCTTCCCATCTCTGATGCTAATTCACTATGTTTCACTCTGTCAGATGAGAAACCTCTGGCACTGGTGTTGTCAGTAGTAGGTGCTGTTTTCCTCATCTGTCTCCTCTGCATCTATCAGTTCCCTTCAGTACAACGAAGGTGAGAACAGAGCACATCCAGATTTCCTGAACACAAGATTTTACGATTAAACGGATATTTAAAAATGAGAGCACTGACTGGTTTATTTTATCTTGCAGGTTGTCACACTGTTGTTACTGCCTGATGCCGAGCATCGTTCCAGATCCTGCAAACAGCAAATGGGCAAAAGAGTGTGCAGAGGTATGGGCACAGTACATAACACTCTAGTGTGGGTGCTGCGTGGCTTTATTAACCTGACACCAATGTGTGGATAGGGTTTGTCATGTGTGCTTACTGAAAATAGACTGTTTATACAGTGGCCTCCAAAAGTCTGAAACCACTAATGAAGATGCTTTTTTGCATTTTTCTCACATTTTATAGTTTTCATTTTTATTACAAACCATTTAATCCACATAACATTTTGAGTAAAAAGTTCCATCTTTAAAATTTACATATATTTCAGAATTTCTCAGAATTTGGCAATACTATAAAACAAGTAAGCACAATAATGAATCTGACCATGACTTCATTAAAAAAGTTCAAAAAGTATTAACTTATTATTTACAAGCAAATGCTCAAATCACTTTGAGCAGGTGGATTTAAGGTACTCATCAGAAACCTTTTTTATATCAGATGCCTCACAGCAAGAAGGTCCTAGGTTTGATTCCCAGATGGAGTGGTCTGGGTCCTTTTCTGTGTGGAGTTTGCATGTTCTCCCCATGTCTCTGTGGGTTTCCTCCGGGAGCTCCGATTTCCTCCCACAGTCCAAACCAGTCAGAAAAGACTCTTTTCAGATGAATTATTCATTGGAATGGAATCAGGAAACTGTGCTCTTATCTGTGGTTCGTTCACTCTGTGGGCAAAACAACTCCGGTTCATCACAGCTTCCGAATTCAGATTTTGGGCGGAATTTCAATCTCTCTCTTCATTGGTTGTTGTATAAGTGACAGCTTAGTGAGCAAATTACCAGTTTCAGCTTTTAACCGCGAAAGCCGAGAGAATAAATTATCTATTAATATGGATTTTTATATTCTGGAAATATTCTGGAAACAAGGTAAGCAGCGGTTATGAACTTATGCTGCTGTGTGGTTGATCTGGGTCGCGGTTCTGCTGTTTACCGTGCGATTTTATTTTGCAATGATAGCAAAGCATTATTAAATATTAAACGTTTTCGGGATTTTCGGGAAGTAAAACGGACAGCATAAATGTGACTGTGAGATTCTGCTGGTTTGTTTAATATAAAAATTGTCAATATGAATACAAATACAGCCTCATAATAGTACAAAATATAAACTCTGTAATTAGTCAGAATTTATCAGAACTACAATGTTTTGTGTTTTTAAGATAACATTATAAGGTAAAATACGAGCAGTGGCCTGCCATTGTATTTAAAGTTTACATTATATCGTATCGTATATCGCCACTTCTCAAAAGCATATCAAGATGCGACTTTTTTAGTCGCACAGCTCTAGTCCAAAGTTTGTTTGTTTGTTTGTTTATTAGGATTTTAACGTCATGTTTTACACTTTTGGTTACATTCATGACAGGAACGGTAGTTACTCATTACACAAGACTCATCAGTTCACAAGGTTATATCAAACACAGTCATTGACAATTTAGTGTCTCCAGTTCACCTCACTTGCATGTCTTTGGACTGTGGGAGGATACCGGAGCACCCGGAGGAAACCCACACAGACACAGGGAGAACATGCAAACTCCACACAGAAAGGACTGTGCGACTAAAAAAGTCATATCTCGATATGCTTTTGAGAAGGACCGCCCCACCTGGGGATCGAACCCAGGACCTTCTTGCTGTGAAGCGACAGTGCTACCCACTTAACCACCATGCCACCCCTAGTCCAAAGTACTCTCAAAAGTCTTTGCCAACACCATAGGCGTTAAAGGCATTGATATTCTTCATATGCATCCTTTTTTCCATTGTCCAGCTTTCACATCCATATACAGCCATAAAGAAGACTATAGTCTGAAAAATTCTGATCATTGTTTGGAGAGAAATCTTTTCATCTGAATTGCCAGTTTGTGCTTTATGATTGTTGTATCCATAATAACTGATAAAAATAGGCGATTGGCATCTAAGTTTACAGTACTTAATCTGCGATCACCTCTCTCCACACAGGGTGAGATGAAACTGCACTTGCACCTGAATGACTCCACGATAAGTGAAGAAGAACCAGACACAGTGGAGGTGCAGGAATTTCCACAGGAGGAACTGCTCCTGGCTGAGATTCCTCCTGCCAATGAAACCCTTCATTCAGAAAAGCAGCAGGTCCAGCAGCTTCGTGTCCCATCAGCCTCATATCAGTCCAACATTACCAGCCCCTACCTCAAAAGCTTCTCCCACGAGTCCAGCTCATCAGATGCCACCCAGGCCTCCAGAGGCACAGACATCACCGTCGACTACATCTCTACTCATGGAGCGATGAGTGAAGAGGACGACAATGAGGAGGAGATGGAGGTGTTTGGATTCTTTCCCTGTCCGCAGAGCCCCTTCCTGGAGCCGCTGATGTCAGTTGGAGGAAAACTTACCCTGGATTCTGTGAAAATAGACTGCAGTGATTTCTTAGACTGCACATGAACCTACAGTAAACCTTTAAATGAACTACACAGGATCTCAGAGACAATCCACAGCATGTGTTTAAGGTGTTCTTACTCTTCTAAGGAGCTCAGGTGGAGGAGAGGTTCATTACGTTAAACCACCACTGCTGAGACCTGGGTTCAAATCTCAGCGGCCAGCTGGGTGTCTACACAGACATTATGGGCTGTCTGAGGTGGGAAGATGGCTGCAGATGGATCGGTGCCCTGTCCTGATGGAACCGGACCTGCTGTGACCCTGAGCAGGATAAAGTGGTTGATGAAATGTAACATTTACTCTACTAAGCCACTTCAGACTGTAACACTAAACCTGGGCCTGTTTTAAAAAATACCAACCAACACCCACCAACTGGGCAGTTGTAGCCTAGCGATTAAGGTACTGGACTAGTAAGCAGAAGGCTGCTGGTTTAAACCCCACCTCTGCCAGGTTGCCACTGTTGGGCCCTTGAGCAAGGCCCTTAACCCTCAACTGCTTAGATTGTATACTGCAAGTCACTTTGGATAAAAGCATCTGAAAAATGTCACTCTATAATTTGCACTTCGCATTTACACCGATCAGCCCTAACATTAAAACCACCTCCTTGTTTCTACACTCACTGTCCATTTTATTGGCTTTACTGACCATATAGAAGCACTTTGTAGTTCTACAATTACTGACTGTAGTCCATCTGTTTCTCTGCATGCTTTGTTAGCCTGTTTTCACCCTGTTCTTCAATGGTCAGGACCCCCCACAGGACCCCCACAGAGCAGCTATTATTAAGTGAATCATCCTCAGCACTGCAGTGACACTGACATGGTGGTGGTGTGTCAGTGTGTGTTGTGCTAATACCTGCTCTGTGGTGGTCCTGTGGGGGTCCTGACCATTGAAGAACAGGGTGAAAGGGGGCTAACAAAGTATGCATAGATGGACTACAGTCAGTAATTGTAGAACTACAAAGTGCTTCTATATGGTAAGTGGAGCTGATAAAATACAGTGAGTGTAGAAACAAGGAGGTGGTTTTAATGTTATGGCTGATCTGTGTATGTTGGAAACATCGCTGTTGTCTCCTAGTATTTTTATTCACTGTACAAATTCAGAATGTCATACTTAATGATTTGTTAATACTGGCCAATACACACACCAGCATGTGAATTTGAAAAGTACAAGCACTTTTCCCACTTCAAGTACTGTCTGTAGAAAAGAATGAGTGAATCGTGTACATCTTAGTACACCAAATAATGTTGCCCGAATTTTAGGGCTTTAATTAAAGTATTTTACCTCAAGTAAGTTTTATTTCTGTGTAAATTCTTTTGCTCATGTTGGTTTGTGACAGAAACATGTATTTAACAAATGTGGCACCTTTGCTGGCTGCTTTTCTAAAGCTTTCGTTTGTAAAATCTGCTGTTTTCTTGTCCCGTCACTGTCAATAAAATAACCAAAAAATATTACATTAGATTTTTTTTGATTGACATACACCAGTTTACCACAATACCTGGTCCTGTCATCTTTCATATACACCTGCTCTTTTGGATTACATCAAAGCCTCCCATGCCCTGCTCTGCCAGTCTTTTGTACGTATAGTATATCTTTCACACAAGTATTGGGGCACCTTCACATTACACCTACAGAAGCTTTTATGACATCTCATTGTAAATCTATATGCATTAATATGAAGTTTGTCCCACCTTTGCAGCTGAACAGCTTCCACTCTTCTGGGGAGGATTTCTACATGATCCTGGCCCATTCATCCAGAAGAGCATTAGTAAAGTTATACACTGATGTTAGACGAGAGGGGCTGGCTCACACTCTTTGTTCTAGTTCAATGGGGTTGAGGTCATGTATGTGTTTATACACCAATCAGCCATAACATTAAAATCACCTCCTTGTTTGTACACACACTGTCCATTTTATCAGCTCCACTTACCATATAGAAGCACTTTGTAGTTCTACAATTACTGACTTGTTCCATGTGTTTTCCTGCATGCTTTGTTAGCCCCCTTTCATGCTGTTCTTCAATGGTCAGGACCACCACAGAGCAGGTATTATTTAGGTGGTGGATCATTCTCAGCACTGCAGTGACACTGACATGGTGGTGGTGTGTTAGTGTGTGTTGTGCTGGTATGAGTGGATCAGACACAGCAGCACTGCTGGAGTTTTTAAACACCGTGTCCACTCACTGTCCACTCTATTAGACGCTCCTACCTAGTTGGTCCACCTTGTAGATGTAGTCAGAGATGGTCATCTTCTAGACCTTTATCAGTGGTCACTGGACACTGCCGGCTGTTTTTTTTTTGGTTGGTGGACTATTCTCAGTTCAGCAGTGACAGTGAGGTGTTTAAAAACTCCAGCAGCGCTGCTGTCTTATCCACTCATACCAACACAACACACACTGACACACCACCACCACATCAGTGTCACTGCAGTGCTGATATTGACCCACCACCCAAATAATACCTACTCTGTAGTGGTCCTGGGAGAGTCCTGACCATTAAAGAACAGCATGAAAGAGAGGTAACAAAGTATGCAGAGAAACAGATGGACTACAGTCAGTAATTGTAGAACTACAAAGTGCTCCTATATGGTTAGTGGAGCTGATAATGTGGACAGTGAGTGTAGAAACAAGGAGGTGGTTTTAATGTTATGGCTGATCGGTGTATATATTTAGTGTAAGTTTACTGCTGCTGTACCCTTTTATAGCTGATCTGAGGTCAGATGAAGAGTAAGGGCATTGCTGGATCAAAGAGGTTATGGCTTGTTCACATCATCTTAAGGCCACAACGTACTGGAAACCAACAGCGCTTTATATCATGTCAAATGCATGCGTTTCAGAAGGGGCCCATACTACGAGGGATCTTCAAAAAGTTTCCACAATTTTATATTTTGGTTGGAAACAGTGAGAGTGGGAGGAGTAACTGGTAATGTCTGAGAGAGATGCTTGTAGTCCGGATTTAGCGCCATCTGATTTCCACCTGTTTGGACACACAAAGAAGCTTTAAGGGGACGAAGATTTTCATGCGATGATGTGAAAGAGGTGCATTAGTGGCTACGGACTTACCAGCACTTTTTTCGTAGGTTTACTGGTGATATATGCGATTCATGATGTACGCCCTTATAGATAACCTGAGGTCAGATGAGGAGTAAGGGCATTGCTGAATCAAAGAGGTTATGGCTTGATTTGGTTCAGTTAGCTTGTTTACATCATCTTAAGGCCACAATGTCCTGGGAACCAACAGCGCTTTATATCGTGTCAAATGCATGCGTTTCAGAAGGGGCCCATACTACGAGGGATCTTCAAAAAGTTTCCACAATTTTATATTTCAGTTGGAAACAGTGAGAGTGGGAGGAGAAGTAACTGGTCGTGTCCGAGAGACGCTTAGTCCGGATTTAGCGCCATCTGATTTCCACCAGTTTGGACACTTAAAGAAGCTTTAAGGGGAAGAAGATTCTAATGTGATGTTGTACTTTGTATTTTTTTAATTTTTTTATATATCTCTCGTAAATTTTTTTGTATATCCTATAAATTGTTTATATATGCTTACATTTTTTTTGTTTATATATATACACAGGTATATATATATATATATATATATATAAAACTTTTATATCTGTATATTTTTTGAAAGCTGCTGTTACGTTACAAATTGTGGGATAATAAAAGGCTATCTTATCTTAAAAGCACTGGTGCATCAGTGGCAAAACATTTCTGCTGATGGCATTAAAAACTTTTGAAGAACCCTCGTAGTTTGTTTATCCTACTTGGGATGAGGATGGTGTCATTCGGAATTGAAAATGACTAGACTGGGATTAAAGGGTGTAGGAAAGGTGTAGGAAAAAAGTGGCAGCACTCAATTTCAGTGGCGCTCGAAGTCAAGTATTTTCATGATGATCCACAGACGCAAATTCAGTTAGGATAATGGCGACGGGCTTTATAAGACCAGATGGAAAAGTAGAGCAGGTCTATGATTTGTTAGCTCTTGGAATGCAAAAAGACATTTAAAACACTTAAAAATCCCAACCAAAGATCTTCTAGCAGTAATAAAGACAAAAATCATTGTTCATTGGCAGGGATGTAACGATTCACCACAATACAGTTCATAACCGATTAAAAAATTCCACAATTCAAATCGATTCGACATGTAAAATGAATCGATATTCACTTTAAACAGCAGAGGGCACTGGTGCTATACACCTCACCTGGTTGACATCACTGCTGCTATACACCTGGTTGCCAAATTCGGGGTTTTTCAACCAAATTGGGCTGAATTCAAAATTGTTTTGCATAGTTTGTACCTACCTCAGAAATAAAAGGACATTAATTATTTAGTTAAATAATAGATAATCACAAATACAGAATTTTTTTTTTTTTTTTTTTTTTTAAGAGAAATAATAAAAGGAAACTATAATTTGTCTTCAATTTCAGTTTTAAAAAACTCGGTAAATTGTATTGTGAACCCAGTATCGTGAATTGCATCGCATTGTGGGTAGAGTGTATCGTTACATCCCTATTCATTGGTCAGTATAAACATTACCGATAGAAACCCACACAAGTCAATATGAATAGACCATCTTTTAATTATGGACAGAGGTCTGAAAAATAGCAGGGTCAGAATTCACACATTTTCAGAATACTCGTCGTTCCACACCGAACGACTGGTATTTCATTCAGAACATTTATGCAGCAGTGCTGTTATAGAAAGCATTGGGGCAAACAGAACTGAACTGTTAAAATAAGCATTTATACTGAAACTGGTAGACGGGTTCACAATCTAATGTAAACGCTAAATCTCGGATAATAGGATGAGTTTTCAGTGCAACCGAAACCACTGAAGTCCAACCACGTATTTCAAACAAAAAAATCAACTCGTTCAAAGTCACATTTAGGTTAAATGAAAACCCAAAAATTATTAAGAAATATGGTGATGTAGACATTAAAGCTACAAACTGCTTCGATCGAGATTCAATATCTGAAGCTGTTAAAGATTTAAACTCTTTAACCTCAATTTTACTGTGCAGTGCATTAACATTCCTAAAGCTATCCTCACTCATGAGTGATTATTAAATGTCTAAGGCATGAGGAAAAACAAGCCATGGGGCGCACAATCTAACTAATGCACCCTTTACACCAACATTTGGAAATTCATATTTTTAAGCAGCAGTACAAAAAAAAAAAAAAAAAAAACCAATTCATGGAGAACGCACAACGTCTGAAAGAAATACTGTATGAAAAATGTCCCTGCTAGCTTACTTCAGAATACAAAACCTCTACCAATAATTTGCTTCCAAGTAGCAAGAAGTCCTTTCAATTTTTTTGTAAGATTTTCTCCTTTTTTCTAAAACAAGTAAAATTCAGTCCTCAAAGGGTCGGATGGATGACAGTCATCATTTTATCTGCTGAAGGATCCATTATGCATGCAAGCCTCGTAGCGGAGGGCCCAGGGAGGGGGCTCGGTGGTAGCTCGGCTCGGCAGCCTAACCCAGAGCCGGGAAAGCTTCTGGGTCGTCCACGTCAGGAGCGGAACCACCAGCCGACTAAAAACAAAAGAAAAACAAATAAATACATTTAGAGCGGGTCTTGTCAACACGATACAAGATCTTATTTCAACAGGAAAACACTAAATCCTAAAGCTTTAATTTTATACTAAGGCTTATTTATTTGTTTATTAGAATTTTAACATCACGTTTTACATTTTGGTAACATTCAAGACATGTCTTTGGACTGTAGGAGGAAACGGGAGCTCACAGAGAAAACCCACACAGGCCCTTGACTGTTACTCACACGGCTGTTATGATTGAGGCCCTACCTAATTCACAGCCGTGAAATTAACGCCACGGACCGTGAAATGAGCCGTTTCCCATGTAATATGCAATTTTAAAATGTAAAATGTAAGGTTTGTGTTTGGCGATTTACCGTTTGTAATCTGCATAACATTCAAGTGCCTCATGTTTACTGGTTAATTTGCACTACGAGGCGGTCCTAGCAATCCTACGGCAATTCAGTTCGCAATCGGTTCGTCGAAATGTCCAAGTCTAACGTAACACACAACCCACCCTTTCAGGCCTGCGCTCGCGCGGTGGTCTGGTAACTCCAGCCCCACGGCCTCCTCTTCCGCCGCGGGGTCCACCGCGGCCACGGCCTGGGCGGCCCAGGTCTCCGAAGTTGATCTCCAGCTGGGACGTGATGTCATTGGCTGGCTTGCGGACGTGGCTGTCACCGGCCGCGTCATCCAGGGGAGCCTGAAGGGAAAAAAATCAATTAAAAAACAGGCAAGTTTGCTTTTACTTGACCACCACAGAATATTATGTTAAAATGGTGAGACAGAAGTAAATTTGTTAATGTTTATATCCCAAGTCTATGCTGATGTTCTTCCCTCAGGACAGCCGCACTACAGTGGTGCATTTACAATGTGTTTACAGAGTAGCGCACACTAATCAATAATGTGGGGGTCATGTGATTACTTCATTTCAAGGTCTATAGAAGTACACACAAGAAATCTCTAGTGGGGGGTGGGGGGTGTCAGGGAAGCACAGCGAGTAACATGAAAGCACAAACAAAGCCAGCAACTACGAGTATAAAAGGGGTTTTAAAGAGTGTATATAAAACGTATTTACAATCAGTGTGGGGGTGTTTGTGCTGTATCTGACTGCACACTGAATATAGGTGAAATGCTTCAGCCGTTTTGAAAACCACACTGTTTACTAAACAGCATGCTTAAAATAGTAACCTTACTACTGTTGGGGAACTAATTTAACACACTGTACAGCGTGGCATTTGGAACACCGCAGCTCATCTTCAGTTCAAGGTTAAGATAGCATACTCAAATGTTTCAAGCAGAACTGCATTTCATACTGCCTGTAATGAAGTCCACATACTTTTACTATACTTTTAAATAGAGATGCATGAGTACGGATACTAGTATCGGGTATTAGCCCGATACCGCGCTCATTAACTCGTACTCGCACTCGCAAACGAGGCTCCGATACTAAACATCCGATACCTTGTGCCTAGTGCACGTTGCTGCGTTAACGCAGGGATTTTCAACCTGTGGGGCGCGAGTGCCTGACCGGGGGGGCGTGACATTGCGAGATTTTTTTACTTCTAAAACTAAAGCAATTCATTTTTCACCCACGGGAGACAGATTGAATTATTCTCACTGACCACGCTCACACGCACGTTTAATGTTATTTAGTTCCGTCTGAAAAGAAAAACCTTCAAAATAGAGCTAACAGCGAAGATAACCGGTTACAAAAGCAGCGACCGCTGTTATAGGACGTGTTTGTGTCTTTAATACTCTGTTCACAGTGTCGATACAAGTGATTCAGGAGTCGACTCATTTTAAGCTTCTTTTCTCAGTCGTCTCTCCGTGTTTACTGTTATAATGAATGATGCGGTTGTAAATAAACACCAACTACTACAGAACATTTTGTGTGACTCGCTTACATTATAAAGCTCGAGTATTATAAATACGAATGTATGTGCTGATAGAATCGGCTCAGATGGGATCGGACTGTATTATCCTTTGAAAGTAAATATTTCAATCAGCAGAATCGCATCGCATGTATGATGTGCACAACGTTAATTACGTGCGTTTATTAATGAACGTTAACGTTAGCTTGTCAGAAGCTTTCTCAATGATGTCTGTGCTGTGTTTTTTATTTTTTTTGTACAATTAGTGACGGCAACCCAAGCAACTGTTCCACTGCACTATTTTACACTAAAAACTACACTATTCCATAATGCTCCAGATTGCATCATTCTAAATAGGTATCGGTATCGGCGAGTACTAAAATACATGTACTTGTACTTGTACTCGGTTGGGAAAAAATGGTATTGATGCATCCCTACTTTTAAATATAGGAATTTTACCAGGACAAGGTATTACACATCAGATGATGAATTAAAAGAATTTGAAACATGCCGAAAAACAATTAAGGACTAAATACCAATAGTCAACTGGAAATACTAAGTGTTTGAGTGATGCACCCTGCTTGAACAGTGACGGGCACACACCAAGACACTGATTAAAGGTGTGGAGGAGTCGGGCATCTACCCAGAACCCACCAGTAATACTAAAATCATCAAAGTTCATGAGTGTAAAGCATTACAGAACTACACTGACCGAGCAGGACATCAAAGTCAAACTGGAGTTTCGAATTTTTAGACGAAACTACATTACACTACTATTAATTTATTAAGTTTTACACCGTGCTTACACCATGGTTATATCCATGGCAGGAAGGGTAGTTAATTCTAGTTAGTTCTAATTCCATCAGGATGTGCTGTCAAGTGTTGGTTTTTACGTTAACTACATGACAAAGTACAAAAGAAGAGTGGGTACGACCAAGTGTAATCCCCACTTACATCCTTGGCCTTGGACTTGTGTAGTAAGAATCCTTTCTTCCAGTCGGTTCCGTCATTGGCTTTACGAAGGTTGAACTCCACCTTGCTTCTCTCCTTGTCCTGCTGGGCTTTCCATTCGTCAAGAGTCATCTCCTTAGGCCCCTCCTCCTTCACCTCCTCCGCCTCGTTCTCCCTTAAACAAGAAGGAGAAACAGGGTCAGTATTAAACTGATGAGCTGACCTCCAACCAAAACATAACCGCATTATAGCTGCAGGTTCAATGTATAGATATTACGAACTATGAAGGGACTTTAACATAATTATGAGAAGTTTGATGTTTGTTTATTAGGATTTTAACGTCATGTTTTACACTTCGGTTACGCTCATGACAGGAACGGTAGTTACTCATTACACAAGGTTCATCAGTTCACAAGGACATATCGAACACAGTCATGGACAATTTAGTGTCTCCAGTTCACCTCACTTGCACGTCTTTGGACTGTGGGAGGAAACCGGAGCTCCCGGAGGAAACACACAGACACAAGGAGAACATGCAAACTCCACACAGAAAGGACCCGGACCGCCCCACCTGGGGATCGAACCCAGGACCTTCTTGCTGTGAGGCGACAGTACTACCCACTTAGCCACCGTACTGCCTCTCGTTAATAGTAGGTGGTAGATTGTACATGTAGTTATGGGCTTTTGGAACATACCAAAGCTTCACATGGACAAGAGAGAGAATCCACTGTGCAACACATACTATTGAAGGTTTTTTTTTTTTTTTTTAAGTAATTATATTTTACTACACGTCATTATTCACTTTTGTTCAAGCAACAGCCAAAATGGTAATAAAGGCTTAAGAAAGAAAGAAAGAAAGAAGAAAGACCGCTTTGTGCCAATCAATTTCCAGATGTGTCATATTAACAAAAAAATGTACGAATTAAAAGCAGTAATTAAGTTTGATGTGGAAAAACCAAATATGGATACGCACTTGTTCTCAGAGTCAGCGGGTGGGTGTTCCTCTCCCTCATGGTGCTCTTCGGTCACGTTCGACTGGTCGAGTTCACTGCAAAGGTCAAAATAAAATTATAAAAACTGGCAACAGAAAAATAATCTGCAACTTTAGGTGACGCTCATTAATGCAGAACATGAGAAGTAAATTATGTTGATTCTTAACATTTAAATCCATCAAAACCAATAATGCTGACATTTTTAGTGGATGTTTATTTAAAAGACCCGATGTTTGAGCTAATATGGGTGTGGCGCTGCATTGCTGCACTGACCTCAGTTCGTCCTTGACGGTTCCCCAGTTGTGAGATCCACTTCCTCCACGCTTCTCCTCTGCTTTAAGGCTGCTGAAACAAAATACACTTTTTGAAATTTGAGAGGCACTGACCGAGTCACTGGACGAAATAGAAAAACTGGATATTAAAATTGGCCAAAACGTGTCTTAGTTTCACATTTCTCTATCTGTTTAAGCATTTTCTCCCCTTTTAGCGCATCCAATTGCGTCGCGCTTCCTCTCCACCAATGCCGATCCCCGCTCTGATTGAGGAGAACGAAGCTAACCCACGCCCCCTCTGACACATGGGCAGCAGCCGTATGCATTTTGTCACCTACACTTTGACGAGTGCAATGCGGATCAGCACCGTGTACGGAGAGACACACCCTGACAGCACTCTTTTCCCGTTTCTGTGCAGGCGCCATCAATCAGCCAGCAGAGGTCGTAACTGCATTAGTTATGAGAGAGACCCTATCCGGCTTAATATCCCACCCCTATCTGAACAACAGGCCAATCGTTGTTCATGTGGCCGCTCAGCCCAGCCGGCAGGCAGAGCTGAGATTCGCCACCTGAGCGGCCCACATTTCTCTATTAAATCACACACATTCCAAGCGCTCAAGTGACTTAGCTGTAAAATACGCAAGCCCACTATCGCTTAGATCCTGGGTTCAAATGTCAGGAGTGCTATCAGCCGTCTACATAGACATGATATTTTTATATTGGGGTATAGCTCATCAGTGCACTCTCAGCACTTGTCCCAAGCCCAGATGAAAACTGTGTTAAATCTGGTATCTAGACTTCAATGAATAGCTGTGGCGACCCCTTAAGACAGGAGCAGCCATATGAGAGAAAAAAAAATACATATTCCAGGATCATGCAAATAAGTGCACATGCATATTGCTCCAGGAAATTCCGATTCCATTACGATGCAAACTGAAAGGACAACCTACACTAAAACAGGTCCTGCATGTCCGATCTTTGCATGCTGAAACATGACATGCTGGTAATTTATGATGCTGTAAAAATGTACAGTTATTCAAATAGAATTTTCAGCTTTAGTTTAGCGAGGTGAAGTGAGACGTTACATACTCCAACCAGTGTGCATACTAATCTATGAAAAGAACCTCATAGATATTGGATTTGTTTTTATAACGCCATGTTATCACATTTATGATATTCACGGCATGAATCTGGGCGTTATGTTTGTTTAATTGGTTTCATGTTTTATATATAAATATATACACAGGGGTTGGACAATGAAACTGAAACACCTGGTTTTAGACCACAATAATTTATTAGTATGGTGTAGGGCCTCCTTTTGCGGCCAATACAGCGTCAATTCGTCCTGGAAATGACATATACAAGTCCTGCACAGTGGTCAGAGAGATTTTAAGCCATTCTTCTTGCAGGATAGTGGCCAGGTCACTACGTGATGCTGGTGGAGGAAAACGTTTCCTGACTCGCTTCTCCAAAACACCCCAAAGTGGCTCAATAATATTTAGATCTGGTGACTGTGCAGGCCATGGGAGATGTTCAACTTCACTTTCATGTTCATCAAACCAATCTTTCACCAGTCTTGCTGTGTGTATTGGTGCATTGTCATCCTGATACACGGCACCGCCATTGGATGCACATGGTCCTCCAGAATGGTTCGGTAGTCCTTGGCAGTGACGCGCCCATCTAGCACAAGTATTGGGCCAAGGGAATGCCATGATATGGCAGCCCAAACCATCACTGATCCACCCCCATGCTTCACTCTGGGCATGCAACAGTCTGGGTGGTACGCTTCTTTGGGGCTTCTCCACACCGTAACTCTCCCGGATGTGGGGAAAACAGTAAAGGTGGACTCATCAGAGAACAATACATGTTTCACATTGTCCACAGCCCAAGATTTGCGCTCCTTGCACCATTGAAACCGACGTTTGGCATCGGCACGAGTGACCAAAGGTTTGGCTATAGCAGCCCGGCCGTGTATATTGACCCTGTGGAGCTCCCGACTGACAGTTCTGGTGGAAACAGGAGAGTCGAGGTGCACATTTAATTCTGCCGTGATTTGGGCAGCCGTGGTTTTATGTTTTTTGGATACGATCCGGGTTAGCACCCGAACATCCCTTTCAGACAGCTTCCTCTTGCGTCCACAGTTAATCCTGTTGGATGTGGTTTGTCCTTCTTGGTGGTATGCTGACATTACCCTGGATACCGTGGCTCTTGATACATCACAAAGACTTGCTGTCTTGGTCACAGATGCGCCAGCAAGACGTGCACCAACAATTTGTCCTCTTTTGAACTCTGGTATGTCACCCATAATGTTGTGTGCATTGCAATATTTTGAGCAAAACTGTGCTCTTACCCTGCTAATTAAACCTTCACACTCTGATCTTACTGGTGCAATGTGCAATTAATGAAGATTGGCCACCAGACTGGTCCAATTTAGCCATGAAACCTCCCACACTAAAATGACAGGTGTTTCAGTTATTTTGTCCAACCCCTGTATATACTCTCCTGTTTCCACCAGAACTGTCCGTCGGGAGCTCCACACTGGTCACTCGTGCCGATGCCAAACGTCGGTTTCAATGGTGCAAGGAGCGCAAATCTTGGGCTGTGGACAATGTGAAACATGTATTGTTCTCTGATGAGTCCACCTTTACTGTTTTCCCCACATCCGGGAGAGTTACGGTGTGGAGAAGCCCCAAAGAAGCGTACCACCCAGACTGTTGCATGCCCAGAGTGAAGCATGGGGGTGGATCAGTGATGGTTTGGGCTGCCATATCATGGCATTCCCTTGGCCCAATACTTGTGCTAGATGGGCGCGTCACTGCCAAGGACTACCGAACCATTCTGGAGGACCATGTGCATCCAATGCTTCAAACATTGTATCCTGAAGGCGGTGCCGTGTATCAGGATGACAATGCACCAATACACACAGCAAGACTGGTGAAAGATTGGTTTGATGAACATGAAGTTGAAGTTGAACATCTCCCATGGCCTGCACAGTCACCAGATCTAAATATTATTGATTCACTTTGGGGTGTTTTGGAGAAGCGAGTCAGGAAACGTTTTCCTCCACCAGCATCACGTAGTGACCTGGCCACTATCCTGCAAGAAGAATGGCTTAAAATCCCTCTGACCACTGTGCAGGACTTGTATATGTCATTTCCAAGACGAATTGATGCTGTATTGGCCGCAAAAAGAGGCCCTACACCATACTAATACATTATTGTGGTCTTAAACCAGGTGTTTCAGTTTCATTGTCCAACCCCTGTATATATATATATATATATATATATATATATATATTTATTTATTTTTTGCCGAGACTGACACACGCCCCCTCCGACAAGTGTGCAGTAGCCAACTGCATCTTTTCACCTGCACGAGGCGAGTTCTTATGCAGATCAGGTTTGTGTATGAAGAGACACACCCTGATCCCCTCGACTCTGTGCAGGCACCATCAATCATCCCTTCAGGCTCCCACCATGTATGAACAAGCCAATCGTTCATGTAGCCGCCCAGCCGGAGCTGAGTTTTGAACCAGCGAGTTTGAAATGTCAGCTCGTGTGTGCTAGCGTGTTTTACCGCTGCGCCACCCGAGCGCCTTCAGGCTAATATTATTGAGGAATTTGAGGATTATTTCTGTATTATCATGGGTGAGGATTTCTTTTAATGTATTGGGCATAAGCAGTCTTTGTCCTTTACAGTTGTACTTTGGGAATTCATTCAGTGAAGTGTGGGTTCTTCTCCTAGTATTACGTGTTGGTGTGTCAGTCTGGCACGGCCTGTTCTACATCTAGTGTGGATAACTTGGTCTGTACGTTTCCCATACTGTATTTTTAGTTTAAAAATAGTTTAAGTCTTCTGCACTTTAAGGTGACTTTACGGGTTGATGTGACATTTGATGGAAGAGGAATCACTTACGATCGGTCACTGCCACTGTGTCTGTCAAATTCACGCTTGCCACGCGAGTCAAAGCCGTCGGTGCGGCCGATGCCTCGGCCACGACCTCCACGGCCGCCCCTGCCGCCTCCACGGCCCCGGAAAGGCCTGTCGCCAACAGACCTGATAACAGTGAGGAAGGACAGAAAGACTTTTAAAGAGATGCAAGAGATTTCAAGACTACTACACGTGTGATTTTCATTCACTTATGTGCTGAGGAACATCAATGCCTTACTGTCAAGCAAAGATTTAGTGATTTTAATGTTCTAAAGGTTAGTTTTAAACCTAAACTTAATTTTTAAAGGCTGAACTATATATAACAGATACTTAAGCTTAGCCATAATGACATTCCAACATAGCAATGGCCAGGATTCTAAATGTATTTGGTTCAGCATATGGAATATGGCTACGCCTATGCAAAAAATGGTAACTGTATCAAATATATGCAAATGTTGTTCCATCACTTTGGAACTCCTGTTCATTCCTGCAGCTATGTAAAGCACTAAATGTTTCAAACTGTGTCATAAATGATAAAGAACAGCATTTAAACCACCGATTTAGTGTTACTATAAATTTCCTTTATCTTACTTTTCCACAGAGAACTCTCCACCCTCGGCTGGTTTATCCTCTGCAGGTTTATCTAATCTGCGCTCGCGGGGAGGTCTCCTTTCAGTGCGCCTTTCTCCCTGGGGGCGACCCTCGCCATGACCCCCCTGCTGCTGCTGCTGCTGCTGCGGCGGCGGCTGCTGTTGCTGCTGCTGCTGCTGCTGCTGCTGTTGCTGAGAGCCCTGCTGAGCCTGCTGCTCCGGTCGGCGGCCCATCCTCCTCACACCTAAAGCACACACACAAAAGCAGTTTGTTATTTAAGGTTTTAACTTTATGCTAATGTTTCTGGTTCTGGAACCCGATTTTGCCGAGATTTTACAGAATTGAAGACAAGACAGATCCATTAAAAATAGTTAAAAGCACAAAGGCACTTTGTGAAATGTACTTAAGAGCAGTTTCAAATAAACACTATAACAATATAGTAGTGAGTGACAGAATAACGATGCACGACGGGTCATTCGAAGGCCTGCTTAAGAACCTGTTCTCGAGATTGCGTAAACCCTTTCTCCACATACCAAAATAGCCCTGCTTGAAAATCTTAATCAATAAGCAGCTGTCTGTGAAGGCACCTGTCCAGCCTGACTGACCAAATCTGAACACTTAAAGGTCCAGGAATACATACCATCTGTTCTGGTGAATACCCAGTATAGTTTAACAAGCATTAAAATTAACTAGAACATTTACAGACCAAGCAACGTTACGAAATCTGAACATAGCCTGGGGTAAATCCACTGACACAATGGCTTGTTTACTTAGTGTCGGTCTGTGTGTGTGTGTGTGTGTGACGGGTCTGTTTGTAACCGTTTGCTCAAGTCATAACTGTCAAACAAAAATGTCAATCAATCTAACTAATACCTTAATACAAAATTAGAACAACTCTTTTCCCCCTTATGCTTTGTATACTATTGATAAATGCTGGGATTACCAAGCGTATTAAATAAAGTTGAGCAGTACGACTATAGAGATTATTTACATTAGAATATTAGCACTTGGGCGGAACAGTGGATGATCATGGGTTTGAATGTCAACTGTGCTATCAATCAGCCACAAGACGTATCCGAAGATCTGAAATGGGTTGGCACCTTGCTTTGTGCCCACAGGTCACACCCCAACCCTGATTAAAATAAAGCAATTAAGGTAAATGAAAAATTATTGTATAGTCCCTATAGTACTTCTAAAACAGTGAAATTGCTCATTGAAACCTAGGTTAAGTGACTTTTTGCACTAATTACTTCTATTTCTCCTTATTTAGTTATATTTAAATATCCTTAAGAAATATATCCATATGTCAATGTTAAAAACAGAGTCAAATCTAAAGTCTTTAGTGTTCAAAACATACACTATTCAGAAATGTTCAAGTAAGGCTAAGATGTCCCAATCTGACACCAAATATTTTGTAATTCGGTTGATGCTGGTCTTGATTGCTGGATTGATATCTTATCAGATTGGACATATTCCAATTTCAAGTTCAACACATGAAAACCCATGCTGTGATCCTTTGACGTTTTGCAAGGCATTCATTCTAGAGTCAAGTGGGTACTTGAAAGGATTCAACCAAAACCTAGAGACCAGATATTGTGACCAGACATCCTTAGACTGACTATTGTGGTAATTTAACCTTAGATAGCCACTTAAACTTTAGGAATATCAATATTATCATCTACAGCACGAACCAACTGTACTTTTTTTTTATATAAACTCATCATCATGACATGTGCCTCACAAGCAGGGCTGCTCAATGATAGTTTAGTAGGCAAAATTAGGCTACAGCATTTATCCCAAAGTGTACATACATCCAGCTATGGTGTAACCTGTTACTAAACAGAGGCTTATAAAAGGCATGGTGAGGTTTATTCCTGCAAGACTTAACAGTCCTAAGGCACACCCTGAAAACCTAACAACCTCTAGCATTACTATTGAACGATTTTATCTCTTCCTTTACCATAATATATAGATAAATTAATACATATACTGAGCCATATTATTTTGCCATTATAACCTAGCTCTACTTCTATGTACTATAATAAGGTATTTTGTACCATAACTACTAGGCACTGTGTTCTCCAACCACGTGCTCGGGCTTGGCTGGCTACATTTAGCCCGGAAAGCTAACAAGAATTTAGAACTGTCAATAATAACATTAATAATATTAAATTTATATAGTTTTTATATTACTATTAACTACGTACGTACATTTATTTAATAATAAAATGTTCCAATTTTCCCTCGACAACGCAAGTCTAACAGAACAGGCGAGCAGTCTAAATAGAGTCCGTATCCCAAATGCACCCATGAGCCCTACATAAGCGCCCTATCATTAATGGTCTGTCAATTATTGTCCTAGTGCACTTCATATTTGACGGGCAGCCATTTAGGATTCGGCCGCGATAGAAAGTTGCTAAACAACATGGCCGCGTATCGAAGCGTGTATTTAGCCGCCGTGCTAAATATTAGCTCACGTTGGTGCACGACCGATTGCTCGAATGCTTGAGTATTTAGGATTCGAATTGGAACACAGCCATTGCTGCTGTTGTTTTTCCCTTTTTTGACCGCAAAACTGACAGGTTTACTAGCAACAGGTCCACACGTGCTAGCACGCACAATATAAATAAATATTACTAACAGTTTAGTGCAGAAATGATGGGATCTGCTGGGTTTTTAACGTTTTATTTGATGTGTTTTACTATAAACAAAGAGCAGGTGGAAGTGGGACCTCATGGTGCCATGTTTAGAGCTGTACCCTTCAAATCAGGAGGGAGGAAAAACGACCAAAAAGATGTAAAAACACTCACCACCCTCCTTCTTCAGAGGAACTGGTGCAGTGGTTTCTTCCTTGTCAGGCAGAGGAGCTCTCCTCTCTTTCTGTGACTCTTTCTTGGGCTGTTTGGCAGCCTGAGCAGCGGTCTTGGCGCCAGACTTGCTGGCCCCCGGTGCGGCCGCGTCCTTCTTCTTGCTTTCAGCCTGCTTTAATAGCTCGAACGGGTCCTCTTCATCGTCAAATAACTGGTCGAACCGATTGGTTACGACACAGCCGAAACCTTCTTGCAGATGTCCGGGCATGATGGCGCCCCTTCAGCAGGATTTTCCTCCGATTCTACGAGGCTTGGTGCGAACCTCTCGCTGCTAGATGCCACAAGATGGCTGGAAAAGACTTTGGCTTCTCTTCCGGCGCGCTTAGGCATCCGGGGCTTGGGGCGCGAAGGCTCATGGGAAGTGAAGTCCTAACCGTTTGACAGGCTAAGAACAGATCTGTGTCTCAAACGATGCTAATTAGGAGTTTATTAATGAATAAACTTTTATTATTATTATTTGCTTAATAATGTGTAAGGACCAGGATTCAAAGATTGATAGTGCGCTATTAAACTGACTCTTATAAAACACTACTCAAGTAAAGTAAAGTTGCTGGACTCCTTGTTTCTACACTCACTGTCCATTTTATCAGCTCCACTTACCATATAGAAGCACTTCGTAGTTCTACAATTACTGACTGTAGGCTATCTGTTTCTCTACGTACTTTTTAACCTGCTTTCACCCTGTTCTTCAATGGTCAGGAGCCCCGCAGGACCACCACAGAGCAGGTATTATTTAGGTGGTGGATCATTCTCAGCACTGCAGTGACACTGACATGGTGGTGGTGTGTTAGTGTGTGTTGTGCTGGCATGAGTGGATCAGACACAGCAGCGCTGCTGGAGTTTTTAAATACCGTGTCCACTCACTGTCCACTCTATTAGACACTCCTACCTAGTTGGTCCACCTCGTAGATGTAAAGTCAGTAGATCAGACGATCGCTCATCTATTGCTGCTGTTTGAGTCGGTCATCTTCTAGACCTTCATCAGTGGTCACAGGACGCTGCCCACGGGGAGCTGTTGGCTGGATGTATTTGGTTGGTGGACTATTCTCAATCCAGCAGTGACAGTGAGGTGTTTAAAAACTCCAGCAGCGCTGCTGTGTCTGATCCACTCATACCAGCACAACACACACTAACACACCATCACCATGTCAGTGTCACTGCAGTGCTGAGAATGATCCACCACCTAAATAATACCTGCTCTGTGGGGGTCCTGGGAGAGTCCTGACTATTGAAGAACCGGGTGAAAAGGGGCTAACAAAGCATGCAGAGAAACAGATGGACTACAGTCAGTAATTGTAGAACTACAAAGTGCTTCTATATGGTAAGTGGAGCTGATAAAATGAACAGTGTGTGTAGAAACAAGGAGGTGGTTTTAATGTTATGGCTGATCAGTGTATATACTTCTTGTTCCTATGTTTACTTATTGTATGTGTAAGCGCCGTTGGATTGCTGCTCAATTCTGTTGTACACTGTGCAATGACAATAAAGACATCTTATCTTATCTTATAAATAAAAAATCCAATTCCAAAAAGTCATATTTCCACATATTTCTTTTTGTTAACTTTCTGTTATCGTTTAAAATCTGAAGACACAATTGTTATAGTTGAGAACTTTTTTTAGAAGGGTGTTCTTTACAATTCCAAAAACTTACCAGCCCCTTATACAATTTCTTGGGAATATTTTGCAAAAATCTAATTGGGATTTTGTGTATAGTTACAAAATGAATAGAAATAATAAGGTAAACATTAAATTAATACCTGATGACTGTGTAGTAACATGAAGTGAAAAATATTTTTTTATTAGGATTTTAACATCATGTTCTTACACACTTTGCTTACATTCATGACAGAACAGGTTACACAAGTTTCTGGTTACACAGGATTCATCAGTTCACAAATGTTAATGTCAAACACAGTCATGGACAATTTTGTATCTCCAATTCACCTCACTTGCACGTCTTTGGACTGTCTTTATGCATTTTCTTCCTTTTTAGAGCGTCCAATTGCCCCATTGCATCATGCTTCCTCTCCACCAATGCCGATCTCTGCTCTGATTGAGGAGAACAAAGCTAACCCATGCCCCCTCCGACACGTGGGCAGCATGCCGTATGCATCTTATCACCTGCACTTCGACGAGTGCAGCCTAGCTGCATGTACGGAGGGACACACCCTAAGAGCACTCTTTTTTTCTCATCTCTGTGCAGGCGCCATCAATCAGCCAGCAGAGGTCGTAATTGCACCAGTCACGAGAGAGAGAGAGACCCTATCCAGCTTAGTCCCGCCCACAGGCAATTGTTGTTCATGTGGCCGCTCAGCCTCAGCCGGCAAGGGAAGATGTATTCAAGATCCCATCTCTGGTTCCAGTGTGTGTTTTTACCGCTGCGCCACCTGAGCGGCCCCTTTTGGCAACACTTTTAGTGAGCCCTCAATTTATTTGTACACATTATCAGTTATTTCACATACTTTTTCCACAACTGTTGTCCAGCAAGCTACATAAACTATATTATCTGTATTATCTATAGTATCTTATATTAGACCTGTTAAATGTCAATAAAACTACCAAAATCACTTTCAAAATAGAAGAAATTTTAAAAGGAAAATTCTTCATAGGAAAATTACTACTGTTAAATAACTGATATGTTGTTAATAATGTGTAATAATGTGTAATTATATATTAAGTAAAAGTGTTGCCAAGAGGCTGGGTTTGACCTGCCAATTGCTAAATAAATACCCCTGCTGTGGTCTGTGTAAACTATGCTTTAAAGGTGCCATACATTTCTCCTGTTCAGATAAATCAACATCAGTGTTATTTTTATAATCTAGCTCCCACACTGGACAAAGAGTCCTGAGCTGCTGTATAAATGAAGCTCAGATAGCATGTTTCTGCAAGCGTAATCACTGTCCTTTATAAAACACAGCAGCCTGAATGAGAATTCACCTTGAGTGCATTGCCATTTCAAAATGTCAAAATCGTGGAGCGTGGTTACAGAAGCTCTGATCGAGTCCTATGCCCTGATGATCTTGGTAATGGCAACATTTTTTGTGTACTTCTGTGGGATGGTCTGGGCATTTTCCAACCCGAAACTCAGTGGCACAGAGCAGGAAGACATCATATTTGAGGACAGAAAAGACTTTGGAGGGAAGGATGGAGTTGCAGCAGACGTATTGCAGCAGTATTGTGTGAGCTGTGAAGAGCCAAGACACTACAGAGCATATTCACCTAACGTAACGTTCCATCAAACTTGTGATCACCCAGTGATACTAGAGCAATCACCTTACAGCTGTTATATTAATGACTTCTATGATACAGAGTAACTCGGAAGTGCCAGAATCCTGTTTAAGGTAAGAGACACCACACATAATGCTCAAAGTCCATTAACAGTGCCAACCAATTTTACACACTAATGCATAACATGTCACAGCTTCTTTCCACATTTTGTTTACTTAGATATCTGTTTTTGTATTATTTTGTGGGATTCAGGTGGCACCCTGGTTTTTCCAGCAAAATCCTGATCATCTCAAGAGCTCCTCCTGAATTATCTCTTTTAGAATGATCTTGTTTAGTGTACTTTACTTTACTCTAGTGCCTAAATGTAAGAATTTGAGCCAAATATGGAAAAGCCATAACCAGGGACCCATTCCTTTTTAAACATTTTTCTTATACCCAAATTGAGAACATAACACAGATTATTCTTGTTTTAATTAATATGCATTGGTATTTGTCATTATGTTTTATTACAGACAAAATAAAAGTCAAGTCACTATGCACTTAGTGGCCACTTTTTAGGAACCTCATACAAATACTGTGTAGACCCTATTTGACTGCATTCATTCTTGGTTTCTTGATTCCAGAAGTTGTTGTGAACGTTTTTTTTATTTTGGTCCCTGTTGAAATAACTCCATCATGTAACTGCTGCAGAAATGTCAATATCAATTGTCATTTGATTGTTTTTAATGATATTTAAAGCACTGTATGTAACATCATGCCTTGTTCTTTCTACTTGCTAGTCAGTTAGATCTATGTACAGCTAGATGTTTGGATGGTATAGGTGAATAAATATTACTACTTGTAAATGTAATAAATATGTAATAAATCGTAATAAGTGTCATATAAGTGTCAGATGGGATCAAAAAGTATTTAGTTATTACAAATGACAAATTATTGTTTGAAATGTAATAGAACATCACTAAAATCACAATAATACAGTAATACTTATTACTTCTAATTGATTCATTAAAACATCTGTATACACATTTGTTGTATCTTTTTTTGCTTTATCAAAAAACAAAATACATATTTGTCCTATATTCACACACAGCGCTATACTGTATACTGGAAACACCAGTGTGGTTAAAATGCTTGAAAAAATGACCAGTTTCATATAGAAGAACCTTAAGCAATATTGTAAATGCATTTCTGTGTAATTACTAAGTTGCTTTTGATTAAAAGCCTAGAATAACTCATGTGGCTAAACTGTCATCAAGTCATTAAATGTCATGTAATAAAAAAAAACATTTACTTAGGTACAGTAAGTAATCAGACAGCAGTAATCCATTACTTGGTACTAGGGTGGCACTTTAGCTAAGTGAGTAGCACTGTCGCCTCACAGCAAGAAGGTCCTGGGTTCAATCTGTGTGGAGTTTGCATGTTCTCCCCGTGTCTGTGTGGGTTTCCTCGGGGTGCTCCGGTTTCCTCCCACAGTCCAAAGACGTGCAAGTGAGGTGAACTGTGAACTACCGTTTCCTGTCATGAATGTAACAAGTGTAAAACATGATGTTAAAATCCTAATAAACAAACAAACTTGGTACTAAGTTACTTCCAACACTGGACAAGATCAGAGAGTTTGACAATTTTAGAAACCCAGTTCACTTAAAAGTATCTAAAATTCATTTTATTGGAATGTTTCAGAAAGGCACAACATTTACGTATGAAGTGTAATTCATAAATGTAGTTGAATAATATTTAACATACTAGGTACTTACAATCACACATCAATACAGATGGAATGAGTGTATATGTATATATATACAGTATATGTACTGTATATACAGTATATAGGACATGTTCATATATGTATACAGTGTATCACAAAAGTGAGTACACCCCTCACATTTCTGCAAATATTTTATTATATCTTTTCATGGGACAACACTATAGACATGAAACTTGGATATAACTTAGAGTAGTCAGTGTACAACTTGTATAGCAGTGTAGATTTACTGTCTTCTGAAAATAACTCAACACACAGCCATTAATGTCTAAATAGCTGGCAACATAAGTGAGTACACCCCACAGTGAACATGTCCAAATTGTGCCCAAAGTGTCAATATTTTGTGTGACCACCATTATTATCCAGCACTGCCTTAACCCTCCTGGGCATGGAATTCACCAGAGCTGCACAGGTTGCTACTGGAATCCTCTTCCACTCCTCCATGATGACATCATGGAGCTGGTGGATGTTAGACACCTTGAACTCCTCCACCTTCCACTTGAGGATGCGCCACAGGTGCTCAATTGGGTTTAGTCCATCACCTTTACCTTCAGCTTTCTCAGCAAGGCAGTTGTCATCTTGGAGGTTGTGTTTGGGGTCGTTATCCTGTTGGAAAACTGCCATGAGGCCCAGTTTTCGAAGGGAGGGGATCATGCTCTGTTTCAGAATGTCACAGTACATGTTGGAATTCATGTTTCCCTCAATGAACTGCAGCTCCCCAGTGCCAGCAACACTCATGCAGCCCAAGACCATGATGCTACCACCACCATGCTTGACTGTAGGCAAGATACAGTTGTCTTGGTACTTCTCACCAGGGCGCCGCCACACATGCTGGACACCATCTGAGCCAAACAAGTTTATCTTGGTCTCGTCAGACCACAGGGCATTCCCGTAATCCATGTTCTTTGACTGCTTGTCTTCAGCAAACTGTTTGAGGGCTTTCTTGTGCATCAGCTTCCTTCTGGGATGACGACCATGCAGACCGAGTTGATGCAGTGTGCGGCGTATGGTCTGAGCACTGACAGGCTGACCTCCCACGTCTTCAACCTCTGCAGCAATGCTGGCAGCACTCATGTGTCTATTTTTTAAAGACAACCTCTGGATATGACGCCGAACACGTGGACTCAACTTCTTTGGTCGACCCTGGCGAAGCCTGTTCTGAGTGGAACCTGTCCTGGAAAACCGCTGTATGACCTTGGCCACCATGCTGTAGCTCAGTTTCAGGGTGTTAGCAATCTTCTTATAGCCCAGGCCATCTTTGTGGAGAGCAACAATTCTATTTCTCACCTTCTCAGAGAGTTCTTTGCCATGAGGTGCCATGTTGAATATCCAGTGGCCAGTATGAGAGAATTGTACCCAAAACACCAAATTTAACAGCCCTGCTCCCCATTTACACCTGGGACCTTGACACATGACACCAGGGAGGGACAACGACACATTTGGGCACAATTTGGACATGTTCACTGTGGGGTGTACTCACTTATGTTGCCAGCTATTTAGACATTAATGGCTGTGTGTTGAGTTATTTTCAGAAGACAGTAAATCTACATTGCTATACAAGCTGTACACTGACTACTCTAAGTTATATCCAAGTTTCATGTCTATAGTGTTGTCCCATGAAAAGATATAATGAAATATTTGCAGAAATGTGAGGGGTGTACTCACTTTCGTGATACACTGTATATATAAACATAGTTACAGCTGTGTTTTGTGTTTAATAGTGGCTCTTTTTGGTATACTTTAGTCTTTATCCAACTGCTTAATTTATAACTTTAATCAGTTGTGTAGAGCAAGAAAATCACCAAAATGCTCAATACAGCTTTCAAAAATGGAACTGAATATCCCTGTAATTAAATGTTTGATCCTCCTCTGATTTGGTGATTTATATTGCGCCTTGCAGATCTTTATCTTTCAGTTTCTTCCGCACGGTTTCCTCCAGTTCCAGTAATTTCCCATAGAGTTGTGCGGACATGGTATCATCAATGTCCATCTGAAACAAAAAAGAGACAGTTCAATTGGTTTCATCTGCAGTTTAGATACAACAATGAATATTGACTCAGTGATAGACATTCTTTTCCCTTCAATTGTCAGATAACAACTTCCAATCTGGGAAGATAAGGACAAACATACACTTCTTTTTTAACATTTGTTTATGAAACAGCTTAGGATATGATAGCTCAGGATAACACAAATAAAGGCGAGTACTATCCCCCCCCCCCTTTTTTTTTACAGAAAATACATATTACTGTATATAAATATATAACAATGTGAAGATAAACAAGGAATTCAAAAAGTATTCTGACCCCTTGACTTTTTACATTGCGTCCTGTCTGCATAATTTATTCTTGAGATGAGTCTCGAACTCAATTAGGGTCGATTTGTTGCAGTTTGAATTGATTGGATATTGTTTGGAACAACAATGTGCCACCCACAATGATGTACCCATGTGGCATTATTAGGAAATGATAAAAGAATGCAACCGTTTTGTCAAATTTGAATTGAAACTGACATGAGATCTGATACAGGACTGACCTTGCAGGTCTTTGTGTAATTGTTTCCCAGCACAGAGGTTAAACTGTGGTATTTCACCATTGGATCCAGTGACTCCGGTTTCTGCTTAAACAGCCAAACCTGGAAAACAGAACTAAAGTTTAATACTGACCTTGATGCAGAGACATTGTGTGTGTACTATAAAAAGCTCGTAGTTCATACCAAAGCCTCGGCTCCGTTATACGGGGTGAGGGTGAAGGTATTGGTAAACAGTCTTATCTGATCAGAAAAGAAAATGAATTACAAATCAGAGTGAATATTACATAAACATAACGAAACAAAACACACAGGTATAATACAGACACATACAACATACCAGCCACAGTATGGGCATGATGAGGGTCCAGAAAAAGGAGGGAAGAATGCCATAGGTGAGGTTAGTCATCACCAATCCAGGACAGATCACTGATGAATACAAACCCTGTAGAACAGATTATATTGTGTTTATAGATAACGCAGATATAAATATGTTTTATATAAACAAGTACTGTAGTTTAGGCTTTCAGTATCCTATAAAAACGTTTTCTTTATGTGCTTTAGCACTAAACACCTGGAAATTTGCTTTATATAAAAGTATATAAAAGCATTCAATTGTTATACAACATTTTCTACAGGTATAAAAATGCTATCCAGAAATAGAAAACTGTAATACCAAAACCTAATATTTCTACAAAAATTACTGTAGGCTGGGGCCATTTAGCATGAATGCCTTAACCCAGCAGTCCCCAACCTTTATTGTACCACGGAACGGTTTCATATAAGATATAATTTCACGGACCGGCGGGGGCGGGAGGATTTAAAATAGAATAACTTTACTACTCACAAATAAGCTTTTTCGCTGCAATGAGATGCTGCCTCCACCTGGGGTGATATGAGACGATAAACACCCGTGGGTTGGAAATGGAAGCAGTGTTTTCATTGCTAATGTAGCGATCTCTAATTATTTATTCTTTATGTGCGGCCCGGTAATAAATGACCCACGGACTGGTACCGGTTCATGGCCCGGTGGTTGGGGACCACTGCCTTAACCTGCATAGCAGGTGGGTGTAATCACAAAACAACTCATCTTAACTAAGTGTGAATCCAAGAAGTCCAATCATAGCGAATCATATATCATCTAAAACCTTTCAAACAATAAGGTTGGGTTTTAATATCATTAGACATGTTTTCAGCAAAACTAACAGGAAAGTAAAGGGTTCATATGAGTCTCTGCAAAGTGATTTTATTTAGTACAAATAGTTAGGGTGACATAACAAAGAATAACTGGAATTTGGGAGGATCTATTTTTATTTGCCATTAATGTAAAGTTTTTTATTTTTTTTATTTTATTTTTATTTTACCCCTTTTTCTCCCCTTTTAGCACATCCAATTGTTCAGTTAGCATCGTGCTTCCTCTCTGTCTATGCCGAACCCTGCCCCGACGGAGGTGATTGAAGCTAACCCATATCCCCTCCGAAACACGAGCAGCAGCCAGATGCATCTTTGCCACCCACACATTGACGAGTTTTGGCGCCACCCAGCGTTGCATGCGGAGAGACACACCCTAAGGGCACCCTCTCTCATCTCTGTGCAAGCGCCTCCAATCAGCCGGCAGAGAACGTAATCGCATTCTGACAGAGAGAGACCCACATCCGGTTCTTTGTCCCACCCCCCCATATGAGCAACCGGCCAATCGTTGCTCATATAGCCACTCAGCTTCGAACCGGTAAAGCAAGGCTGGATTCGATACCACGTTCTCAGAATCCAGCCCTGGTTGCAGCGCGTCTCTTTTTACCGCTGCGCCACCTGAGCGGCCCCTAATGTAAAGTTTTTAAAATATTCTGTATTTTGTGGTTGATTTTGACAAGAGCGAATGATGGTGATTCAATGTTTAATAGAACATACATAGATTTTTGAAATAAGCTCTAACAACAAAATGATGTAAAAATCAACCAGTTAAAGAGGTGTTGAATTATGTAACAGGTACATATAGTTTTATCTTTTCACACAGTGAGTTTTACCACCACTTTATCCTGGTCAGGGTCGCACTGGGTCTGACTTCCCCAGAATCACTGGGCGCAATGCACTGGACTGGACTGGACATCCCGGACTGGACACTGATCCATTGCAGGGCCTTGGCCATCCCCTCCTCAAACATAGCCAATTATGTCTCTATGTAGACACCTGACCGGCCAATTGTACCGCTGGGTATTTGGATCCTGGTTCCCAGCAGTAGTGGTGGGAGTGCCTATTGTTTGAATGTGATTCGTGTGATCAAATTAGTAAATGAAATTGTGTTATAATGTTAGCAGAAATGATTTTACTTATTACTTAAGTTTAAAGAGTCTGAGTGATGTTATGAAAGCTGTTGGTGTGTCACTAGTTTAATTCTAGGAACTAAACAGCCATTCTTGGTCAGTGACAATACTGTACAACTGTGGGTTGCTGGAACCTGGATCTTATGAGGCTTTTCCAGCAGACAGTGCACTATGGTACTGGACAGTAACAAATGCACTATTTCACATTTACATTTACCTTGCTGTTGTAGCGCCTGTTTAAAGCCAGGCTCAGCAGGTCAGATGCATATTTGGAGGAGCTGTAAGGCTCTCCACCCTGCGTGTACTGCAGGTCATCCAGACTGAATGCTGATCTGCGAGCGTTACTAGAGGAGGTCCAGATCACCTGAGAGCTGTTACCTGGCTGGCATAAGAGAGGCTCTAGTTCCCGTACCTACAACAGAAGAGACAATATATGTATTGTAGTGTATAAGCAAACACTTTACATAGTCTAAAACTCTCTGTAAAACTGTTTGTCAACCAGCATTGTACATTATTGACTACATTCTCTGTTGTTTTACCCCGAGGGCATTCTGATGGAAACCTGTTCACCCGCCGAGGTTAAGGATTGAAGTCGAGACTGCCGGGACAACGATGCTTCTCCTGTCAGATGTGACGGGTCTGGAGTAATTGCAACGACAAAAAATCACTACAGACTTTATTGAAGACTAGAGCGGATAACAACTCTATTATTATTTAATTGTTTATTTATCTATTTATTACCAGTTATGACTTTTAGATCATTTAATTCTGTGTTTGTATGATTTGTGTAAATCGTGTATTTATTTAAAGTATCCTCCAGGCCACCCATGAAGGATGGGCCCTGCTGAGTCTGGTTCCTCTTAAGGTTTCTTCCTGTAATTTTCAGGGAGTTTTTCCTTGCCACAGTCGCCCTCGGCTTGCTCAACAGGGGTTTTTGTATCTGTTGGTCCTGGATTTTGTAAAGTTGCTTTGAGACAATGTCTATTGTAAAAAGCGCTATATAAATAAAGTTGACTTGACTTGACATAGGAATGAAGCAAGTGTTTTTTAGTGAAGCTTAAATACAAGTGTACCCTATATACATTGTATGGAATTTATAGGTCCATCACTTAGTCTGATCTCTAAGTGACTTGTGTAATATGTCTTATATTCCTTTACAATACACAACATGACCACATTCAATGGACATCCAATTCCAAACCATGGTTATTATTACGGAGTAGATCTGAGGTTGAGCTTCAATACATTTGTAAGCAATATGCACACCATGCCAGTCCTGGGTTTTGAGTTAGTGCAACATTTCTTTTCTGTGACTAAATGATTAAAACACATAGTTTTATAACTCTTATATAAAGTAATCATGATGTAAATGCTTCTTGTCCAGTATCGCATCAATTTCAAAATTCTCCTTACATTCAGAGCTCTCCACAATTTAGCACCTCCATATCTCTCTGATGCCGCCGATGTCTACACTCCTTGTCATACTCTCAAGATCTTCTTCTCCCTTCCAATTATCTACTCCTTTGGTCCGTCTGTCTACTATGGGGGCTAGAACTTCAAGCTACTCTGGCCCACATCTCTGGAACTCTCTCCCTCCTGACATTCGCACCACTGATTCTTTCCCTAGCTTCAAAACACGCCTTAAAACGTACTTCTTTAAACTTGCCTACCCTTAATCTGTGTAATTAATTATGTACTGATGTTTAAGCTATAAGTATTGTAAGGTGTCTGTGAGTGTTTTGAAAAGCGCCCATAAATAAAACGTATTATTATTAT
This sequence comes from Trichomycterus rosablanca, assembly GCF_030014385.1. Lineage (NCBI taxonomy): Eukaryota > Metazoa > Chordata > Actinopteri > Siluriformes > Trichomycteridae > Trichomycterus > Trichomycterus rosablanca. Next base: position 48,215,962 of record NC_085993.1, on the reverse strand, counting down.
TATTCCTTTAATGCCTTTTGTTTAAAAGTGTAGTAGAATATAAGCAGGCTCTGCAACTTTGTGGATTAAGATGTAATCACCTAGTCAAATAAATATGTTATGGCATGTCTTTTACCAAAACAGGAGAATATAAAGTAAGAGACCCAATATACAGACTATGGAAATGTACTGTGGCTGCTACTGTGCTATGGTGCAGGAGCAGCAGAAAACTGACACTTCTGTCCTGCTGGCAAACAAGCAACTACTGCAACTTTAATGTTTACTTGATCCACACTGTCTTCCGTGCTGCCCTGAATAGAAAAGCTGTGGAATCAAGTACTAACCAGTTTAAGTTTAATATGGTCCCAGGTGTACAACAACATAACAAAACATTTAAATCAACCACCAGAAAACAGACCAATATCGTTGAATTTATTAAAGCTGAGTCACTTAAAACAAACATTGTTTGGTATATATTGTTTTTTTAACTTTACAAACAGTTTTTAACTAAACAATTGATATTAATATTTAAAACGTTGTAAATAGGGAGTGAGACTTGTATTTCTGACTAAAATCCTCTAGCAGTGAAAAAAATGCCAATTCATTATTGAAAAGTTCCATTTATTTTAATAACTGTATAATCATAATTATTTTTTATTTTTTTTAATCTTCTATTTTTCTCCAACCGTTTTCCCCCAATTTTCTTCCCTAATCTAGTCGTGTCCAATTACCCTGATTCAACCCTCCACTGCTGACTGAGGAGCTTCTCAACTGACACACGCCCCCTCCGACACGTGCTCAGTACAGACTGCATTTTTCACCTGCACGAGTTGAATATACCGATCAGCACTGTGCACGGAGAGCCACACCCTGATCAGCATTATTCCTCAGCCCTGTGCAGGCACCATCAACCAGCCAGCAGAGGTCGTAAATGCACCAGTTATGAGGACCCATGATCTGGCTTGCCCCTAACCTTATGAACAACAGCCAATCGTTGTTCATATAGCCGCCCAGCCCAGCCAGATGGCAGATTATAATCCTAATTATTAAACTTAAAAATTAACATGAATAACAATGGTTTAAGAATTATTTTAGACAATATCATTCTTACTTTAAGTGCTCATTTTGCATGTTGTGTTTGTGTCGATTTTAATAATGACTTACCAGCAGGAAGTGACCAAAGAGGTTTGTAGCAAACACTTGTTGAAAACCATCTGAAGTAACCGAGTCTTTCTGGGTCAGGAGCCCCTCTCCCGTAGAGAACATGTGAATTGCTTTGCTGTGCCCAAATCACAATCATAACACAAAGGTATTATTAGGTTTTACAACTATAAGAATGATATTCTTTAGGTTTATGCAAAGCTGTATATGGTACAATGTATTGCAATAGATGTATAAATGCAGCTCTGAGTTATTGGCACCCTTAACTCCCCTAAAGATGGGTCAAACAGTCATGACTAAATGTCTGTGTCATCAATAAGCTTAATCTTAAAACAAAAAATAATTTCACTAGAAAAAGGATCCTAAACCACAGAACATCTATAGTAAACTTTAGCTTACTCAAAATAATTTCTATATTTAAGGTTAAAAAGAAGAAGAAAAGAAGAAGATATCCTTTATTTGTCATATACAGTTGTACAGTACAATGAAATTCTTTCTTCGCATATCCCAGCTTGTTTGGAAGTTGGGGTCAGAGCACAGGGTCAGTCATCGTACCGCGCCCCTGGAGCAGACAGGATTAAGGGTCTTGCTCAAGGACCCAACAGTGGCTGCATAGCAGAGCCTGGATGTGAAGCACCAATCTTCCGGTTGATAGCCCAAAGCTCGACCCACTAGGCTACCACTGTCCTGATTCTGTCGTCTAACCATCAGAGAGACATGTTTATAGAAAATATTCAGGCAACTGAGTCCACCACAACATGCATTCTAAACAGTGGTCCAGACCTTTAAAGACAAATCTGTGCCAAAACATAATCATACTTAACTGGGAGCATTGGAACAACCAAATTTTCACTAAGAATGCATCCACTACACATCCAGGAAGTCACAAAATAACTACAAGCATCAATTGTTTCAGTAAGTGGTCAGTTTATGGTCAATGTACATAATTCCCAAATAAGAAAGACTCTTATTGTATTCATAGGAAAGTTGCAAGGCTCATCTCACATTTGGCAAAACATCTAGATGACCCCTTAACTTTTTGTGATAGCATTCTGTGGACTCCACAGAATGGAAGACATGTGTCTTGTTACATCTGGCATAAAGCTAAGATGACATTCTGCCATAAGAACAATATACCAGCAACCAAACATTGTTGTGGTAATGTGATGATCTAAAAGTAATCTGGTATAATAGATACATAGAATGGTAGATACATATGTAGTTAGACAGGTAGGTAGGTAGGTAGGTAGGTAGGTAGATAGATAGATAGATAGATAGATAGATAGATAGATAGATAGATAGATAGATAGATAGATAGATAGATCGGTGGGTGGGTGGATGGATAGATAGATACTTTATTTATCCTGAAGGAAATTATTGATTATTTAAAAGCGGCATTAAAAGCATTTTTTGTCCCTGTGTTGTTTTTATTTTTCATTACCATTAGTAAGAAGATCTAATATTTATATTAGCAAAAATGGAAGAAATACTATTTTCACAGCACTATATAAGAACTTAAGAACTTACCAGGGTGCCAATAACTAAAATGAAGCTGATTAACCATAAACATCTTTAATGACTTTTTTCAAACCGATTTCTATTACTGGTGTCATTAAATCTAAAGTTTTTACATAAAATATTAAAAGAATAAAAATCATGAAGAACACACACCCAGAAAATAATCCTTTATAGAAAGCCTTGCAATCCACCTGTGGACTAGGCATGATTCCAGCATTAAGGTACAGGTAGTCGAGTCTGTTGTACCTGTTTAAAGAATAAGATTTACAATAATACAAATTCAAATTAGTCACATAAAAACACGATAAGGGACAAAAAGTTGAAAAGTTGGGAGGAATTTATCTAAAAGTAATCTTTAGTATTAGACAGAAATACAATGCTGGTTGGTAAGCACAGTGAAACATCAGCATGGGTTAAAAAGTGACCTTTACCTGCGCTTGACCTCCTGGGCAGCTTGGAGGACCGAGCACATGCTGCCCACATCTAGCCGAACAAGGTATACATGAGCTTTCGGGTGAGAGACGAGCAGGGCCTGACGGGCTGCCTCGGCCTTCTGTCTGTTCCTACAGGCCAGACAGAGCTGCAGCTGAGCATCAGCACTCAGGAGACGCTCACACAGCGCTAGGCCGATGCCACTGTGCACACACACACACACACACACAATGCAGGGATTTTTAACTTCTTAACTTTTTAAAATCTTTTTTAACCTTTAGCCAAAGATGCCAACCAGTGATTTGCAGGACCTACTACAACCTCATAACTGTAAGTGTGGTAAGTGCTGTAACTAAATGCTAAAACTGGCAGCTGTCACTTTCTCTTACACACACACACACACAATTATGTTAACACATGGGCTTCTTGGCCAGGTGTCCCGGGTCCTTTCTGTGTGGAGTTTGCATGTTCTCCACGTGTCTGTCTGGGTTTCCTCCAGGTGCTCTGGTTTTCTCCCACAAATTCATGTAACGCCAACTGGAGCTCCTAGAAATTGCGTGTGTGATCGTGATCGTTTGCCCTGTGATGGACCGGCGACATGTCAGAGGTGTTGTAACAGTTGTAGCTAAGCGGTGAAGGTGAAGGACTAGTAATTGAAAGTTGGTTCAAGCCCCACATCTGCCAGTTTGCCACTGTTGGGCCCTTGGGCAAGGCCCTTAACCCCTTAATTGCTTGCAATGCATACGATCACAATTGGATAAAATTGGATACACAGCATCTGCTAAATGCCAAACATATCAAAATACTAGCCTAGTAGTCACGGTACTGGACTAGTAATCAGAAGGTTGCCGGTTCAAGCCCCACCACTGCAAGGCTGCTACTGTTGGGCCCTTCAATAGCTTAGACTGTTTACTATCACAGCTGAAAGTCACTTTGGATAAAAGTGTCTGCTAAATGGAAAAAAAGTAAATGTAAAGGTGTGTCCTGCCTTTTGCCCAATGAATCAGACCCACTGCGACCCTGACCACTATAAAGCGGTGGTAAAACAGACAATGAATAGAGTACGTTAACACATAATCTACTGCAAATTTAAGTGCAAAATTTCTATTTATTTGCAAAATGTAAGATATTGGGACGAATATTAAATGTGCTGCAACCTTCACACATTCCACATCTAGCTCTATTTTTCCTGATATGTTAAATTCAGCTGATAAATCGCATTTGTAAACATAAATAAGGCAAACTCAGTATTACTTTATTGATCTACTACTGATTGACAAACATTTGCACATAAATAAAAGCTAAAATAACGTGTAAACTGGTTAGTTTACCTGTTAGCACCAGTAACCAGCACAACTTTACTCATCCTTACTCCGTCTCAGTACTGTCACACACACCGAACACACATGAGCTACACTGGAACAAGCCCCGCCCCTATGGTGTGATTGGATGTCATAACGAAATGAGCCAATCCAGTTTCATCTGTCCCTGAAGCGATACGCCTATTGGCCAATAAGGAGCGGTCAGGCCAGTATAGAGCGTGGTGCTGAGCGCCGACTGTACTTTGACACCACCAGTGTGTGTGTGTGTGTGTGTGTGTGTGTGTGTGTGTGTGTGTGTGTGTGTGTGTGTGTGTGTGTGTGTAAACAAACGTTTATTACTACCTAATTAATGTAAATGTCACCATTTTCATTTTTATTGTTATTTGCACTGTTTTTATTATTATTTACTTTTTTGTAACTATTTTGTATATTTTTGTTTTTATTGTTATTTTTATTATTTCTCTGTAACTGAACTTTGGCAATACGAATGTCCTTATTTGTCATGCTAATAAAGCTTCTTTTGAGTTTGAGTGTGTGTGTGTTTTATATGTATACAGTAATTTTTATATAATATATATTTTTATTTTACTTTATTCTTATCTTTTATATATATTTTTTATGTTTTATATACATTTTATACTTTCTACTTTCTAAATATGTTACCAAGCGGGCGGCACAGTGACTCACAGCAACAAGGTCCTGGGTTCGATTCATAGGTGGGGTGGTCCGGGTCCTTTCTGTGCAGAGTTTGCATGTTCTCCCCGTGTCTGAGTGGGTTTCCTCCAGGAGCTCCGGTTTCCTCCCACAGTCCAAAAACATGCAGTCAGGTTAACTGGAGACACAGAATTGCCCTATAGGAGAATGGGTGTGTGTATGCGTGTGTGTGTGTGTATATGTTTGTCTGCCCTGCGATGGACTGGCGCCCCATCCAGGGTGTTACTGTGTGCCTTGCTCCCATTGAAAAGCTGGGATAGGCTCCAGCACCCCCCTGCGACCCTAATTAGATAAGCGGTTAAGAAAGGGAGTGAGAGTGAGTGTTACCAAGCTTCGGCAATACGAATGTCCACATTTTGTTATGCCAAAAAAGCTATATTTGAGTTAGAGTGTGTGTGTGTGTGTGTGTGTGTGTGTGTGTGTGTGTGCTAGCAGCACACCCATTCAGGACCAGTGATAGCTCAGTGGTTAAGGTACTGGACTAGTAAACAGAAGATTGCCGGTTCAAGCCCCGCCACCACCAAGTTGCCACTGTTGGGTCCCTGAGCAAGGCCCTTAACCCTCAATTGCTCATTGTGTAAGTCGCTTTGGATAAAAGCGTCTGCTAAATGCTGAAAATGTAAATGTAAATGTAAATGTAGCAGCAGTCTAGACACTCACCTGCCACCAGGTGAGGGACAGTACGTGACCATATCACACACACACACACACACTCACACTCACTTTCTTAACCGTGCTGGAGCCTATCCCAGCTTTTCAATGGGCACAAGGCACTCAGTAACACTCTGGACGGGGCACCAGTCCATCGCAGGGCAGACACACATACACACACCCATTCACCAATAGGGCAAAAACCGGAGCACCCGGAGGAAACCCACGCAGACACGGGGAGAACATGCAAACTCCACACAGAAAGGACCCGGACCGGACCGCCCCACCTGGGGATCGAACCCAGGACCTTCTTGCTGTGAGGTGACAGTTCTACCCAGCAAGCCGCCCATGGCACACACACACACACACACACACACGCACACAATTTTTATTCCTATTTCTACCTACATAAAACATTACTGTCAGTGTTACCATTTGTATTGTTACCATTTGTAATGTCTATTATTATTGTTATTTTTTTTACACATCTGTAACTACTTTGTATATATTTGTACTTTCCTATTGTTAGTGTGTGTGTGGAGGCAGAGACATTCAGCCTTTCAATAAAATTCACTTTTATTCAAAATGACAAACAAACTCCAGTTAATATATACTGGTATCAGACAAAAAGACAACAAAAACACACTAAATTACTATACAAATCTGCATATTTGCATGCCATGTATAAATACAGTCAAATACAAAAATTCGGACAACTTTGCTCATATCCAATGTTTTGTTGCTTGTGTGTAAAATAAATTAATACACTTTATCAGTAAACAAATCTAAGAATAAATCTGCATATTAAGAGCACAGCTGTAATTAATTGTAATAACTTGGTCACTTAGAAAATCAACAAAATATTGACTGTAATAAAGGGTGCTCACATTTATATGCTCACATGTATTTACCTGCATATTTTTGCATACATAACAATACAACACACGATGTAAGGGTGGTTATACATCCATGCTTTAAAACAGTTTAAACAACACTGAGATTTAATTACAGTATATACACTGTGCACAATTTATTTAAAAACCAAAGGGTTTATCATTTTCAGAGGGTACCAAAGCTACAATAAGTTAAATAATAATAATAATAATAATAAAAGATTTACAATAGAAATGCTAAAATGTCTATAGGTTTAAGGGAAAGTATTTAACATATTAATGGTATATAGAAAGCAGAAAGTAAAAGTATTACACAACGGCATGTTGTCTTTTTAATTAGTGTTTATTGACATTATTCTTGCTGTCCCAACTGCGTAATGCTGTCCTACAATCAAGGATAAAAGGTATAACTACAGTGTATCACAAAAGTAAGTACACCCCTCACATTTCTGCAGATATTTAAGTATATCTTTTCATGGGACAACACTGACAAAATGACACTTTGACACAATGAAAAGTAGTCTGTGTGCAGCTTATATAACAGTGTAAATTTATTCTTCCTTCAAAATAACTCAATATACAGCCATTAATGTCTAAACCACCGGCAACAAAAGTGAGTACACCCCTTAGTGAAAGTTCCTGAAGTGTCAATATTTTGTGTGGCCACCATTATTTTCCAGAACTGCCTTAACTCTCCTGGGCATGGAGTTTACCAGAGCTTCACAGGTTGCCACTGGAATGCTTTTCCACTCCTCCATGACGACATCACGGAGCTGGCGGATATTCGAGACTTTTCGCTCCTCCACCTTCCGCTTGAGGATGCCCCAAAGATGTTCTATTGGGTTTAGGTCTGGAGACATGCTTGGCCAGTCCATCACCTTTACCCTCAGCCTCTTCAATAAAGCAGTGGTCGTCTTAGAGGTGAGTTTGGGGTCATTATCATGCTGGAACACTGCCCTGCGACCCAGTTTCCGGAGGGAGGGGATCATTCTCTGCTTCAGTATTTCACAGTACATATTGGAGTTCATGTGTCCCTCAATGAAATGTAACTCCCCAACACCTGCTGCACTCATGCAGCCCCAGACCATGGCATTCCCACCACCATGCTTGACTGTAGGCATGACACACTTATCTTTGTACTCCTCACCTGATTGCCGCCACACATGCTTGAGACCATCTGAACCAAACAAATTAATCTTGGTCTCATCAGACCATAGGACATGGTTCCAGTAATCCATGTCCTTTGTTGACATGTCTTCAGCAAACCGTTTGCGGGCTTTCTTGTGTAGAGACTTCAGAAGAGGCTTCCTTCTGGGGTGACAGCCATGCAGACCAATTTGATGTAGTGTGCGGCGTATGGTCTGAGCACTGACAGGCTGACCCCCCACCTTTTCAATCTCTGCAGCAATGCTGACAGCACTCCTGCGCCTATCTTTCAAAGACAGCAGTTGGATGTGACACTGAGCACGTGCACTCAGCTTCTTTGGACGACCAACGCGAGGTCTGTTCTGAGTGGACCCTGCTCTTTTAAAACGCTGGATGATCTTGGCCACTGTGCTGCAGCTCAGTTTCAGGGTGTTGGCAATCTTCTTGTAGCCTTGGCCATCTTCATGTAGCGCAACAATTCGTCTTTAAAGATCCTCAGAGAGTTCTTTGCCATGAGGTGCCATGTTGGAACTTTCAGTGACCAGTATGAGAGAGTGTGAGAGCTGTACTACTAAATTGAACACACCTGCTCCCTATGCACACCTGAGACCTAGTAACACTAACAAATCACATGACATTTTGGAGGGAAAATGACAAGCAGTGCTCAATTTAGACATTTAGGGGTGTAGTCTCTTAGAGGTGTACTCACTTTTGTTGCCGGTGGTTTAGACATTAATGGCTGTATATTGAGTTATTTTGAGGGAAGAATACATTTACACTGTTATATAAGCTGCACACAGACTACTTTTCATTGTGTCAAAGTGTCATTTTGTCAGTGTTGTCCCATGAAAAGATATACTTAAATATCTGCAGAAATGTGAGGGGTGTACTCACTTTTGTGATACACTGTATATATACACAGAATATGTTATCTAATAAAGTAAAAAAACATCTTTTTTACAAGCCTTACATGGTGCAGAATGTGTCAGAAATGTAAGCAGATAGATAAGCAGATAGATTTACATCACATGTTCGGCATTTAGCAGAAAATGTACTGTAAATAGATAAGCATAGGTCTGATTTTTAAAAAGATTAGCACTTTTTTCTGCAACAATGACTCTTCTGCATCACTTTTCATGCCATTTCTGCCAGCTAGTTGGTTTTGATAACTAACTTGCACAATGTGTAAGGAATTTACAGTACATTAGAGTGAATAGATTTTCTCGCCCAACAGTAGGGCATATAAAACAGTCAAAATAAGGAGAGAACATGCAAAGTTTTTCTTAAAGAGTGAGAAAGAGCATCAAACTCAGGCTCACAAAACCTTGGTGCAAATAAAAACCCTATCTTACAAACTGTGAGAGAAAAGAGATGAGCTGTAGCACTAACAAGCAAAGTTATTTTATATAAATAACTAACAAATCACAAGAAATTCCATTATAAAGAAAAATACACTGATCAAAAATGATAGTTTTTCTATTTTTTTGAGATTTCTATGAATTACTTAAGACATTGTTGGTGCCTTGGGTTTGCTGCTTTGTACCATATCAGATCTACAAGACTACGGCGCTAAGTAGAGGTGGAATGATGTTTGACATGATTCTATAATAAATCATTATTTAAATTCCTATACAATAGAATGTAGTGACATGCTGTATGTATTTAATTAAAACCTAAAAAAGAAACTAAAGTCTATTTTTAATAGCAGAAAACCTGTCATGTCAAAGCTTTAAGAAACCCAAATTGACAAATAACATAATTGTTTCTGTATCAATCACAAAATAAAATTAATAAAACAATAACAATTGAAAACACTGCAAATTAAAATGTTACATGCATTTGTTAGGGACATGTACAGTATGTACCAGCAGTTAAATGTATCAATGATTTCTGCAACAATTCCTTTCTGTGACTGAATGTCTAGAAGTCTGAATTCTGTGTCCCAGAAAACTTGGTATTAAATCTGACTATCCAGACACATTTTCTTTCATCACAAGATATCAGTTTAGGGTTTTCTTACTGACCCTGGGAACCACTGTTCCATGTAAATCTTTTAACAGATGCTGTCTGAAAAGTCAACGGCTATCATTACCTGATAACAAGGAATTAGCAGCCATCATCATCATATTCATCATCATTTTTTCCGTTTATACATGTCAGGTTCGCAGTGGCAACAAGGCAAGCAAAGAAGGCCAGTCCTCTGGTGGGATCCCCTGGCTTTCCACGACCATGCCACAACATAAATGTCTATTATCAAACTTTATACACCATCTAATTTAACCCTCAATAAACATATTAAGTTTTCTTACAAAGAAGTTCCAAAGTGTTCCATTCTTTTAGTCACAAAAAGATAGTTGCAGAAATTGAATCCTAAGACATACACGTTCCTTACAATTGCAATTCATACTTCATGTAAAAAAACACTCAATAAAGCCTTAAACTTACCTTACTTGTGATTGCCTACAACTGGAGCAGACTTAAATTGTAAAGTTGTATTTGAATAGCTAAATTATTAATTGAAAAAGAAAACTGGTTCATGCATTCATCACAGTCACATAAATCATCTTACTGTCATATCTACCAAAAACCCAAAGTCTATCACATTAGCTCAACCTACTGCAAGACCAAGGAGCCACAGACATACTTAACCAATAATAAGCAACTTAAATGGAGCACACAATAAGCAAACTGAACTACACATGTGCAGCACTTTTAGCATCCCATATCACATCCCAAAGTCCATATATACACTGAGCTATTAAAGACCATCTCCACTTTACAAATCCAGTATTCTCACAAGCACACACGTGTATTACATGAAACAATAAAATAATTACAGAACAGACCTAAATACTTAATCCCTACAACAAGAAGGTCTGGTGCTGTGGTTGTTTATGCTGTGGGGTGGTTTGGTCAACTATTATATAAAGGAATGTTTCATATACTATATAATATAGCCTTTGCTGCTACAGATCTTAATCCAACTGTGCACCTATAGAGGATTTTGGACAAATGTCATTCAAAGCACTCGCCTCTGCCATGATCAAAACACCAACTGAAGAAATATTCTTACTGTACAGTATCAGTATTGGTTCCAAAGTGCAACAGAGCTGCTCTGATGGCTCATGACAGATCAGCAGCTTTTTTACTGTAATTAATCACCTATGTGTTGATAATAGATTCAAGTTAACGAAGGCAAAATGTGATATAGCTTCTGTTCTTTCAATAACAGCTGAATATCTGCAAAATTGTGACACTGGTCACAAAATATCAGACACAAAATGTAAAGAAAAATATTGAAAAATTAACAATAAAAACAATAACTGACTATACAATTCATATCTCACATACAACTGCATTCATGATGCAGAAACAAACAACAGTAAAACATACAATGTGAATGCACATTCCCCATTGTACATAGGTAACACATACATATATTATATAAACTAAAAGGTAGCAATGGCAAATAGTTGCAAATAAACAAGGCTTAGAAAACATATTTAATGTGGAAAAGATTATTACAAGTTCATGCATGCTTGGGCTTTATCCACTTAAAAGTGGTTATAGTGTTTATAAAAGCCCTTGAGAGGCACCTACAGTATAATCATAACAATACTATTACCTTGATAGCTGACAAAAACATATAACACAAATATTTGCAAAGATTTATAAGTGGAACTAAAATTATATTTACATTCAAGCTGTCCTTGTATTGGAAAAGACAAAAGCAGGAATTGTGGCCATATGATATGTGATTTTCTGTGAGTTGTAATGTTTTAAACAAAAACAAAATTTTAAATATATATAAGAAAGTTATTATTCTTCCTAAAAAGTGCCAGAACTGCTACATTTTTTGGTCTTCTAACCTTAAACCCTGTGCCAGTTTGTGCATTAAATGTGCAAAGTTTTGGTTGTCAAATAATCAATGTTGGCTTTACTTTCCTAATTAGCAAAATGGCAAGACAGAATAATTCGGTATGGTTTAAAAGCACTGTGTGTGTGTTGGAGGTGTGTTTGTGTGGTGTAGGTGTGTAATTCTGTGGAGTCCTGTGGGCACACTAAAATGTCTTTGGCAGTGTTGGTGTGGATACGGGAGCAGGTGTTAAGGCTTGCTTTCCAGTAGGATTTGATGAATTTCCTGGAAAGACGGCCTTTCTTTGGCGTTCCTGTGCCAGCAACTCAACATGAGCTTGTAGATGTGATCTGGGCACATGGATGGCTGTGGTAGGTATATCTAGGAATGAGAGTGTACTCGTGAGTCAGAAATTTTGTTGTTAGATTATTAGATCAAAAAAGTTTTACAAATAGGTCAAAATAAAAGCTGATAATGTCACCCAAAAACATCTTATGTTATATAAATAGACAAACTGGAAATGAACATAATGAGAAGGTGTACGTAAAACGTAAAATGGAACATAGTAACATAGGAAGTAGAATAGTATAAGACAGGGGTGCTCATACTTTCGTGGCTTGAGATCTACTATTTCAGTCGACAGGTCATCGCGATCTACTTTTTAAAAAGGCTTTCTTAAATGCGCTTCAGTTCCTATATTGATATTCAGCATTACAGGGCAATCGACTGAAAAATTACACTAACCTTATTCTGATGATTTTCACTAAATGGTGTCAAACAGGTTTATGTGGTCTGGACAGTAGCTGCTGATGCCAATTTTCAGGCAGCCTTCCAAGTGTTTGTAAGTAAGGGTGGATATTTTTCCTCAGCCAGCAAGTTCCAAAATTGTTCAGCAGAGGCCCCTGACTTCATATGTACAGTATGTCAGATTGTAGGGTTAAAATTTCAGTATGTAACATGAGATCTGAATATTCTCCGTCAGCTCCTTCCACGTATGAACAAAACAGTCGTCTCTGCAGTGTTCTTGCCCGAATCGAACCGTTTTTGGTTTCTTTGTGCTTGGTTGCACACACTTCACAAACAGTGTAGGTTACAAAAGGAAAAATGCAAAAATGGCGCAAACTGGCTACTGATGTATGAAAACATTCTATATTAGCGGTGCTTTAGGTGTGCTGAGGCATAGATATGGTTACAAACCGCAAATTTAAACTATAAACTATAGAATCAGGGTTTTTATCTGTCAGCTTCACTTTTTTAAACATGCTAGCATTTGAGAAAGAGCTACCTTTGCTGTGTTTTCTGAGTTCAAATTAGGCTGGATCTTCAAGTTAAGCTAAATATACTGCCTTCCCAAAGCAGCTCCACCTAATACGATAATCACACTCCCTCTTTAGCATTAATTAGTTTGCTACATCCAAGAGAATTAACAAATCACAGACTCATAAATACATGATTAAGAATGTAAATGCATGTTACATCAAATCTGATTTCTTGAAAAAGTGCAGTCCTATCAGTGTGCTGTATCCTGGAAATATGTATCCCTAAAAATGATTTAGTATGTCTGTCTACCTGTCGCCTCTGGTCCCGGAAGAACTCCCCTGTGTTTTCAATGACCTGCTCATCTGAGAGCTGTGAATATGGCTGCTCCTTGCAGAAGGTCAGTGTTTCCCATAGAGTCACACCAAATGCCCAAACATCACTGGCTGTGGTAAATTTACCCTGTCAAACAAATTGAAACATGTTTGTTCTTAGTATTGAAAATGAAGTGGCAATGTCTGGAGAGTACAATAAAAACACAAGTGGTAAATAAATGTAAGCAAATCATTTACAGTGCTAAAAAGTAGATATTTTAAGCTTTTAAATGGTACCTTATTTACCAGCAAGGGATATGTTGACCATGAAAAACTTACAGATAATAATTTTTGTTCATTTTTGGGCCTGTATACAGGCCGAGGACAGCCAAGGGGTTAAAGCAAGTGTTTTCTATTTCTGACAAAACTGCACCTATATGTAATGCAACACTTTACACTAGAAGTGCTACGCCAGGTTGACCTGCTTGTATTAAAAAGTGGTCATTTGACTGTGGCTACCTACTATGAATGCCGTGTTGGTTTTGCCTATTTATAGATTTAACATCTAGACAATGATGCTATTACTGACACATAAAGAATGCTAGATAAAGGACCTTGCACAAACCATTCAGGCATCAGTATACTGGTACTTTTTAAAAAACAAAATTCGTTTATGCATTTTCTCCTCTTTTTTCTCCCTTTTAGTGCATCCAACTGCCCGATTGTGTCATGCTTCCTCTCCACCAATGCCGATCCCCGCTTTGATTGAGGAGAATGAAGCTAACCCACGCCTCCTCCGACACATGGGCAGCAGCTGGATGCATCTGGTAACCTACACTTTGACAAGTGCAATGCGGATCAGCACCGTGTATGGAGAGACACACCCTGAGAGCACTCTTTTCCCATCTCTTGGCAGGCACTATCAATCAGCCAGCGCAGGTCATAATTGCATTAGTTATAAGAGAGTCCCTATCTGGCTTTTTTTTTTTATATCCCACCCCTATCCGAACAACAGGCCAATCGTTCATGTGGCTGGTCAGCCGGCAGGCAGAGCTGAGACTCGATATGATGTATTCTAGATCCCAGCTCTGGGTGTTCCAGCGTGAGTTTTTACTGCTGCGCCACCTGAGCGGCCTATACTGGTACTTTTTGAGTAGTATGTTTATGGCTAACTCTGTTATAACTGGCCCAGAAGCAAGAGAAGAAATCCCATAGAAACAAAGATAAAAATACGCCAGTTAATCATTTTGGCTAATTGATCATCATCCAATCATATAAAATGTGTAAAGCCCTTATTACTGGATTGTTACCTGGGTATATCTATGGTACAACTAATGTCAGATATTCTATTAGCTATAAATTTACTAAAAGAAATAGTTAAATAAGATACTGTAGTATTAATGAAATACATACATAACTTAACTCAATGCTGAAAACACAAACAATAACAAATAACTAACAATTAGATTGCTTGCTTCTATACTAAAATGAACTCTACTGGCCACTCATTTTGAGAGGCAGAGCCTTATGTACAAGTGCATGGATAAGAAATGGAATTAAGACCTAAATAAACTAAAACTAAAACTACTCATATAAGCAAACTAAACATATTTACAATATGCTTCGAATTATGTGTCGTTGATGCGTTGCCTTACCAGCAGGATGCTTTCCCAGGACATCCAGCGGATGGGTAGTACGGCTCGGCCCTGGATGCGATAGTAATCTCCACTGTATAGATTTCGGCTCATGCCAAAGTCAGCAATCTTAATGGTATAGTTCTTGCCTACCAGGCAGTTTCTGGTGGCAAGATCTCTGTGCACGAAGTTCAGCGAAGAAAGGTACTTCATGCCTGAGGCAATCTGGGTGGCCATGTGTTGTAGGTTTCTGTAACTACAGAAGCAGAGAGATTCAGTAGAAAGCACGAGAAAAACCTGGAAAAATACAACAGTATGGAAGAGAACTTGGCATGGAAAGTAAGCAGACAGGCAGTTGTGTACTGATAGTAAAATTATGGCTATAATACTCCTGATAATATCTGTAGTAACAGGGACCTGCTTATCATAGACAAAATTATAAGTGCTGAAAGGGTGAGAACACTAGCACTGTAATATTTTATTTGTGTTGTTTTCAGGACATTGAGGCATTGCAAATTGGAAGTGGCCTGGCCTAGAACAGCAAAATGGGATAAATCAATAAATAGAAAATATTTTGACTATGTACAAATATGGAAACAACAAGGGTAGTTAGCGCCTAGTGGTTAAGGTACTGAACTAGTAATACAAAGGTCGCTGGTTCAGGCCCCACCACTGCTAGGTTGCCACTGTTGGGCCCTTGAGCAAGGCCCTTAACCCTCAATTGCTTAGACAATATACTCTCACAGTACTGTAAGTCACTTTGGATAAAAGCGTCTGCTAAATGCCAAAAATGTAAATGAAACATGACCATAAACTAGTTGGACACCCCAATCCAAAACCATTGGCATTAACATGGAGTTGGCACCAGAGTTGGCAAAGGCTGCTGTTACAACAGCCTTCACTTTTCTGGGCTTTACATTCACATTTACAGCACTTAGCAGATGTTTTCATTCAAAACTTACAATAGTGATTGAATACACTGCAAGCAACTGAGGGTTGATGGCACCCTTGCTTTGATTAAGGCACCCAACGGAGGCAACTCAGCGGTGGAGGAGCTTGGACCAATAACCTTCTGATCACTAGTCCTATCTTAAACACTAAGCTACCACCAACCACAACGAGATTTTGCAGTGTGTCTGTGGAATTATTGGTCACTGTGGAACTGGATTTTTCACAGAAGCACAGTTCCTAAACTGCTGCCACTAAATTGAAGGCATACAACTATTTGTAATTTTTTTTTAACTTACTTGTTAGAAATGGGTGTGACTGCACCCGAACTAAATAGTAAGGAGGAATATCCGTATAATTTTGGCCTTTTATAATAAATAGGTGCGATGCAGATACGTACCTGACTGTTGGTGCATTACTAAGCAGGGCAATCATACCCTCTGGTTCATGGCGGGACAGGAATTGATTGAGGTCTCCATTTTCCATGTACTCCGTAATCATGCACAGGGGGTCCAAGCTCATACACACCCCCAGCAGCCGGATTATGTTGGGATCTTTTAACCGTGACATGATCTTTATCTCCTTTAAAAAGTCATTCCTTTAGAGATGAGAAGTAAAGGACAGAAAACAGGTTAACAAAAGCTAAATTAAACAGCCAATTCTCCTGACTGACTGCTTATACTAAAAAAATGACCACAACCACTGCCACCCCAAAAATGTATGATAAACTAAGCATCACTTGTGTACTTTCATCCAATAAAATTGACAACGAATCAGAAAAAAAAAAATCCTTTTCACACCCCCACTCCCTCAAGCTGAATTACTGACACAAACCCATACAGAGAACATGCAAAACTCCAGACCAAACCTGAATATCAAACCAGGTCGCAAGCATCCATGTTGCTGTGTTGTGTCCACTCTATCAGTTAATAGTAATGACATTTTTATTCATTTGGGTTAGCAATCATGTAATGATTACACAATTATTTAAGTGACGTCATGGTGGCTTGGTGGGTAGCACTGTTGCCTCACACCAAGAAGGTCCCGGGTTCAATTCCCAGGTGGAGCGGTCCGGGTCCTTTCTGTGTGGAGTTTGCATGTTCTCCCCATGTCTGTATGGGTTTCCTCCAGGAGCTCCAGTTTACTTCCACAGTCCAAACACATGCAAGTGAGATGAATTGTAGATACACAATTGTCCACGACTGTGTTTGACATGAATTTGTGAATTTGAACTGATGAATTTGTGTAGTAACTACCTGTCCTGTCATGAATGTAACCAAAGTCTGTAAAGCATGACAGTAAAATCCTAATAAATAAAAACAATTATTTAAGTTTTCTTCACCTGGCATTTTTGTTAGCATCTGCTCGTAACATTTTCACTGCCACAAGTACCGTCTGATTATCAGTAACATCGAAAGAGAAATCTTTATCCATGAACTCCTCCATGTCCTCAGCCTCACAAAGATGCACCTGCAAAACAGCAAACAGTAACTGTTGTTTATTATGATGTGCGAACATTTGCTTCAGACAAAACATTCAAATGTTTAGGCTATGTAGCTTTTTATAGAGCACATTAAACACAAACAGAACTAACAGTATTGAGTGCAGGTTTTTTTTACGTTCTATTTTTACATATTTGTCACTCTAATTTCTTTCAGGTCTTGAAAGAAACCAAACAAAGGACAAAGACAACCTGGGTTAACACAAATAACAGCTATTAATTATTATTTTATTTATTGAAAAGGGTTTTGATTTTATCTGATTAAATAAAAAAGTAATCCAAAACCAACTGGATCTGTGTGAATAATTCTTTCATAAATGTTTCTGAGGCCTTTAGCACCAACTTCAACCAAATGCTTCTAGTTACTTGGAATCAGTCTTTCACGTGTGCTGTAAAGCAGTGGTCCCCAACCACCGGGCCACGGACTGGTACCGACCTGTGGGTCATTTATTACCGAGCCACACAGGAAGAATAAATAATTAGAGATTATTTCACTGCTTCTATTTCGAGTGTTATTGTCTTATTGTCACCCCTAGGTGGAAGCAGCATCTCGTTGCAGTGAGAAAAGCTTATTTTACACCGTTTGTGAGCAATATTATTAAATCCTCCCTTCCCCGCCGGTCC